>NC_092367.1:16328574-16641669 GCF_030848805.1 Temnothorax longispinosus | reverse complement strand
TCGATCGATCAGACCTGCAAGAATGTAGCGTCGTTAAAGTACCTAACCCGTCCAATAACACGAAATCAGGGCGGTGTCGCGCAGCACGACGCGACGCGTCGCGTCGCGTCGTATCGCGCTGCGGACGTGACGCGAATTCGCTCAGCGGTGCAGCGGATGTCGCGGTGCAGTGACGGCGAGAAAAAAGCCTCACCGCGTACAGCCCGATTTCCCTGCGTATAAAAGCCGGGGGGGGGGGAGGAGGCCGCAGAACGGTTCGCCGTGCAACCCCCGCGAACCGCCGATCCCCCGACCGCCATGGTAAACCGTCTCGCGCATACGAGCTCGTATCTGATCGGGGTCGCCCGTGCACAATCATCCCTCTCCATCCGCGAAAACACGCATCAGTGGCTGACCATGTAACGCGCGCGGCGCGGCGCAGCGCAGCGCGGGATGGGTTTGCGGCGAGTTAGCGCAGCGCTGTAGATTTCCGACCGCGAAGCGGCGCGGCGCGGCGTGGCGTCGCGCGACCTCGCGAAATAACGCGTGATTTATTCGACTCGCCATGATTTACCGACGATTTACGACGCCGCCGTTTGACCCGCGGCACCCTCGGCTCCTCCCCTCCTCGAAGTTCCTCGCGCGACAGACGGCATTGTTCGCCCGTAGATATAGAAAAGAAGACGAAGGATACAATGCCCATTATGCGTTTTTGACCCTAGCTTTAAAATGGATATAATTTATAATATTAAGTGTCTACAAACAAAGAATATTCTGTAGAACGTGAATGTCGCGAATAATATTAAAAATCGAATAGTCCCCTCGACCTTATAGAGATATTCTAAAATTACTGAGGTGACAATGTGTGAAGCGATTTCGTTCGGTAAATGTCAGTGCGGCAACTTTTTCCCGACGTTCCCGTGTCCCAGCTCCAATACGCGATGGAGCTTCCCCTCGCGAAACTATCCGCAGATGCTGAAATAGGATTCACGCGGAGCGGATTACACGTGGACTATGGCGCGTTTGCGGACGAATAACTCGCGCGGGCGTCTCTCGTGAATAAGACATTTATGATAATGTCAGCCTCGTGCGGAGCTTGCGGAAAATTTAGCAACAGCCGCGAGGAGAATTTCTTGTATGTCCTTCTCTCCCTCTCTCTTATCCGTCCTTTCGTCCCCAAAATTTCTATTTCCCAAAATTCCCTGTCTCGCTTCTCTCTCGCCTTTGCAAGGTTTCCACCGACCTCCCGCCCGTTCGCTCTCGTTTCCTGCGCCATGGGAATAGGAAATGAGGTTTATTTAGGTCAAATCCGCGCGAATTTCTACGACCTCGGGATACGAAATGACACTCGTCCTTTTGTCCTAACCGTCCACGCAATTCTAACACTCTCTAAATTGTTCCCTATATCAAAGAGTCGCAAAATACTCAAATATCCAAAGGTAGTACTTTGAAACAATATTCTATTCTGAACAAATAGGTACTGTCAGATAATGGGTCTCAGAACGCTAAATGAATCAGTAAGATATAAAGATTAAAAAATGTACAGACAGTTAAATGTTGACGTAAGCGAAATTCTGCTTTTGAACTACTTCCCAGTTTATTCCCACTTGGTTCTACGTTGACAGCTAATTTTCCGGTTTTACAGGTGGTTCACAAAAGTCCTGACAATCTGAAAACTTGAAAATCGAGTTGTACTATCGCAAGAATTCGCGGCGACACTTTCGCGCGCTTATTAAAATTCCTCCCTCTCTCCGCCTTTTCCGCAACATAATTATAAAGAGATAACCAAATTCAGTTCGAAATTACTTTTGGCTTCGCAAATTTGCACGTCACCAAACTGCGAGAATCGATGCTCGCGCGAACTCGTTGATCGACCTCGTGGTGGCCTGGTGGGGGCCTGTGGGCAGCGAAAGGGAAATTAAAGTTTGATGAAAAGTGCGTCGGCGCAAAGTGTTTCAACGTGTTGTCGCGTCGACAATACGTTGAGGTACCTCATTTGACGGCGTTAAATTTCTGCGGTGTCGGGTAACGCGCGACTCAACGTGGCGAGCCGTGGCGTATATAAATTTTAATGGGCGACAACGCGTAGCCACCGGAATGAAAAACGTAATCGCCACGGTGATACGCTCGCCACGGTTTAAAAATGCTCACATTTTAGAGCTATATGTCCCGCGGATGTTTTTATTTTACTTTCACGGGGCGTCGCGCGTCGCACGAAACATACCTAATGGGGAAATGATAATTAATAGCTGACGCGAAAAATTATAAAATCACTCGGCGACGGCCGCGGAGGTCGTGTTCCGTAGCCGACCGATCGAAAATAATTAACCGCGATTAATTTCGCGCCGGCCGGCCGGTGCGGTGTCGAGACGCGCCGTTTCTCGCTCCGTTTGGAAAATAATGAAATTACGGGCGCGACAAGCGAGCGTCTCGTTCTCGGCAACCGTAAATCTTCGGTCGCAGGAAAAGAAAGTAAAAGTTATAGAGGACGAGGCGGAACAAGTCGAGAGGGTTGATTTACGCGGCATTTGAGAATGCTCGTTCGGCCTCCGCTTTAAGGTTCGTCCTCGCGATAATCCGAATGCCAGATCGATCCATTCGAAATTCGCCTGAAAGAGAACTTTGGATTTTTATTTGATTGCGCATTCTCCAAAATTCTCAAAAAGTTTTTAAGATGTTGGATTTGTAGGATTTTCGTTTTTAAGACGTAGAAGAATATCTGATTTCGTAAAAGTTCCATTCTTAGTAAGTTGCCTATAACCAAAAACTCATTTGTCGTATAAGGCGCGAATGTGAAGACTAAAAATGCAGAAAAAGAGGTCAACTACCTCCGAGATTTCTTCACCCTGAAATATACACCGTTCTTTTGGACGGTTTGTCATACGCGCGAAAGTAAATCTGACTGCGTTTTCCATTCAGACATGGCACGTGAAAAGAAAAGCGTTCCCTTGCGCGCAGATAGAAAGGGGATGCACTTGTCGGGAAAATAAATTTCATCCGAGAGATCCACTGTTTCTCACGTATATTCGGCACTTTATTTTAGTTTCATCCCTCTGACATTCACATACTAATGGTTGAGATATTTGTCAGATTATTACGTAAAGCGTCTTAGAACTTGTGGAAATTTAATTTTAATATTTTACTAATTATACATACTTCAAATTGACATTCGAATTAAGAAGGCAATACTGATTAAAAGAGAACAAATTTAAATGAATTATAATTATTTTTATAACTTAATTGAATTTCGAATTACATAGAGTTTTATTTTCAATTGCTCATAATCGAAAAGCTTATCCCTGCGACACTTTAATTAAGGAAAAATCGATTCTGAATTGGTTAAGGATTATTTATTAAAATTAAAATTAAAGATTAAAATTAAAATTAAAATTAAAATTAAAATTAAAATTAAAATTAAAATTAAAATTAAGAAGATTCAAACAGTCTTTTTACCTTTCAGTTGCAGATACAACTAAATATTTTATGGAAAATATTTTAGTCGTATAAAAGGTCTTTCTACCCCGAGGAATAAGCGAAGATATATCCTTAAATATATCCGAAGTATCTAAGAGGAAGCGACAAGGTTTAATAAATTTAGTGATTGGCACGAGCATAAAATGCGCACGAGAGACGCTTCTCCAGGGACACTTTTTAGCGGCCTTCTTTTTACACTTGAGTCACTTCGTTAATAAAGATGCGGATTAAGCGGACGCGTGAAGTAACTCGAGAAATATACGCCGCGTGTCTTGTCGCGTGATATTTTTATCACTAATCGGCTTGTCCTAGAACGCACGGTTCGTAAATGCGAGCGAATAACTAATGAGAGCTCGTGTATAAGAGCGACTTTTACGAACAACCGCCATTATTTTGCCTCTCCTTGATACAAAGAAAAGATCTTACGCCGCGCTGTGTGTTCGCGACAGTGCGCTTTCAACAGGCCCTAGGGAGCTCTGAATTAGAAATCTCGTTTTCCATACAATGCTTCATTGCAACTCGCCGTTTTGCAAGTGATTTATGATTCGTTATCAAGGGTATACATATACGACGATCTAAAAACCTACAATCTCTGAATCGCAATATTCAAACAATTCGAGCGTCGATGTATTCATAAATTTAACGCAAATTCGATATCTATAAATATTCTGAAAATTCGAGCTCGCGTATTTATAGAATTAAAAGATTCACGTAGCTGTGAATTTTTACATCTATTCAACTGTCCGTGCAACTAATAAAAATAAAAAGAAATTAAGAAGAGGGTACAAAAGCTCGCGCAGCGAGGTGAAAATGAGAGAAGCCGCAAAGAGGGAGGGCTGCAAAAAAGGTATATAGGTATATTTATGAACAGGAACGCGCGGCTGCTTTTGACAGCCTTGCGGCTTACTGCGGAACTGCATATATGCGAGTACGTGTCATCTACGTGATGATTACGAAATCCAATGTCTATCAAAAGTTTAGCCTACCTACGTCACTATATCTTTAGAGATGTATTTTTGCCTCATAACTGCATTGCTAAATATAAAAATAAAAAAGTAAAAAAGTAGAAAAAGGAAGCTCTTCCTCGACGAGAGAAATATCAGTTCTCGATACCTGAATGCCAAGAACGCGTAACGCTAAGAAAATATCAATTTATATATAGAGATCTCGCCATCTCGCGTGTTTCCGTACGTTACAAGATGAGTGACAGTCGCTTTGTATGTATTTATTACTGACTTCGCCTACATCGTGCGCTCCGTACGGGAACGAATACGTTCGGAGCAGGTGCGCGAGAAAGAGAGCCGTGGGATGAAACGCGAGAGGTATTTCAGTCGATGCGGCGCGGAAACTTCCATCGATTCCCCCGCGACGATTTTCCGACGGATTCTTACACCCACGTACACTTCGTACGTACCGCCGCCGCCACGGTCAGGACGACGCGAAATTTCCTCTATGGAAATCAACTTTCGTTCGACAGGTGCAACCGGGGGGCGCGCGCTCGTTTGTGCACACGTGTGTCAACGCGGTGCGCCGAGCACTTCCGATCACACGCCCCGATAGGTCGAGAGACGCGCGGTAAATATGCTGATTTATTGACGAAGGGTAAGGTTTGAATATATACACAGGTGGCGAAGGGGTATGTATGATTTCTCCGGGACTCATTCGGTTGAATGACTGGGTATGTTCGTTGATATATCTATCAATTGTTGTCGCCGAGCTGAATATTGATTTCTCCCGCCCGAAAAGTGAAACGGAAGAATAACTTCCCCTAATACGAGTATACGAAATTAAAGGTTTTCTAAAATCCACGAAAATTTAGTTTTAGTACACGTTCGGAGATACACAGGGTTTCGATAAATTTGAAAATTCTGCATCGCTCTCCCTCTTCAAATTCCGTACTGCATATGGATTATTAATCACTTCAATTATTAAGCGCGTAAATATGCATATATTTTATCCTCGCTGACGGAAGAGCTCTTGTACAAACGGTGTTGTACGTAATTAAATAAAATCGCTTTTAAATTGCAGCTTGCGTGAAACCTACTCTTCAAATCTGCGTAGATTGATATTGATGATAGTCACGTGCCAGACAAAATGTAATTTCCACCGTCTTTAACGTGAATCCTGTCGCAGGAATATTAAAGCTGCTAGGGAAATTAGAATTCGAATCCCGTGGAATTTGCCAAGGGCGCTCGTCAATTTCTCACGAGATTGCAAAATCTGTAAATCGAGAAACTTTTGACGCGTCATTAAATTCTGGTTGACGACTTCGCTTCGATATGCAGTCAAAGATCCAGGACCGGAACTGTGCAACGCTCTTGATAAGATTCTTGCTGACGCTATGAAATAATAATTCACGCTGGCGAACCGTTTGCTAATTCAATTACACGAAAGTCGCACGAAACTCGTCAATTCTAGAGTTCTAAGCACCGGAGTTCGAGCATCGAAGAATAAGAAAATTTGAAAGTTGTAAGAGGATCGATAGCTAAAGGCTTGAAATTTCAAATGCAAGAAAATTTCAAACAATTACTATATGTATGTAAAATTGTATGATAGAAACCAGGAATTTAAATATTGAAAAATTTAAAGTAGATTTAAAGTTTTCGCGTTAAAGTCCAGGAATCTGGATAAATTTTTTTTAATTCCAAAGTTTGCGAACAAATATAAATGATTGTATATTGACTGCACATTAATCTTGATTCCGCCGTCCAAGATTAACGTGTCACTTTTTATGTGCCCGTACATTTCCGTATCGTGCGTACCTCGCATGCATACCGAGTGCGCAACGGATATGTGCAATCGAAAATCCGCTTATAGCGAAACGCGTGACGGTAGTTTCGGACGTTTCGCCGGGGCTGATCGTAACGTCCTAATTTGAAGCACACGGTTCTCACACGGCTCTCCTATCGTTGCTAGAGGAGGAAACACTCGGCTACACGGTAGCTATAACGAGCCGGGTGTGTTAGTATAGAACGTTATGCCTGCCCGGGATGCCAGCTGGCGCGTCGGGGAAAAGTAAATAAATGAACGCGTAAAATTTGACTAAATTTCGAAGTTTCCGTCGACTCGAAACAGCGGTCCGGTTTAAATAAGCGTTTCATTCCAGCGACAAAAAATTTGACTGCGCGCGTATTATGTGGATTGCGTAGTCCACGAACTCCCGCATAAAATAATGCACAATGTCTAAATCCATTAAACACACAACGCGACGTCAAGGATTACGGTTATCATTTCTCCACGTCGCAACGTGCATGTTATGGAATTGCGGCGCCCGGCTCAGCGTCCACAAAGCACTAACAATCGAGAGACGGGCAGAAGAACTTTCGCGTCGCGCATTCGTATTCGATTTCCAATTCGTATTCGATTTCCAAGTGGCGTGCCGCTGCGGCTTGTTTCCTTTACCAAAGACTTCACACAACCCCGGACGCCTCTGATACCCCTTTTATGTACCTGCGAGGACAACGCGGGGGCGAGTCAGCGGAAGCCCCCCAGCGGGAGCTGCGACGAGCTTTTTCCGATGCCGTTCGTATAAAGGATCCCGCATGTTTACGCGCACCTGGAGTTCAGAAACGACCGTCGACGCACAATGCCCGCAACAATAGAGACTGCACTAGCATCTCTTCGGCGCACCCGCGCACCTTCGTCGCGCCAACGATCCGCCGGGAACGTGGAGTTTTATGCAAATGATACAAATGTACTCCGGCTATATGAAGGCGAAATAAACTCACTCAAGGAAAAACCAATGCTGTTTTCTTTAATAGCACAAATAGAAATCTGATATTTTCAATTTCGCATAAATTTTAGAATGGGTCTTCTAAGTTACCTTCTTTAACACTATATACGTTTTTCACTCGTGGAGTATAATACTCTAGCTTTAGGAATCTATTATGCTGCACAAATTGTTTCACAATTAAAGAAGAATTTTTGCATTTATCTTTATCTAAAAGATGTTTAGAATATATCAATAAAATATATCAATTTTTATTAAATTGTAAATCATCAAAGAGACCAATGAAAATTGCGTATAATATTGGAGTGTAAAATACATTCGGTAAAATACATACGTGAGTAATTACGTTAAAAAAACCGATGTAAGTAATGTAAGGCTAATATTAAAACCTCGATCGTTCGAGTCACGCTATTGGCTATCACAAATTTTCGGTCCACGCGAGTATTTCTAAATCTGGGAGTATCTCTAGATTTTTTTTTTCGGATATTGGATTTCGGGGTATTCGGTTCGATTCGGATCCTCACGGTCCAGTGTCTTCGAATCTTTTGGCCGCACGATGGTCGACCGACGCGACGGCGAGGGCGGAGAATTTTATTGAAACGAAACATACGATGCGAACGCGAACAAAGTAATAAAAGAAAAATATCGTTTGCTCGGCGTGCGCAATTAAACGTGGAATTAGTCCGCGGGCGAGGAGGGGGGAAAAAAAGTACACCGAGTGCCGGGGAAAGGTAGGTGGAAATGCTCGTTGGAAACACACGCGCGCGCACGTAAAGTTCTCGCATCGTTGCAACGTTCGCGCTATCCGCGGGGACACTGCAAATCCGGTTAAGCTCGCTTCTGATTTCAACGTGTATCCCGTGTGTTGCACTCCCCTGTGATCTCTCCACGCTGTCTCTTTGTCTACCGTACACTCCTTTCCTTTCTTTCCCGATCTACCTTCTCGTTTTCCTCTATTCACCGCTGACCCTTTCGTAATCAAATAAATTTCTACACAGATGATCTTATAATCCAAAGAGAGAATATTTCTAAGTTTAGATTGTAACCTACACTTGTGCGCTGATTTTCATCGAATTTCAAATCTAATATTTAAATAAATAAAATAATTAAATATCTATGCTAGATTATTTAAAATAAGGATAAGATACTTCCACGTATTTCCTTACGGAAATTCGTAATAATAGATTTCTATTATAATTGCCGTAACATATGTTGAGACCAAGACCTAGACTTAGAATTCAAGTATTCGGTACTGGTAGAAGTATGAATTGAATTTCTTGTTCCTTAACGATGAATGAGCAAAGCCGAGCTCGTCAACGTTTCTCAACGTTACAGTTTTTCATTCCGTCGCATACCAAGAAGCGCTACTCGCCGTGGGCGAGGGTACACCGCGGAATGCCATTAGCGGGCGGTCGCAATACCGCCGCAAGTAATATCGGAAATATCGATAGACAGACTTCGTTCCGTGCTGTCCGATGGCTTGAACTCTCGCAGAAAATGCCGAGGTAACGGCGAAGGCTTAATTAAAAAATACTTGCAGTCTTCCATAATTACGCGAAGGACTTGTCGTGCACGGGGCGCGCGAGAGGAAAGAGAAAATGGAATAAGGACGGGAGATGGAAAGGCGTCCGTGAGATCTTGTCAAGTCTGCCATTCGTCCGTTCCAGTGTTGTGTCCCTTTCTTTCCCGCTTTTCTCTTCCTTTCTCCATTTTCTCCTCTTCCGAGTGCCCCATCGACCGACGCGCGACGGCCCCTTGTCTGGAGGTACGAGAGCCGTAAACAAGTAGACGCGGTGGAAAAGTAATTAACGTATGTGCGTTTGAAACACGAATACGGGTGAAAATGAAAAACCGCACGTTACCCGACGCCAGAGTAAGAGCAACGAGGGAGACGGAAGTCGTGAACGGGAGGCAAGAGGGATAGCTCGGGTCTCGTTGGCGGTGCACCAGTTTATGCATTTTTTAACCTCCGACTGCCCGGTTAATTCCCGAAGAGACTCATGTCGGTAAAATGGGTTTTTATATCATCGCGCGCTCCTCGCCGGTGATATTAACGTGATTAAAAGGTGCTGAACCCGAGAGAGCGAAAATCCAAGTAGTCGAAAGTTTTCCGAGCTACCAGAGTTCAAAGTTGGCGAGATATCACGCCAGGCGCGACTGCCGCAGCTTTCTAAGAACACCAAGAACGAGAACGTTGACATCTGTCGTGTCGATGATTACGATCATTAGACATTTGCTCGTGAAGTCGACACGAAGTTGCAATTTCGCGGACGGTTACGATTGTCCTCGAAGACGGCTACGACGACGACGACGATGGAAAATAGGAGGGATCGACCATTCGCGGCGAGAGCAAGGATCCGTCACGAGCAGCGGTGTCGTTCGCGCGCGAGATCGTCCAAGTTCGCCACCTCGAGAATCGTGTCGTCGACGCCGAGAGCTCGAGGAAGTTATGATTAACGTTAATTTGCGAGTACGAACGAGCGCGCGCGTCTAAGTCGAGACCGCGCGATCGCGCTTTCCGACTCCCGCCGCGAGCCCCTAACATTCGGCTGTCCCATAGATATTTCATGCGCCGCCTCTCGCCCCTCGTATATCATTCCCGTAACACATGGCGCCATCCCCAGAGGGAGAGTAGTTGCCCGGACCCTCCTCGCGCCTGCGGGGGTGAAGCGTTGCAGACGGCGCAGTGTCTCGTCCCGAAAAGCGAAGACGGAGGAAGGCGGGCGTGTACGCTTGCACGGCTGGCTGGCTGGCTGGCTGGATGGCTGGCTAGAAGAAGGAAGGGACGGGTTGATGCCTTAATTTATCACCGTGACCCACGTCTTCTGGAGACGTCGCCGCGAGGAGACGTCCATCCCCATCGTCCGCCGTGCCCCGTCACCCCGCTCGCTTGTCCACTAGAATGGCTCTTAATCAGCCCCGATACAGCCGCCGTCTGTTGTCGGTAAACGGCGGTCTATTGTAAAGCGGATTCCGTGCTCCGAGTTGCGCCGGAGGTCAACGTTCGCCGTTGAAGAACGTCGCTCGAGCGTATTTGCCCGGTCAAGACACAAGAAAGATACCTTTACAATTCCCGTGCTCTCGATCGGTATAGCGTTTAATGGATCTTAATTCTATTGTCGATTAAGCGGATTAACATTTTTAACTAAACGCGCGTCGGAGAGACGTATGAATATTAATTTCCATGAAATGAAGAGAGTTCTCTTCCCGAGAGAACCGTTAAAGTTTATTCATGTAAATCGAAACGGTTAAACATTACCTAGGAATTTTAATATCAGTTATTACGCGAATTTTTCATTACTTTGTACACACGTAGACGTTAACGCGAAAATTAAATGCCAAATTAATTTTGTAGCGGATCAAGTTTCCTTTGCGTTTGCGTATACAAATACTACAAATCAAATATTCTCTCTCTCGGTTGGTGAAAAAAACCACAAAAATGAACTAGCCGTGGCAAGAGTAATGAGTAATTCGAATCAGCGCGTAACATAAGAGGCGAAGGTAATGCTTGCTCACCACGCCACGGCGCAGAATTCTCTTTCCATCGGAAAGGGCGTTTTCTAGGGCGCAGTCTGCCGCTAATTGCCGACACACCTGTCCTTATTCGCGTTTACGCAGCAGTCGCGTTGCGCTACAATTAAATAAGCCAGGCATGTTGTGTCACGGTCACGAATTTACGATCCCCCGTTTCTCCGTTTAACATAAGACCAAGACGGCTTCGCCCGATCGATAGATTAGCCCGCGGGATCCTATTTGATTCTCAAGTGCGCGGCTTTGTCGGTCGAGAGCTCTCGTTCGATTACGCCAACCAATCGACCGTGAACAGTTCCTCGATTGCGTTTCAGGTAACGAGAAAAACAGTCGGCCGTACCTTCCCCGAACACATGTTAAGCGATCGGCTCTAGCCGAGCGTGAAGAAGAAACTGTACAATTACGAGTAACCGGGCGGACGATAACGAGATTCGACTACTAGGAACAAGCATTGTTTCCTAGACCACAGACTCCGTTTGCGTACTACGAAGCGATGCATTCTCGTATAAAATGTCCGAGACATAAGGGATAAAAGTTTCGATGGAGAACATAAAGTTAAGAAAGTACGTATCTCTAGTACGTAAAAGATTTGAAATCACAGGAGAAATAAAATTTCAAAGAGCCGAGATACGATAAAGTTGCGATTTCTTAGGAGCCGGTGCAATAATGCAAATTGGTAATATTTCGACGCAGCAATGTGTTCGCACGATGGATATTATAATCGTACGCAACGTAACGTATACGCGCACGAATAAGTTGCGCGCATTATACGTCCTTGCTATACGCTTGTGGCTGGCGGTAATTCCGATCGCGCGGGAGAACTTTCGCCGTAAAACATCATCAAAGCCATATACACGCGCCGGGAAATCAAGTGGAAGGCGCCTCCGCCGGAAGTGCTTCAGGTATTTTCGCATTCACCGCGCGAACTGGATAACTTGCTGGCGAAAGGGATAAATCCGCATGACTGGTAACGAGTCCACGCATTCTCTTTCTCCATTTCCCCCAGTTACGCCCGAATGCCCAGGAACTCCTTGAAAGTACCTAATCGTCCGAGGACCCATGAAAATCTGAGTAAGTATGAAGTAAATAAACGGAAGTATAAATTTAAAAAAAAAAATATTGGACTGTCGAAGTGTGAAAAATCGAAAATCACAAAGATTCGAAAGCGAATCGATGATCTAAAACTCGAAAGATTCGACAAAGAACGTCAGTATGAATGCGAAGAACGCTCAACGGATGTAATCTTCGAAAAATCCGAGAAAATTCAGGATAGTAGATATCTAGAGATACATCTAACGAGGATGTCTGGACTAGAAGTGTCTAGTATCCGTGAGAGAGGATACGCGAATTGAAGAATGCGGGGCTTCGTGGATCCGGGAAGCAGAATGCGCCGGAGTATTTCCACCAGCCAATACGCGCGCGGCGGCCGGGAAAACGCGGAACGGGGCGGACGAAGTTGTTGGCGAACGAAGTAATCCGCGCGACTGGTAACAAATCCGCTCATCCCCTTTCTCCATCTTCTCGTTACGCCCGAGAACACACGACGAGCTTCGCCGTGCTTCGCTTGTACGTACGTTGTTTGGTCACATTTACATAACGAAATAACAAACAGCAAACACAGTCAATTTAAGGCATTATTAACTCTTAATCCAAGATAAACATGAAGCTCGCTACTCCAGTTAAGTCCGTCTTGGATTTTCGTGTTAACTGTTAATACTTATAGCGACTCCACCTTACGTTCATTAAGTTTGTCGATAGGGTTCAATTCCATCATAACGAAATCTCCAACGAGGATCGGTCCAAAACATATGCGTTCGGTCTCATTACCAAACAGAATATTGTCGCGGAATATTATGGAGCAAAGGTCAGCGCGACGTGGCAAAGTTGCGCGTTATTGATCCGGAGTAACTAGTTGGGTTTGGCCGCTCATTAATACGATATTTTAGCCGCTATTTCGTTACGCGCCGAGAGAGACGAGAAATTCATATTTCATCTCTTTAACATACGTATTACAAAGTACTCAAAGTATTGTCCGCGACATAAAAAGATGATTTTCGATGTGTATTTTCGCGGAATATTCTGACAATAAATACCGTCAAATCGGTACCGTGCAGTTTCACAGTATGAATTTTCTAGTAACTCACGCAACGTAAATTGATTGAGTAATTAAACTCTGAACGAAATTTTCCGCGAGGAAAAGTACAATGATGCAAATTACTTCGGGAAGAAATTCTTCTTGTCACGCTAGTGCACGTCCGCTCCGAAACCGTCAGTACTTGGAGTCACTTTGCGAGTAGTTCGCCAATCCGACAAGATAAACGTTCCGCCGACAGAATTCCCCTAAGCACCATTGCGCGTACCGTATCTGGCGGACAAATTTCGCATAAAATTACCGAGGACGAAGATTCAGGGCCATCCGAGCCACCGCGAGGTAATATTTTTAACGTACGCGCCGCGCCGCGTCGCACGCGCGGGAGACATGCCGTCGAAACCGTCGCGTCGGCGAGGGTGCGAGGGAAACCCCTCCCGTTCGTGGAAGGCAGTAACGTAATCCTCGGCAATTTGTCATTCTCCGTGTACGCCGTTTCTTATTTTACCCGGCTCGTGGACACGACGCCGGCGTACACCAGCCACCGCCCCTCGCGGGAGAGTAAATTATGCGTGGGGGTGGTTTGGGGGGTGGTAGCGACGGCGGCAGAACTCGCGTAAGGCGAAACCACCGCGATAAGGGAATACGAAGGCACCAAGGATCCTCGGCGTCTCACAATAAACGCCTGATGTGTTTCCGCTTCTCAAATTTTTATATTCTAAATATTTTGTGCTGTCCAAACCGCGAAAGTACAATTTTACTTTGCGATAATTTTAATTTGCAAATTTCACAATTTCAATCCTCGAATCCGCAATAAATTCTGAACTCTGAACGCTACACCTCGCGATGTAGATATCTGTCTTTTCCAGGAAATAATATCTGGAAAAAGGACAGACGTCTTCCTTCGCCTGTCCTCCGATCCTTTTGCACGAGAAACGACCTGCCTGCTTTCCGCCGTGTCACTCCCGGTGACTATCGTTCGGGAGGAGCTCGACGGCGGAACATCGACGTCGACGTCGGGGCGCACGTCTTCATTATAAAGACGCCACCTCGCCCGTCGGTGATTCCGTCGGCGAGCGAGCATCACTTGTGTCCGACTGCTGAGACATGTCCGCGTTACGTCGCGCGCGTGATATGATAGATTGCACCTTCGAGATGCATCCGTAGAGGTAGCCGAGGTAGAGAGAGAGGCGCGCATACATCCACGAACGACGCTGTGTGCGGCTGGCAGTAATGTCGCGTCGCATCCAGCCCGCTCACAATGCGCCTGCGGGATCAAGCGGGATATTCGGATACGTTCGCTACGTTACGGCCGTTCCATGAACCATTCCAGCTGAAAGCGACGAAGTTAGTTGCCCGAGCATGTAGCGCGATCGTCGAACTAATCCCTTACGATCTGCACGCCGGATGGTAGACGTCCGATCGATCCTCGTCACCGACACCGAGAGGCTGTATCGATCACGATGCGCCGAGCCAGACCGGTCGGCTTGGCAGTCGCGATCGTTGTGATGGACTGGCCTGCAGATAACATTCTGGTATATATCGCGAGGCTGTATAAACATCTCTGTGCAGATGACGATCCCCCATACCGGTATACGCAGGCTTACGGCGCGAATAATGGGATCTAAAGTGAAAAGAATAGCGGTCTCAAGTCGAGGCAACGAAAATTATTTTACCCTAACAGAAATTTATTTCGATGCTCCATTACGAAAACACAACGCCGAAAATTAAATCACATGGAACGTAGGTTTAGATTTACTAAATAAAGAGCGATGTCAGGCATCATCAAAGAATCTGATTTATACGACGTAGAGATAAGACTTTACGCGCGTCGTTTGTTAGTTTTCAAATATTAAAAAATGAGGGATGCTCATAAAGCTCGCGGTACATACGTCAGGGAACAGGAAGAACGAGCCGAATATAGCCGAGCTCGGAAGAAGGTAGATGCTCGGACATGTTCCGGGATAGGCAGATGGTAGACCGTAAACAACGTTCAACGATCAGGCGCCAGCGACCCGACCGACGACTACGGCGGTAGCAGGGTGCTCGTTTCAACCCTTCGTCACCGCTCTCCGCGCGTGCAACCTCTCTACGGTCGGCATAAATCACCGCGCAAGTTATATTAACGGTATTTCACACCGCGGCGTTTCGCGGCACGCTATACCTACACCCCGGTTGAGAAAAGTAAAGCGGTTGGGCTAGGTCGAGGTGCTTACCACGGGCGAGATAGGGAGTTGCCCGGATGGGTTTCGCGCGAAGATTGCGTCTCACCTTCGCGGAATCACCCCTGCTATCTCTCCGCGCGCCCAAAGCCACCGCTCCCGCATATAATTCACTTTCCACGGAGAAAGAACGGGAATGGAGGATGGAGGAAAGGAGGGCGTGAAACGCGAAGAGTAAGGCTGCTTAGGAGGAATCAACCGTAAATAACGATCGACAATCTAAAGGGAATTCGAGAGGCTACGATGTCACGATACTGGTGGCGATTAAAACGCTAAGAACCCTTAATCGTCCCAGCTGCTGAACGTCCCGAGTGACGTCTCGACGGAAGAAAAATGGGATGCGAGTTACTCGAAGATAAAGTTACCGCTACTTGTACACTTGCCTTTCTCATGGCACTTTGGAGAACGACACTTCCGTAACCGTTTTACGAGAAGGAATATTTTAAGTGACGTCAAAGAAGGTTCATCCGTCGGGAGATCGGAACTTTTCAGTTGATCGACCAAGTTCCGCGAATCGCGCTGTAAATGTGAGACGAATGTCGTTTAAGCGAAAGATTCTTATACGATCGCGTGCAAGACTGGCAACCAAATTTTGTTCTCGTAGAAGGTACACGTTTTGCTTAAAGCAAAAATCGTTAAATTTTATTTGCTTGTCCAAACGATTTGGCGAAATAATTTGAATATAATTTGACTCTACCCAGATTCCATAGTTTTCATTAAAATTCCATATTTACCATATAAATTGTATAACATTTCATAACTGAATTAAACATTAAAATACCGCATTGGAAGCCAATATAAATAAAGATGTAAAAATATTTAATATTGAAACGCGCGATCAATTTAATATCGTAATGTTTTAATAATTTAATCGAAATATGGGCTGACTTTCTATTTGATGTTAATCAGACATATTAATTTCGTTAAAATTATTTAATTAAAAGAGCTGACGGAGATTCCTTTCATCATTTTCGCGTTGAAACAATGATTCCAACAAATTAGCTTATTCGCTACAGATATAGGTGGATATCGGTATACGAGCGAGGAAACATCGCGACGACACATTAGTCGTGTGGTCGCGTACGACCGAATTTCCCGCTGACGAAAGATACTTCCGATGACTTGGCATGCAAACCGCATGATTTTCCGTCTGTTGCGGTTACAGCAGGTGGCCGGTAACAACTTCATGAAATACAAAGTTAGTTGCAGGTTCGCGCGGTATTTGCGTCAGACTATCTAACGTCGGGGAGCAAAACATTCTGCCCGGCTTGTTTTAGATGTTATACCAACTTCTCGCTTCGAGCGGACCAACTTTGCAGCTCCGTTACAATTTCAGAATCACAACGAATAATTTTGCGTCACGGCGAAATTATGCCGGGTACACGCGCGCCAAAAGTAACTCAGTTTAATCGTTATAATCCACGCGACTCATCCCGTTCTAATTTCAAAGTTACGTTACGGTTATAGCGATGCACGGCGAAACGACTCGCGTAGCTTTCCGTAGCAAGATTATTCTGTTTAGGATGAATTAACATTAATTGAGGAACTGTTATTTGGTTTTGGTGGAAATGTTAGAGTAAGCACTGAGAGGCTGTTAAAGCGTCGCGCGGAACACAGCAGTTCCACATACATCGATTACAACTTGGCTCGGTTAATCGGCTTCTTAATCTCTATGCGGAATCTTTGAAGAAAATTGCATAGCCGGGGCAGGTCCTGTTGCAGATTGCACGCGCCGCGGATTATCGTTTAACCGGATACATGACATCGAGGAAAATCAAGAGTTATAAATTACGCGCTGTAACTTTATAGCGTTTTTTTTTTATCACTCCCCGCACGGAGCCACGCGATTATGACTCCCGCGAGACGTTCGAACGACCTGCTGGCGTCGCTCGTCGCTTGTTATTTTTAGATAATATCATCGAGACACGCGTACACGTGCGTGTATGCTGCGTGCGTTATGCACGCGTGCGGTCGTGCGTACATACGTGCGTGTGCCAGGGCATGCACCTGTTAAATACACAAGCCTGCGCCGAAAGGGAAATAATAGTTTGACTACGCTCCTCGAATATTCTCGCCGTTTGCGAAAGCAGAAGCTATATAAATTCTTTATCAATCGAAATCTAATCAGTCTAATGAGTCTTCAAAAATCGAATGTCAAGCCGAAGAGAAAAAAAACGCTACATATAAATCGCTATTCTGTCTCTGAACTCCGGTATCTTTAATTCATCGATTCCTCGCACATATATCATTGGATTTCACAAATCCTTGAATTTCTGAATATATTCAGAAGTTTGTAACGTCTGTTCGTAATTCTAAAAACTAAGCTCTTAATTAATTCTAAACCAGCTCCTTTTGCTACAAGCTACGGAGTTTCGCTACGAGTTTCGTTTCGCTAAGACCTGATAATCCCTGCGCAAATAAAGTTTGCGATCGAAATGGAAAGAATGGCGAGATGATCTAACACGTCAATCCGGCTTCGCGAATGGCAATTACAGGCTTCATTTCGCTGCAGCTCCAATTATCGTCACCATTCTTTGTTCGATGGACCGTCAATTCCGGGCGACGGACACGCCGCCGCCGCGCCGCGCCGGCCGACCCGGACGAACCGAAGTGGATGATGCATCTCTCCTCTCACTCCCGGATCGTTTAATTAAATTTGCCGAAGACTGCCGTTCTCGTTAGGATGAAAAATTCTGTTTCGCGCTTGCGAGTCCCGTTGTCTCGGCGCCGCGCGCTAATGTGATAATTACAATTACTTTATCGCCGTACCTCTCGCAAAAGACGACGAAGCAACGTCGGATGAAGAGAATGGAAGTAGACAGACTGCGCGATCGATGAAAGGGCGACATTCGATTAAAGCAATTATTCCTATTAGCGTGCGCTTTGAGCGGCACGTTGATAATCTTTCAGCTAAGTGCAGAGTTCTTAATGCAAAATTTTCGATCCTCTGATCTTAAAAATTCTGTGCCTTTGTACTTAAGAATCACTTGAATTTTTTAAGTTAAAGTGTTAGATTGTATCTGAATTGTAGAATAATTGCAGCCGCGATATATAAGAATAAATGAAAGCTGCATTCTTATATTATACTCAAACTTCTCGATATAATATTACGATAATGATTGTGTGTATGTGCGAGATATCGTAGAAGTTTTTATCACTTAGTTATAATTTTGCCGATTCAGTTTTTTTTTCTCGTAATAAAATACCTATCGATCCTACCCATCTCTCACTTTTTTAATTTCCATCCAAGTTTCCTGCGCCGACGACTCGAGGAGAGACAGCGACGGCTGTTATTGCGTTTGAAGCGCGCCAGCTTGATTGATGGATTGATCGGTAAACGGAAACGACTCTACTGAATTTTATGCCGTATCCAGGACACAAAAGACGGTCGTCCGTTTCGCGATGGAAACAATGCGTTTATCGAGATGTCGCTTATGAAAAATGAAAAATTGGAAATTGGACCGACTGATACGAAATTGTTTTTCTGCTGTGTGATAGACCCCCTCCCCCCGCCCTTTCGCGAAAATATACATTTTTGTGCGAACTATCGATATCTAATTTATATTACGTGTCTTGAATATGCGCTTCTTTTTAATATTCGTGTTTATTCTGCTTCCGTAAACCTTTTTTCACGTGGCGCACAAAGAGCGAGCGTACAAAAGGTGTGCGAACGAGATGAAGAGGAATGGAAAAACAATCAAGCTCTGTCCGACGAATCATTCGAGCGCGCATAGACGGAGAACAGTAATAATAATCATCAGTTGCACCGACGATGCTCGATAACAAATCCCGAAGAGGTGATGGCGGAAAGAGAGAGAGAGAGAGGAAGAGAGACCGAATCGCCGATAATAAAAATAAAATTGATGCTGCCTCGACGAGAATCGAGCGATTTTTCGCTTTTCCCCCCGAATTGTCGTCCGCGGCCATCCCCCGTTGCGCATTCTTTTTATTCCGTTCTATTTTCCGACGCGCCGCGTCGGTTGCTCATCCGTCAACGAATCGAAGAGGAGGTGCGTTGTCACGCCGACGACGTGTCGACGGAAACGGTAAAGCTTCCGGCGTTATTTTTGACTTTTCGCCGGCGTTCTCGCCGCGCCGTAAATCAGCGTCGCTCTGGCGCGCGCAATTCTTCCAAAATTCATCCGAATTCCCGGCGCCGCCGTCCTGTGAGGGAGAAAAACTCCGAAGACAGGACAGAAGGGTCGCGTCGAGTCGCGTCTCTTCATCAACGTATATCTCGCACCGATGCGGCGATTACTTGATGCGAGTGTTTATCGCGCACAGCGTACAGCTAATGAGATTTCCGATGTGCAAAAAGCACAAAGCGCGCACGCGCGCGGAAGCTGACCCGAAACAGCCGCGGTTTGATATTCGATTATTACAAGTTTCCGTCGGCCCGTTACATCCCCGATTGAATTAATTCGACCCTTTCATGCAATTATAGTCGCGGGCGTTCGATTAAACCGCGAGAGCCACGCGCGAATAAACCGTAAATGCGTAATTAATCACCCTCGTATTCGTTACGATTGCACGGTCGAGCGATCTTCTACAAAGGGTGTCGCGAGTTAATCATTGTTATTCAAGAAAAATCGTCGAGGCCATCGTCGCCCTGCCAATGAAGCCCTCAACGAAACTTCTTCGGGTGCGGTGAATTTAAAACGAGTAACGTCGTATATAATGCTTCGAAACTGGTAATTTAATATAGAAGATTGCAACGCCGAGAAAACCGGATGTTTAATAATACTCGATTATCGATATATACCGTCGTGATTTTTATTGCGTAACAATTAATTTTATGCGCTTCAATCTTTAAATCTGAAGATTACCCAGTCAAACATTTACAATGGTTGCAGCTTTGAAAAGAATAATAATGTATAAATAATCACAATAATCTTAACAGCCATGGGCTTCTAATTTTTTATTTTTTATGTCAAATACCCTCTTCCCCGTCCTTTCTCAAAAAATCATAAAACCTTCCCAGCGCGATGAATATGAAACAACGCAGCACGACGCGTTTTTCGCCGGACTTAATAATTCAAGCGGAGAAGCCAAGGCGTCTGGTAAAATCGCAACGATTCAATGCCCCTTTCCGTCTGGAATCTCTCGTTGATTCCCTCTTGTTTCTCTCCTTTATGTCTCCACGTAGCGCTCCGAGATTTTTACGGGTATCTCGGTGAAAAAAAGTGCGCGGTAGAACGGTAGGCAGAGGGGAGAAGGGGACCGCTGCGAGCCATGGTGCACAAGCAAAGAGGTATGAAATTGAACCACCGTACTTGCAACTTGCGCTCTTTGAGCCGGGACTAATTAGCTGGACTCCCTTCAACAAGGTCAACGGTAAGAACGATGTACGAGCGGGTTGGGTTGGGGTACTTTTGAGGTTAATTCAAGGCTGCGCGCCGCTAAGCAGCGACCACGACCCGCGCGGATGTAATTTCTGCTTTATTTTCTGGAGAATGGAAGCGACGCGACGCCCTACGCGTCGTCACGCGAGCTTCTGACGGCGAATGAGTGTTTGTAACCCGGATGTGTTTACCGTCTAGAAAACGCTTCGTTTAAATCCTCTTTTGCAAGGGGATGCACGTACGAATCACGTACTGAGTCACGCGTTTTCAGAAACGAGTTTCCTTAGTAGAACAATCCCGACAAATTTTCAAACATGGGACTGGATGTAAAGATATATATAGCATTACGTATAAAATAAAGTGAATACACGTGGTAAATGTCTGAGCGCATTTTTGATAGCGACATAAAATCATATCTATTGAAATAGAACTTTAAGAGAGTTGCTCCAGAAAGAAAAGTTTTACCGCGACCACGGGGAATAGAAGTAACGAATATGGAACGATCGAAGAATTTCTAGATTTCTAACACGATCGATATTTGAGAATTTTTTAAGATAAAAATATTTCTTAAAAATAGTTCTTGAATTTTTCAATGCTTGGACTCTCTTAACTACGAGACTGAAACGGAACCTGAATAGGATATTTGCGTCGTCGAGACACGGGATCTTCGGGTACCGGAATACTCTGCCCGCAAATGAAGCTCCAACGGTGTCCTCGCCACGTATTCCGGAGTGAAACCGCACGTGCCCGCGGCAGTGCCCCGTAACAAGCATTTCCCTAGGGTCCATCCGAGCTTACCCTTCACAGCATCCGGCAGGAGGGAAGCCGATTGCTCACGGCGAATCCCAATATTTATGCGGGCAATGAGGCGCGCTGCCATAAATATTTTATGCCCCGCCACTTTTCGAATTCAACGCGCGTTCGAGTGAGGAATATGCGAGAAAGAGGGAGAAAGAAATATACAATGGAATACAATCGTAGAAAGCTCGTTCGTCTTCGTTCCGTCACGAATGATGCCTCTTCCTTTCCAGAATCGATGGCCCTTGGATTTCTATAGGGATCTTGAGTAGGCCAACAAAAGTATTATGATCAGTCCTCGATCAGCCCTAATCTGCGGATATTACTACTTGAATAATGAAATCTTTCTTAAATCTTCGATTGAGCGCTCTGATGCCTGCGCGAATTGTTTAAAATATTTTTAGAATCTTTAAACGGTTCTTAATAGTGCTTTAGTGCAATAGCAGTACAGTATAAAATAAATATATTTTCTAATAAATAATTCGTGTGTTAATATCGAATCATGAAACTCTTGTATTCAGTTTCCGGGTAGGGAACGAGTGTCATGTTTTAAACTGTACGAGAGAGCGTGGGACGTGAAACACGACACGGATCATTGCGAAAAGTGCCAACTCCACTTTTGTCGGTGACATTGTTGGAGCGATCATTACCTCTGAATTGCTTGCACCAACTACGATCACTTACGGCCGCGCGTATAACGCACGCAACGTGTAACTGGGTTACAGAGCGCTGACAGCTACTGCTGATTTGATTGGTCAATTACTCGAGTTTGCCCGTTACAAAGTAACAGCTCGGACCTGATGATTTACGGAAATGATAGCTGAAAGCGTTTTAAAAAAGGGGCTTACGAAATAACAATTTGTCGCTTAACTCACACGTGCATCTTTATAAAAAAATAACTCCCAAAAAATTACTATATTACAGATTTCGCGCGCGCGCATTGTTTTCCTAACAGATCGTATAGAACAGAAAATGAAAAAAGAAATATTACTTTATGTAATGACTGTTTAAAGCGTTGCCGAAATGACGGTAGAAATGTGAATTTTAATCATTACGATTTATAAATTTATAAATTAAATATTTAATAATTACAAATATTGATTTAAAAAATTTCTAAATACAGAGCCATGAGGATCTTTTCCAGAACAGAAATGACGATGAGATAAATTTAATAATAATTCAATAGTAAAGGGATAGTTTCGGTCGATTTTCCATACGGTAATAACAGTGTAATACCATCAATAATTCGATTTACCATTATTATCGTAACAAACTAATTGCTTGCGTCAAGTAATATTAACGTAAACCACTTTATTCGCGATTCGCATGCATTATTGCCTAGCGATCAAGAGGAGCATTTAGCATCTAACTCTGTTACATATGCATGCGAACAAGCGGATTAATAAAGCAGATAGCTTACGTCAAGTATTGATCCTATTTTTTTTATGAGCTTTCAAATGTTCAAATTTAATGAATGAGAGAAACTAGAGAAGTACTTTTCAATATTTGAATTTTCAGATTATCTAATATATTCGTCCAATCAGATTTTCAAATCATCGAATCCTTTTAAATCTTCACAGCTTTTTAATTACGAAAGTACATACGTATATGTACTCGCGATCGTTCCCGGATAATTAAATTTGATTCGTTAAATATACTGAACATTTCAGTTTTCGGTGTACTTATTAGACTTGGAAAATCTAGAATATACGGACCCCTTCGTCCCTCAAATCCACGGATTAGCGTACTTTCTCTTTGAAGTTTCACATCTTAAATATGCTCTGCACGTCGGGCACCGTGAGATACTCGCGTCGATATATCCTGGCGATAGCACGGCAAGATGGCACCCGAGTTCCGCACAGAGTCCATGATTCATCGAGCGGTGAGGCAGTCCATCGGTTATGCCAATGCCGCAGTCCCTCATCCGCGGCTTACCCTTTCCCTCGCACCCTCCCGTGGCCGTCGTTTAACCGTCCTCTCGTGTTCGGACAAAACGTGCCATACCCTCCGCGACATATTGCGTATGATCCCGACCGAACGGCCGAGAAGACAAATGGTCGGGATGCTAAGACATCTTCGAGCTACTCCGGCCAGGATTATTTCGAGATGAAGACAGCACCGGGCTTCCAGAAAGCGATGCAATACTGCAAAGGAGGATGGAGAAAAGAGAGAGGGGAGAAAGAGAAAGAGGGGAGGGTGGAAGGGGGGGGAGAGAGAGAGAGAGAGAGAGAGAGAGAGAGAGAGAGAAATATGAAGTTAACTTTGGGAAGTCGCGGGCAGACTTGAAGTACTATCTGCCAGACGAAACTTATATTTTAAAGCTAGTTTTGGTGGCGGACAAACTTGACGCGAAAATGTCTTTCCGTGTAATGTAAAGTGCACAAGACGTAATAATAAATACGAGACGTCGTATAACTATATTTGGAGAGATCGTGAATCTCCGTATTATAATTAGACAAATTCTCGGACAGATATACGAGTCGTGAAAATTCTTGAAATTTCCATCCTCGAAATCCCAAACTCCTTACGTATCCACACAGATTGCGCATTCTTCAAAATCCACTCTTTCTATTTTTTTTCCCTTTCCAAGATAGATTCTAAGATTCTTGTGATCCATAGTTTCTGAAACTTTTAGTTTCTTTTCTCCCAACAGTTTTATAACACATATTGTCTTCCACAATCCTGATATTACCAGCGAAAGAGTGCGGCGGCGTCGAAAATTTTTAGGTCGACGGAGAGAACTGCAGCGCGGAATCACCACTGCAGAGAACATAACGGGTGAGCTTAAAATGGCTCAAGGTCAGTCGGTATCGATTCCAAGACCTCGAAGGTTCACGAGGTCGGTACCGATTTGCGTCAGTACCGTTCTATAGAGGCACCATGGCCTCGACACGAAAACGTTCCAAATTCTTAAAGGATAGCTCCTGGATGCAACTGCATTACGCCCTCCCGACGCCTGCAACCGCCGATCGGCGATGTATAGCGCAAGTGCAACCAAGACGACCTACTTTTCGAAGCGACTCACGCGTCGATGCGTATGTAACTTTCGTTCCGGCTGTTATTCGCGGGGGAGGCCGCCGTGTCGACGAAGGAAAATGTGCACGATTCTCTCTTACGGTAGTTTCTACGGAGTTTCGAGTTTAATGACGACGGGAGTTTGTTGGTCGACGACGCGGATCGGGAGCTCCTATGAATAGAGAGTCGCATAACTGCCGCGTTGTCTATTCACCTTTCGAATATTCCTCGGCTTTATACATACATCGTATTCATTCAAGTTAAATTTGTATCGAGTTGGAATTCTCTCTTCGCGAAATCTAAAGATCCCGCGCTCTGAAGACCTCGTCGTAATTCCAAGGACCTGATAATCCGTGTAACTATAAACTACTGAAATGTTATTTGGGTGCGACGTCCTCGGATTCGCAGACTTTTTCACGCACTTTCGGATCTCTGAGGTGTCAAGCGCGATCTTTTCCGGTTTTAAACAATCCTAAGCAAGCAATGGCGATATAGCGCGTTTTCCGTTGTCTTTATATTGAAGAACAAGAATGGATTCTTGTACGTTGACCATACGAGGGATCTCGAAAGGAGGGAAGCACTCTAAGTCCTCTCCGCAGAGCGTAACTCGATATTGCATTAATGCGATATACGGAGGATTTTGATGGCGGACGAGGGCCAAGTCGGCTGCAATATTTCGTCGTTCCGGTGTCATATGGTGAGGCGCCCAGGGGTATTGCGTTTCCACCAAGGGTTAGTGGTGGATTAAAGGGGATACGTTATTAAGAAATAGTCGTGGTGTCGCTTTTCAGGAAAGACTACGCCCGACTCACGAGGAACGCGTGGCAAAGTAGGCTTGCGCGTAATTACCTTTAAGACCTGCGATTTCTCGTGTCGCGTAGCTGAATATTTCATACAAGTTGCAAGATCTTTGAAGTCCGGACTCTCTGGATCTTTGGTCTTATACAGCTTTTCATTGAAAGTATCATTAATATTAAAAAAATATATATTACAGCATCGGTTAAACAGCTTTGAAATGTCGAATTTTTTCTTCTCAAGATTTTCCCGGAAAACGAAAATATTCCCGGATCTCCCGAACCACGAATTCATGCGAGGCATACCTGGGGATCGCAAATCCACGTATAGGCATAAAATCGAACGTCAATATTGTGTGCTACGTGGACATCGGCCTACGTGCGGAGGGTTAATAATTCATAGCGTACGTCCTATACCTCGTATCAAAACGTGATCCATCGGCAAGTCGGCCGTATGACTACTTCATTACGACGTAATAAGCGTACAGCCGGGCCCGGTCGATGCTCTACTAAACCAGAACCAGAAACAGTGAACTCGAACGGAGTGCATGGAGTCGATACAGAGCGCGCCGGCGAACGAGCAGCGGGATGAGTTCGGGGCGTAGGACGGCATAAAGGATGAAAGGACGACTCTCCGAAACTCGGAAGCACCGCCGCCGCTGTCGTATAAGCCTCGGCCGTATTGTGTCTTTGGCGCTGGCAATGATATTGGCACTACGGCATTAGCGTATCGGGCCAACTTTGACGACCTGTATCAATGTCGGTGCTTCTCATGGAGCGGCGCTAGCTATTTACGCGACAAATTAGTTTACTTGTTCTTAGAACGAGACAGACATCGTGCCTGCCATTTGCAGCTGCCTGTACTTTACGGTCAATTAAATCGGCTTTGAATTCAGGAATATTAGATGCGCGCAAACCGAAGCTGTTTTACGAGTATTTCCTTTCAAGAAAAATCTTTAAGCAATAATTTCTTGGAACAATTGCAAGGCTTTGTTGTATGTCACAAAAATTAATTGTTAATTTACTCGACCATTTAAGAACGTAGCTATATCTCGCGAAAAATTTTTCTTTCTTGACAGAGATCCGTTTTGTGTCGTTGGTATATTTAAATTCCGCGCGGCACAGAGAGATAAATCGCGGCGTAATTACCTCATTTATGCAGCCGACCTTTGTACAGAACATGTCGCGCCAGAAACACACCCTCCTTGCAATTATACCAGTTCCAAAGTATTTTATATTGCATTAAGCCAACAGCTAAAAGTGCAACGACACGAGAGGCCAAAGAGTCCGATTTCAAAGATTCTGTGACTTCTTCACACTTTTCAGGAAGCAGGCGACGCGTCTCGCGGTTAAATTTAAATAAAGCGAGATATAATTGGAGTAGAACGACTGATCGATGACGCCCATTTCGTAGAACTGGACGATGATATATCTCGTACAGGCGCGGTCATTGATCTAATTAATGCCGTTCGCTGTACCACTAGTTCGCCGTAGCAGCGGCGCGGGCGGCGCAATCGAACGCAGGTCGGACTTAATCAACGAATGTCTGCGCGACGATGCGGATACGATGCGGCGCTAATTGGGACAACGTTTGCCAGCGATCACGCACGCTAAGAAACAGGAAATTCCCATTCCTGGTAACTTACAGATAAATAATGAAGAACAGAGGGGAACGAAAGTGGTGGCTACCATCTACGAGACGGGATACATCTTATCCTCGTGCGAGAAACGCGCAGTTAGTCCACGCGGAAGTTTTATTATACGCGGAAGAGTAATGTCGACAGCCAACGCCGACGAGGCGGTAATAAGATATATTTTTCAACGTGCGCGCTCTCGTGCAGGTTTCGGCGGCGCCGAGTGCTAGCGATTTTATTTATGACAGGTGTCTGCTAACCCTAGCAGATACTGCCATGCACGTGCCCTCTGAGACAGTCTATATAATATAGTTTACGTATAAACGTCCATAAATCATAAATATAGGAATCGGTAGATATAAACTTTCAAAATTCACGTTCAAATTCACGAATCTATAAGCGTATTTCGTGTGAATGGAAGTCTATACTTTCCAAAATGTAACGCTAAGTAGATTATATCTTCGATTATATATAAACGTAATTATTTCAATTTTAGATTCGTGAATCTAAAATTAAAATAATTATGTTTACACTGGAAAAAAAATACTTAGATCCAAGAAAATATTTTTTCACATAGTACCAATGGCTTATTTACTTAATATAATCACATTTTTATTTAGAATTAGATATTTTTACTTAATTTAAATAAATTATTATTTTCACTTAATTTATGTATATTATTTTTACTTAATTTAAGTAAAGATATCTAATTCTAAATAAATATGTGATTATATTAAGTAAATAAGCCATTGGTACTATGTGAAAAAATATTTTCTTGGATCTAAGTATTTTTTTTTTCAGTGTATATATAACATTCTAAATATAGAGATTAACGAATATGTGCATTCAGATATAGGAAGATCCGTGAAGATATTTTAGTTCATTAAACGAGAAAAATTCAGAACTCTTAAAGATAACTCTTTTTGCGTTCGTCAAGGAAAAAAATCCTCCGAGATGTGGATTTTATAATTATTTTCACCGAAAAGTACGATTACGGATATGTATTCTATGATTAATCTAAGGATTTATTTAGGACATGAAGCTTTTAGCAGTAGAAGCGTTTACATACCAGACAAGCCGGTAAATCTAGAGACCAGCTAGCTAGACAGCTGGCCGAAAGCAAAGCTGTTAGTAAAGCAAACTTCATCGGGTTGAATTAAATTAATGCGCGGCACGGCGCTGCACGACGGGAGTATACTGCAGTAACGAGCGTACCCAAAACGCAGCGATTATGTGTAAAACTTGGGATTAAGATGTAACACTACGCTAGGGAACCCCATCTTCCTAGCCATTCTCTATTTTTTAAGGCATGAATAATTACTTGAATAACTCCGCGAGTACTACTTAACGCGAAATAGCGAGCGTTGGCGGTGTTTTCCCTCATAAGAGTTAATTTACAAGACACGATAAATTTATCAACGACGAAAATGAGTTTGTTGATAACGACGAGTGTGTAGTCGTTTTAAACGAGCCGTTCAGTCGAACGCTCGGACCTCGTGACTTTTCTCGTCATTCTCTCCGATGGTGTCGCCATTGCCGATCCCTCGCTCGTTCCTCCCTAATATCCTGGATATTAAATACCCCTGCCCGAAGAGATAACGCATCGCCCCGAAATTCCCCGGCGAAGCGAAATTCCTTGCTCGCCCAGCCGGGAAAGAGAAAGAAGTCTGAGGTTGAGGGAAACGAAAGGATTATCCTTACTTTTTTTCGCGATCCTCGTTTCTGTCACGTTCTTACCGTAATTGTAACTGTACAATGATCGAAGCAATGCATCATTAAATTGACAGATATTGAATACGAAAGGTATTGGAGCGAGAATAATGATAGGGTCCTATATACATTTACCAGACTGCGGATTCATCTAACGATTGTAGCATTTCACGGAACGAATCTTTTCCTTAACAATAAGAACCTTCTAAATTTACAAACGTTAATACTCGTAGTGGTCTGATATACCGCGTAATGCGAAGTTACGTTGAATGGCTCATGGTGCTGTCGTTATTTCTAAGAACAACTTCGCGACTTTTACAACTTCTGCGAAGCAACGGAGAACAAGTGGCGTATATCGCTAACAGGCGAAATATCGTTAATAAGATTAAATAGAGTAGATCACGCACTTAACCCAGTCTTGCACCATCTTGGAAACGTGCTGCTGACATTCTTATGGTAGCACGTGACATCCGGAAATATATATATATACGTTGCGCTGTGGATCTTAATCGCATTTGGGGACAACGCGTATGACATTTTTCGTCACGTAAGTCGTCTTAAAACAGACGAGAAACCGTAAAATTTCGTAAATATGTAACACACACGTGTTTTGCGGAATTTTACGTAAGGCGATGCCGTGAAAATACAGTCAAATATGATCCAATTAGTTTTGATAAATAACGACTTGAATAATAAAATAAAGCAAAACTAAACATAAATTTTTTAATGAAACTATATGTATATAAGTTTTTAAGAAAAGCGCTTGAACGCGTCAGAATTGCTAGATTCATGTGTCTATAAAATTCCAGGTCGTTGCGAATACGAAACTAATTATGAGTTTTTTTAATGAACGGAGATCGTGCACGTTATTAACGAGGATCATTAATGAAGGCCAGAACGCGATTTCATGGGTAAAAGGCCGTGGGGAATGACGAGGGAATATGGAGCTTTGCGAAAAGAGTTTCACGCTATCTCGGTAGTGCGGTTCATCGTTTACCCCTCGCTCGGTTCCAGTGGGAACTCTCGAGTCACGTTTCCCGTTCCTGGGGGGTTAGAAATCTTCTCCCCGAGCTCTAGACACGTACGACATATAACCAACGTTTCGCCGGTTCCAACTTCGAGGACGAGTACGGGCGAAAGGGGATCATGCAAGGGCCGAGCCATAACCGGACGAGGATCCTTGTCGCGCACCGTAGAAAGGAGGCCAGGATCCCCTTTTCTACGGCGGCAAAAACCTTCCGAGACTCTTCCACTCTTCGTAACCCTGTAACCCTTCCGTCATTACGACGCATTGGGGATGCTAAACTCTTCCGGGGACGTCTGACCACATTTGTTCTTCCTTCATCGTGCAAGTTGCAGCAGGACGCTCTCTTCCTTCTTCTTTACTCCCCGAATGTCCGGAGTCAAGCGTTATTTGCATTCGTCCGTCGTATTTATTTCGACTCTCTTATTTACGTTACTCATCAACTTCCGCGTTGAGCTGTTTAAAATGTAAACTTATTTGCAGTTTTTCGTATGCTTACATTTTCCTACAGTGCATAAAAGTGTTTCCCTTTTTCTACAATATAAAATTATTCAAAAATAAATGCAAAGAGTTGTTTAAATACGTTGCACCTTGCCGATGGAATACGATACATAAACTCCGACGAAAAAATTTTTCATTCGATTGGATACGCGAATTTACATAGAAAATGCGCGGCACGTCAACAGTACATGACGGATGTACCGCTCGACTTCGGCGAAGTGATCGTTGTTCCTTTTTGTTCCATCAGGAACGTTCATTCACGAAACATTCATCGCAAAGCACTTCCAAAGTGTTTTCAAGGAAAACTATTACCTAGATACTCGCGACTTTCCTTTCTCAGACAAACGTGTTGTAACGTATCTCGAGAATTATAGAATATCAAGCAAATATTTTATAACAACAAAAATTTTTAAACACGGATTCGGAAAACATTTGTAAATTTTATGCACAGGTTTTTGAATTTACGAATTATTAAGCTTAGATCAAATTTTCGGTACTATAAATCTTAGGGTCAATCGATTTCATGGCATTTTTTATCCTCCAGAGGTCCCTTGCACCTAACAGATTTTCATTGCGGACATGCAATTGCGGTGGATGTCGCATTCTCGCAAAATTGCGGATCGCTTAATCTCGCAGACGTACGAGGAGCGAGGAAAGATGGAAGAGAGCGCGCCGGGCGACGTGAAATCCTATTAAGCGATCCCCAGCCTCTATCTTCATCCGACGCGTCTGATGCGACTGACGTCTCGAAACGGCCAGGAAATGGAACGGATGCATAGGAGCAACAGCGACTATGCCGTGGAAACAGAAAAGGGGCGATGGGCGAGAGCGGAAAAGGGAAGGCGTATATAAGTGAAAGGGATCCAAAATGGAACCAACGAAAACGCCTGTCGGGGACTGAATTCCTTCATGGAATGGAGGATCATCGTTACCGGAAGCCTTCGACCGGAAATCTCGCTAGCGGCTCGGAAGGGTCTCCACCCTCTCTACTTCGCTCGCTCTCGGTGTGTTTTGGTCATTCAATTTACACTTTTCTTCAGTTTGCGCAGTTAAGGCGAGTGTGCCATAGATCGCCAGGGGAAATGTGATATGAACGTGGATGATTAAATAAAAATTTCGAGAGGAAAGAGAGAGTAGATTTGAGTTACAATTTTTCTGAGTAAATTAAATAACATGGATGTGGAAGTTTATCTTTCAACGTTATTAAATTTTTACATCCTTTCGAAGCAGTGTATTTAGATTCTTGTATACCTAGGCGCTTTTCATACATAAATTCTCCTAGCATACCAGATGTATTTTTATAGGCGTAGACATCGTTTTTTTTTTTTTTTTAGCGCGTCAATACTCACGCGGAGAGAAGCAAAATAGTTGAACCAGAATCCAAACATCTAGAATGCATAACATTTTAAATCCGACTCTGAGCGCGAGATTACATACATACCATAAACCTTCGGCGAGATTAACGCTTTTTCCAGGGCTACTTCGTCCGGCCGCGATTCGATTCGACAGTCGATAAGGAATATGTGTTTGCACAGCACACATCGCCGGTTTGCTGATGCTTTATGGTGTTTGCATTGATTTCCATCGATGACAGAGCCACAGTAAATATTATCAGAGGCAGCTACACCGAGGAGTGAACCGTGAATTTAGACGCTCGTGGTTTATTTTCGCGGTACACGCAGACGTACGAGCTCGAGGACGGAATAATAAACCGCCTCCGTCCCTGTCTGCTCCTGGAGCGACAGGCGGAATGCACACGCCGGCGGAGATCTACTATTTATGTGTAAAAAGAAATATAATCGTACCGCACGCTGTTACTTCAGCCGTACGGTGTCTACTACGCCGAGCACTTTCGTACCCTCCGGGCAATTAACGCTTTAACCAGCAGACTAGAGTGTAAATCGCGGCAAAGATTCGCATGCTTCTATTTTTATTTACAAATTATGTTGCGCACTGTCGGCGCGCAAACGGATAACAACGAAAATATCATTTCTCGATTAACTCGTCTTAATTTCCCTCCGGCGACCGCTCGATCCACGCAGCTCATTATGAGAGAGCTCTGTTTAGCGTTAAAATTGAAACGTTGTACATTAAACAAGATATAGTATCTTTTTTAAATTCATTCAATACCGAAAAACTGAATCTGCCGCTGATGTATCGTTTCATAATTTCAGAAACACCGCGCAATATCTGTGTGAACAATTTTATCTTTATACATTTTTTTTTATAAACATGAGGAAAATGCGGAGACACCTCCTCGACATGATATTATCTCTAAAGCTAAGTCCCTCTTGAGAAAAGAAGTCATAAGTATTCAATTTCTGCTCTATCCGGAATCAGCTGGCATACGGCCACCGCGAGAACAAGCGGGTGCTCCTTTGTGCCCGACGATTCTCTAGAAAGATATTTGTCAGTCGGCGCTACCTGAACCCGAACTGCACTTGACTCTAAACCGCCGGGGAATTGACCTGCGCACGAACACGCTTCCTTTTCCAGCATATTCGCTACCCAAAGCCAAATGTCACGGCGTAACATAATCCACATAAGGCGTAGCGTGAGACATATAGGCGCATATAGCACGAATGCGGAAAATATAAAAGGTGGAAAGTGTAAAATGGGAGAGATGCAGAATACAAAGCACGGACAAGGAAGATAAAAAGTAGGATTTAATACAAAAACTCTTGTGGATAAAGAAAATTCATGAGATCGGTTGATTCTAAAATTTATGTTTTCACACATAAATCTGTCCAAAAGTCTTTGAATTTAATAATTCTTTAAATTTATAAATCTATATATATGAAATTTGTCAGATAATGAAAATACGACAATGCAGCTATTTGTTTGGTAATTTATAATAAGAGATATTTTTAAACTCTAAAGAATTTAAAAACTTGGAAATTCAAATATCTAAAAATCTAAATACTTCAATCACAATACTCAAGCACTTTTGTGCAACAAGATAGTATTTCTCTCGGAGAAGGAATTCTAGATGCGCGTACAAAATAATATTTTTTCTGCTTCACGAGCACGTGTCACTTCTTGCCGGACTACGATTGCACGGAGCGACGACGTAATGATAACTCGAGAGAAAAGACGGAAAGAATCCCGAGGGACGACCGGAAATAAGCACGTCGAATGTGCGCCGTCTTTTAAAATGAATGTCTCGTAGATTTTGCCGCGTGTCTCTACATTGTCCGTAGCTGTCCGCAATTTCCAAGCGGATGCGATCACAAGGGCGACCGACCCACTACGATGATCGGACGAAATCGCCACGCTTCTATTCTTATAAGTCTTTTTGATAGAATTACGAAAATCGGTCTCAAAGAATTTAGATCTTTGGATTTATAGATCTAAAACATTTATTTATAGACCCGTATATATAATAAAGAAATCTTTTAGAGAACCTAGATCTTTGAATTTATAATTTTTTACAGAAATACACGGAAAGAACGGGTTTTTGCTGAAGTATTTAAAAATTTAGCTAGATATACAGATCTGAAAATAATTTTGCTGCACCATCAAAATAATTATGTAGAACACTCAAACTGGTGGCTAAAATATTAAAATTTTTTAAAGCATTGTCATGATACTTTAGCGACCTGCTATAATTATTTTGATGGTGCAACGAAATTATTTTTCTAGCTAAACCGTTCTTTCCGTGATACTTATTTGAATACACAAATTCTCTCTTAATTTAATGAACTGCGATCTAACAAGAATTTTTATTATTTATATGAAATCAAACCTGAAGAGTGAAAGAGTAATAATAAAACATACGCCCAATTTTCTTTCGTGAAATAATAAATTCATTTAGAACGAAAGGCGGATATAACAAATATTATATAGACTATATTATATTATTTATAATATATAATACTGTAATATTTATTTTTTACCGAATACATCCAACAAATCGAAGAATGCACAATCGAACTGTTTGCAATTTTCGAACCGACACCGGAAGAGCTTTTGTATCTCCTCATTTAAGTGCATTAAGCAGGATCACCAGCGTCGGCGATTGGCCAGCTTGGCTTGTTAAACGATCGACGTAATGGACAATCGGGAATCCAATTTAATCCCAAAATGCCGAAACTCACTCTCAGCTCCGCTTACGGTAGCTGGCTTACTTAATTGCTGGCTTTTCTCCTTCAGTAGACTCTTTTGTATCCCTGATAATTTCCTTCGAACATCGCTTATTCCCGTTTCTCGTCATGAACGCGTTCAATCGTTTCGTGTATAGAAAAGTGATCGCGCCGTCTATTATCCTTTCAGTGCGATTAATCCGAATAGTCGTGTCTCTTTGTCAGAATAACGCGAATCGTGCCGTATTTCACTGTGGTATACGGCACTCCACAGCGCGATATTTCCGCGCACGTTGGTCGTGACAAATAATAGCACTTTGGGGCACTTAACGGGTGGAAAAATAAAAAAGTCCCTCAATCGCACTCGCGCAAGTACACTTAATAATTCCATCGCGCACGACGCGGTTTGAGTTATCAATATCCCTCTATTTCCGATATATATAAAATTCGGATGTGTATATAATTCAGATATGTCATATATGTAATATATATATATATATATATAAAACACGTACTACGTTTTTTGCTTTTGTTTTCCATGCAATTACCGAGGAATTATATCATAATAGAGATACGCGCTAATTTTTATTTGATCCCTTTACGAGCACTCTTCAATACGTTCAACGAGAAGAGCGCTGTAAATTCTGCGCACCACGAAGTTGCACGTGCCGTTTTTTTTTTTCTTTTTTTATCAAACGAGGTTGTTGCCCTGCCGGTTTCGGAAGAGGTTAACGACCAGAGGGTTAATGAGTTTACATTAATGAGTGCATGTGATCCGCATTAAGCAGCGCGAGCATGTGCTTCGTTTATTCTACCAGGCGTTTTTATGTCTCGTGTTCTAGAAGTATTATAACGATCGCTCCTTCTTTTTGATACTGTTGAGTTTCTCATTATTTTCTAGCGCGAGTATTTCACTCATTCAAGTAATGGAAAATACTATCTCCTTTCTATGTTTCGCGATATGAATCTCATATCTTGTTATACATTATTTTGCATTTTTATGTCGATTAATTGTATCGAGCAATAAAATTCTGATATCTTAATAAATGTCAGTTTCATTCATATAAAGAAGTATCCAAATATATAAATAAATTATTTTATTTTAGAAATTTAATATCTCTGGTCGAAGTTTAAATTCCTCTCTGTTTATCTTTTTTTCTTCTCGTTTCTCGATTTCTCAGACCTCAGAATTTTATTCCTATTTTCCTGTCTTGTCGGTTTTTGTGACAGAGGAAACTGTACAAGCTGATTAATTCAGTTCAATCGCTACGAGTCAGTCGTATGTTAATATCATGCCAAGAAAGTCTGCTGGTTAACATATAGATCGTCGTTTTTTTTTTGGTACAAACAGAAACGCGGGCGCCCTGGCGCCCTGACGGACGTCGAGCACACGCACGCGATCACACGTGGGTTTTTCTTGAGCGCAGAATGTCGCGTATCGATCACCCCCTAGTCTCCGTGATGTCTCACATGACAATATGTCGCGTGACAGTGATCAAGGGTTAACGGAGAAGAGGGCGGAGGATACAAATATATCGGGCTATAAATTGTGGCTCATTCCGGCGTCGGCCATTATTTACAATCCTCCATATCGAATTACTTTTCCGAGCATTATTTATGGCGATCCGAACTTATACGAGGTTTTTCGAGCTTTGCTTTTGTTCGAGTCTGTGCATCGAACGCGAGATGGGTGATCGATGCCAAGTACACGGCATTGTTATACGAGATTGTTACACGAGAAAAATTCGCGAGGAAACTTCGCACCCGCGCTCCTCACGGTAACGACTGAACTATCGCAGCTAACACAAAAGTTGGGCGTGAATCGAAAATGCTCGGAATGTGATATCTTTCCTTCTTTGAATCTTTAGGATCTGCAGGAAATCCCCATATTTAATCCGTCTTCAATTCTTAATGAGCGAAAAAATGCATGGCATCTTTCACATTTGAGACTTTCACCTGCTACAATCAAGCGAGCCTAATACAAGTATATACGCATTTTTGTTTTACATAAAAAATGATTGCAACCATTTTGCAGCAATAATAGTCGACGGTTCACGGTTGGATTGAAATTTCAAACCGATTACTTACAGTTCAGTAGTAAAAGCTCGCCACGATCGTGCCACGAATGCACTTGCGAGCGCTGGCGCACCCTGCGCCAAAATGATTAATGACAATCACGCACGATATAGACGCCGTTGAGACGATACGCATCGCCGTGAATCAACATTCCGTTGTAATACATCGGAAAATTAATGCTGCGCCGCGACTCGGTGGAGAAAAAGAATACCGCGGAAACGTGCATCACGGGCAGAAGCGTGCCGCCATTTACTATGGAAATGTATTCCGCGGCCGTACAGTAGATCGTCAGTAATTCTGCAGGAGGTGCTTGATAAGTAAACGAAATTATTTTTGCGCTTAAACATTAATCAAAGATGCATCCGCCTGGCAATAATTTCTATTTCCCTATATTTACATTTAAAAAAGATATGCAATACGTCCTGAGAGTCGCAAATTTTATGTGAATCATGCATAACGCGACCAAGCCACGTTATAAGAACACAAAGATGACAAGAATGTAATTTACGTTGTAGAGCCAGTACAAATTAAGTGAACTTGCTAAATTGAACTTACGAGAGATAAACGCAGTCAATATTTGATCATCTTTAAATGTATAGTGACATAGTTAATCGGGATTTTAATTATCATGAAAGCTAGGAGAAGCGAGATACACATGTAAAAAAAGATATTTCACTAACGAATGCATGATCGATAGAAAATGCGCGACTTGTGGAACAGTATAATACATATAACTTTTAGAGGTGAAAGTGTTTCATGTTTTTCGTAAAATTCAACTACGCATGAATGCGGTTACGACTACAGGTCGTTTTCTATCGACTTTGCCTATCGAAAATCCCTAACCGAATATGTTTACTTTGCCATCGTACTTTTACAGCCTCCGGCTTCAATTGCGACTAGCTTTTTTTTTTGGCACTTTAATATTCGATACTTCGTGGTTTTACGTAAAACGAACGCTATCGCTCGTACTATCGTTATCGAGCGCGGCATTTCTCATAAAAAAAGAGGTACGCGTAGCTTTCGGCGTGATATCTGATATCGCATGGCGCGAGATTGGATTTAATGTGTATTTTTTCGCGTTTTAGTAAAAAAAAAAAAAAAATAGGGTGTCCCTCCCCGTTCTCCGACATTCGAGAGGACGACGTCGAACGGATTTTTCTCGACAGCTGTTTTCTGTGCCATCGAAATTCTACTGTATCGATCACGAGGCGGGGTTGCAAAATTTCCCCGAGGTCTCGTTTTTTTTCTATCTTTTTTTTTTAATCGCCGCCGCACGCTTTGTGCTACGAAAATTTGATATTGCACAACGGCCGATGGGCGCGCGTACCCGCCTTTGTCAGTTAACGTACCCGGTTGCCTATTGAAATCGTCGTCACTGTTTTAATTAAAACAATAACGCGCATCGTTCGTCTTTACACGCGTGAAGCTTCTTCATAAATTTCGAATTTATCGTAAAAAAATATCTGTATTTCTGTACTTTGACATATGCTAAAGAAATTTAGAAAAAACAGAAGAGAGAGAAAGAATTCAATAATATCCGGAGAAGAATGAAGGGAAAATGTAATCCTTCGGCAATTAATGTAGTATTCGAGCAGAGAAAAGAGAAACTCCATATAGTCGTGGGCTAGCTTCCTCATTTTTTTACGTTACATGTGCAGAAGGGGAGAAAGACTTGTACTTTTCCTCGTGCAACTATCTCGGACAAGGTCTTTAATTAACTCCGTTCTGTCCGGGTCAATTGCCTTCCATAAAGAAAAAAGAAACGACGCGCGTTTTTGTGAGGGCGCAAAAATTCGGCTCGATGACGATTGACGATATGAAATTATTTAACGAGAATCGCCTTTATTTTAATTATATTTATATAATTTATACGGCCGCAGCAAAAAATGAAGAGAAAAAGGAAAGAGGCAAATTTGTTGAACACAAATTACGTTATATTATGCAACCGTACTGTATTACGATATTGTGTTATACTCTAAATTGCATTATGTTATATTATAATATTATACTAATCCACTTTTTAATCTCTGTATTAATTTCATAAAAACTCGTACGGCTGTACGTTTGTTTCGTTAATAATGTAATCGCGTAAAAAGCTTTGCGCCACTTTTACATAATTCATAATAAAATAAAATAATTAAATTGTTAAACTGTGTAAATACTGTTTCAAACGTGATTTACCCAGCTAATTTCAAAGCACGCGGCTTCAAAATTAGTTGCTAAACGCAACTTAAAAGATATTCGATCGCCACGAGTTACAAACGCAAATGTATCGCGTGACTTTTCAGTCATCCCATAGCTCCTGGTACGCCAAAAGAATTATAGGCGCTTTAATAGCGACGACTACACAAAGGCCGCCGTCCGTTTTTCTTATCCGCGGGGAGTTTAGGAGAGAAAGTCTCGTAACGAGTTCCGCGGCGGCGGTCGATGCGTTTAATTAACGCGAAACTCGCGTGAAATAGATTCAACTTCGCGGCTCGTTTGCAGCCCATTCTTTGCCGGTTATTCGAATCTGACATCGATATTTTATGGCGTTTGAAGTGAATACCCCGTTTCGTGATGTTTCAAAAGAAACGTATTAGAGATATATTCGCGGAGAATTAAATAAAATACGTATTGTCCGAGAACTATGGCCGGCCTTTAGGTGTGCACGCGATTTTTACAACGCCCTATATGCAGATTCGATCAATGCGGGTAAATGCACTCCGAACCAGGCAGGAGATAGATCGTCCAGCTATCATGGCATACTTAAGTCTAGACTAAATAATTCAGAAATCATTACTTCCTATCGCACGCACGTCCAACCCTCACTATTTCGTTGCGTATCGCGTGCGACACAACGGGTGTCCCGACAGCGAAATACGATTTAATTGTCGGTTTTTTATCATCATATTTAAGTTGCACGTTACATACTTTTTTATCATTAAACATAAACTTTTTGGCCTAATTTTCCATCATTAATCCTTCTTGTTATTCAGTCAATTTTTCGTGTCAACATGTATATACACGTTCCATATTAACTTAAATAAATTATTTACATTCACAAATTTTTTATTATGCCTCTTCCGCTTCAGAGATTGCAAAACATTTTCCTGTATCACTTCCGGGCGCCGCTCGAAATTACATCGACATTTCTCGCTGACGTACACATGTCTTCTCGTGAACGAAAAATTGCGTGTCTCGTAAGTTTAATTGGCGAGAACGAACTGTGAACTATGCATAGGGGCATCGCTGTACGACGTTGTGTGGAGCGTTAGCGAAGTGTGGGTGAGGATGAGACATGATTACCTCCTCAATTACCACTCAATGCTGTCCTCTCCACATAATTCATAACGTTACGTACACTATGGGTGAAATTCACTCGTATGTACTCTCGGCAACCGCAGAGTCGAAATTCCGCCGACGTCGAACTCGGAATTTATGCGATTCTACGAAGGGAAATCGGTGTGTGTGTGGTAGAGACAACGTTCGTGAATTATTTCTGCCACGCGCGTTTCGCCAGAGTTTCCTCCTTCGGTAAAAATAATTCGGTATGCGGAGTCTCTTCTTTAAATATATATAGAATAATTAAAGTCCGAATCTTTTTCAAATCTAAATTTTCCAGGGATTCTGAGATGTTTCAACTGCAAGTGAAAATCGGAAACTCTAACAAACACATTTAACCACGCGCATGAATTAAAAATATCGTGACTGAAAATTTTGCAACTCTATAAGAAAGCTAAAATAATTGAAATCATTAAAACTATATCGCGTATACAGACTTGAATGGAAACTCTTATGTAACTAAACGACAACTATGACTAACTTGCGACCGTGAAATATGCATTTTCCTCTTCGCTTACTCGCATATGCCGAGCGTACAACGAGCGACCTTACGTTCTCTCACGATGACTCCGTCCCGCGGCATTCGTCGGAGGATTGCTTAAGTGCTATAATTAGTCGAACGTACGAAGTGCGCCATTAAGCGACGTGGTGAGCAGAAAAGTCCGCTAGAAACGGTCGTCGACCATAAAACCCCCTACCGCTAGGGTGTGGACAACGATTTTCGCAAACCGTCGCATTCTTAATGGCGCCATCGCCAACGACCGCTTCGACTTCGTTTGAAAGTCAGGACGAGACCTGAACGTTCTAATTCCTCGTTGCTATTAACATTTTCTCGAGAGGCTCTTATTTGAGAGATGGTGAACAGCGAAGTAATAAAGACGAGTAACCATCGAGCCATGAATAGTGGACAATGTTATTTCGAATAATATCCTACGACAATATAAACACAGAATATCGTGCAAGTGACAGGTTATTTTCGCGGATATTATTTCATAAATATTATTTCAAAACGTGATACGCTTGCGACGATACTCGAATAGAATAGTGATGCACCACTTGTTTTTACTCAGATTACTAATATCAATTAAATGTATATTCGTACATTATATGTACATGTATAATATAATCACGGAAAAAATATGCAAATCGCTGCAAGTACGTTTGCCTTTAAATAAACCTTTAGGAAATGAACGTTCAAAGGAATAATTAAAATTCAACGCCGCATAAGATCGGAACGCAACTGTTCACGAATAACTGATGTTTAAAAAGCCAAGTTGCAAGTATAATCGTAGCATCATAGAATCTCAGGAGGATCATCAGCGTGACCGCATCTCCGGTGAAAATTACGTGACGAGACTTTCGACACGCGTGACGCGCGGAGCACTTAACTTTTGCGTATACAAAGACGCAAAGGCACTTTCCTGTATTTTCGAGAGAGAAAGGAAAAGAGCACGAATGTAAGGATTTGCAAAACTGTATTTTTGAATTTTTAAAATTCTTGGACTTTTAAAACTTTAAATATTTATTAGATATTGAATTTTTGAACTTTTAACTCTTTGATAATTGTTTATTTTATCTTTTAGGATATTGGAAAACCTAAATTATCGGATCTTCAGTCTGAAATAAATTTTTGTATTTCTAGTCTTTGACCTTTTGCGTTCCACGATCTTCAGACGTTTAGATTACGTTCTCTAGTCTCAAGATGCTCGGTCTACCGTCTACCCCTTTCAAACAGTCCGTAACGTCTTGTCAAGCGGAACGGCGTTCTAGTATATAACGAGAGGAATCCTTCCGGGACCTTAATTTAAAAAAAGTCTAGACAGACGCCTGATGCCCCTCCGGAGGGTCAAATCCGGCTCCGTTCAAACCGCGTTTCTGCAGCCCAGCGCGATTCCTTCTCTTTGCTACTTTTGTGCATCATCGTGTACCAGCGTAATTTATATACCGCGCTCGTCTCGCGGAGCCGGTAACGAGTACGAGTACCACGCTCGAAAACCAAAGCAAATATTTTTCCGAAGGAAATCCCCGTGATTCGCGCTCGCTAGACGGTCTACTCGCTCGTGTGCCTCCCAGGCAAAGAAGGGAGAATCGAATCATCGAACACGATGATTCTCGCGAAGGTGAACGAACACTGTAGAATTCGCTGCAGTGTGTGGTCTTTCTCCCCATCTCCTCTTCCTCTCTCTCTCTCTTTTCGACGGTTCGTTCTCTCTTTCTCTCAAACTCCGACCGGATATTTTTAACAAGCGGTTCGTGCCGAGACGAAACAATGTGCATCCCGCTCTGTGTACGCCGGGCGTCTGTATGCGCGCGAACGATAACGTGCATCGTGGCGAAGAACACGCTTTCCCACGGAGAGCCCATCGTGGCAGGGAAGAAACACGTTTTTCCCCGGACCACACTGCAGAATTCTCTTATAGTCTTAGAACTTCGCATTCGACGATTCGCGTTTCCCCGGCCATCCCAACCCACGTCGCGTCCAAGAAGACCGTCGACTCGCGGCGCGAGATTCTTTTCATTTAATTCCCTCGAGTCATTCCCTCGAACTTCTCTTTTTTTTTTCCTCACTCCGGATTCACCGGAAATATGGAAACAGCGCGCGACGCGCGACGTAGCGACGCCTACGTCGGTATGCTGAATTCCGCGTGCGAAATAAAAGCGACGCGACGATAACGGCGGCGACGGCGCGACGAAAATTGTCCGGGAAACCCGACGGTGGAAGCGCCCCCCAAAGCCGATCTATCGCTCCGCTGCGTCGGGATTCCGATGCATCCGGGATCTGGATGCAGCTGCGAGAGACGCAGGAAAGGAAGGGCAAGAGAACGGAAGAGAGAGAGAAAGAAAGAAGCTAAAAAGAGAGCAAGGGGGCCGTAAACGCGGTCGCGCTTCGACAGAATCCACCGGCGGGATTGGAGCGATAGCGGGCGGGCGCGCCGTTTCTCGAAAACCGGAACAATACGTCGTGTAGACGCCTCCGGGGGCAGCGAGGAGAAGAAGCCAGGGGTGGCGTGTGTTACGTCGTAAAATATGGAACCCCATAAAGACCAGAATCGTGTGCCGCGTCGGCGAAAAGACGCCGGCGACGATCGTGACTCCGGAAATTTCCTCTGTCGTCCTTGTGCTCCGCGTTTCTCTCTTTCTCCGATTCGCACACGATTCGCGACTGCTCTCTCTCTCTCTCTCTCTCTCTCTTTTACAATTCCGAGATCTTTGATCTCCGAAATAGATATTTTATTCTATTCGCGTAAAGCCGGCCTAAACCCGATCGAATTTAACGCGCGCGTTTCAACCTATGAATTTATTTATTATATCCTTTCACAGTCGATAAACGTATTAAATGCGATACGAGCGATGACGCGAACGTCATCGCAAATCGTTCTAAACGAATAGCCTCTGGCTGTTGCCAGAGAGCGAGGCTTTGAGCAGCGAACCGATGCGGCAAGCACGCGCGACATTCGATCACGCAAAGTGCGGAAGTGTACCCCGTCGATTCGAGTTGAAAGCGTCGGTGACCAAGTTTCCGCGTGTAAATCCTTTCGCACTTCGGGACCGACCGACTCTCATTTCGTCTCAATTTCCAACAAGAATCGAACTTGAGCCGCCGAAATTCCTGGGATATCTGACCAATTTTCGACAATCGCCGCGGGCTAAAGGACACGCCGTCCTTTCCGGCACAGAATCGCGCCCGGGCGGTGCACACAGAGAGCGGTCAGACGCATTGGCAGTTTAAGATAGTTAGGCTGCCACGTTGAAAGTAGCGGTAGTTTGAGATAGTTAGCGACCACGATGAATTTCCGCGCCGAGCCAATGGCTATATAGACGTACATGGGAACGACAGTCCTCGGAGAGGAAAAGTTAGGCATGCTTCAGACATTTTGAGACAATCCGCGATTTATCAGGCGTTCAATCACGATAGACGCATGATATAAACTTAAAAAAAACGAACGAATAAATCAACATCAATACTCATTAATGCGTTACGATTAGCCAAAGTTTCGTGATTTTCAAATAAAAGTCAAGAAATAAGAAACCGGAGAATGTTCAAAATCACAAATCCGAAAATTGCGCAAACGACCGGAGAAGCAATTAATTGATCGTGATTAGCGATCCATTCGCATCGACTAGATGCACCGAATGGCTTACTAAGTCATCGATCTAATCGCAAAAGCCACTTTCAACGTAATCCGTGCGCTAGCAACAGAAACCTGCATCCTGCATAATTGAATGCGATTCATCACACGAGGGCGATGTAATGCGTGGGCGGCGGTGCCGAAACATCGTTGCGGATATACTTGGGTAATAATCTATCGCCCGTATAGATCGGCATGTCATGCGAGCTGTTTTCGCGATTATCTAGGGACACTCAGTTGCCTGAAGGCGACAAGAAACCTGCACCGCGTGTAATTGAATTTGATACAATGCGGCCTACGCTGGCCCGACTCGGGGCTGTCTTGCTCTCGCGCGCGCCATACACTACCGCGGATTAATTTCTCGTCCGTTAATGAGAATTGATCGCCCGTATATCCGCCGTTACTATATCCGACTTTTCCGATATCAAGAAGACATGGCCAGATTGCTCGAAATGTCATGCGATGGAAATAATGTAGATCTACAATCTACATATCTCGAGATATAATCGTCATTTACATATATGCATCGTATATCGTAACATGTAATTATCAAATTATCAATATTATTAAATTATGGGATATTAAATATAAATTATCAAATATTATCGCAATTATATTAATCATTAATTGGATATTTAAGAAATTAATAAACGACCTTATTTCATCTAGAAAATTCAACGAGGAGCAAAATATTTCTCTTTTGCTCTTTCTCCTCTTTTTAAGGATCAGCACATCTGAATGTATTCGAGTTAAATATTCCACATTTCAGAATTTTCCAACGCTCCTGCGTAATATTTTTAAATGTTGCTCTGCATAATTTATTCAGCTCGCCGACTGCGAGCGCGAGTACGTGCATCAGTTGCACGGCAAACTACCGGTTCTATCAGTATGTCATGCGAACTGTTTTCGAGGCTATCTGAAGTCATGCTGGTCGCGAATACAGATTTGCATCAAGCGTAATTGGATCCTATACACCGTTGCTTGCTAAGGCCAACAAGCTACTGGTGCTAGTGTCCGCAAACACGACCCAATCGAGCTATCACCACGACCTTCGGCGTGCACTTAGATCGATACATATTACTACGTCCCACCTATTCGATCGCGAAGACCTAGATACGATTATATCCGTGAGAAAGATTTATGGCTAGATTCCGCCTTAGTGCATGGAAACAAAAAGATAAAACTGTGAAATTCTAACAAAATCGAAAGATGAAATATAAATTTGCGAATTGGCATAATGCTGAGAAAAAGATCCTTGACCTCGTAAAAATCCATTTCCAAGCAGGATCATTAATAATTAGTGGAATACTGATACAAACGTACCAGTATTCGGAATGTAAACGAGGAATCGGTTCGCGGGATTGAATAATGAAGATTCAGAGAAGCATCTCATTGAAAGAGGAATCGAACGCAAATTACGTGAAAAATGAACCCCCTGCCCTATTACCTATGGATCTCTGCCCTATTATCCATAAATGCGGTGCTCTTCGCGAGCAAGCAGCTCGCCGGGTCAAGTATTTGACAAGCAACAACCATTACGAGCAAAGATTATCAGTAAATATTTTCGCGACCGAGTCAGCTCGCTGAGGCGCTGCCCGGTTTCTATTAGCTGCCGTTTCTCGGTTCATCGGCTCGCTGAAATTGGAAATGGTCGTCGATGGTATCAACCAGCTCTCTTAATTCTCGGGTCTTCCCTCGCTCGGCGAAGGAGGAACGAAACCGGTTATTTGCAACCTTCGTTCGACCGTGGCGAAGGTACATATTCGCGCAGCGCGTCGATTTCCGATGATTTCCACGACGAGGCAGCGGTCCGATTACATGATTCACGGAAGCTAAGTATCTTGCAGCAGGGTGAAGGCAATATGAATCCGATATTTCTTTCCCCTCCCCCGTTCTTTTATTCCCGATACGTCTTTTTCCGTTCTCTCTCGCCGCGAATTACGGAATTCTCTCCGGGGGAGCTCTTTCATTTTTGCAGACTTTTGACTAAACTTGAAAGATTCTTCCATTCTTCGTATTTCTCAGATCTACGAACCGCGGCATGCTAATAGCGAAACTACGAAACTGACATTCTGCTACTATGTTATCGATTTAACAGAGAGAAGACGCCGGTATTCCATATATAGCAATTTGTTCGAATTACTGTCAACCATTTGTAATAGCATACGACTGACTTTCGCTTTCAAAAGAATTATCGGTGTAACTGAGAGAACGGCGAACGCTACGTGCTGGGTTATAAATACAAGGGTATTATGACGCTGCGTTGACCTGGAAATCGTAAAATTTTATTTCGGCGCCGGGCGCGCCAAACCGTACGTCTATGCTTGGTAAAAAAGTGGCCGTGTCGATCGACCGACTAAATAAAGTCCGCGAAAATGGGCCTCGATATCTCCGTGTTTGGGAATAGTTTGTCGAATCGATTGGAACTAAAACTAACCCCCCGGCGAGAACCGTCCGGGCGATTTTTGTCGCAGCAACAAGTTGCCGGGCGGAATCGTTCGCCCCGTCGTCGTTGCGCCGGGGAGAGAGAAGCAAGAAACGCATTATTGTAATGTCGTCGACGGGACGAGCGCCAGCTTTCATTCAATACTGACATCGGAAAGTCTGTACGCGAGCTAATGTCCCCTGTGAACAATTTTTTCGTATATAACGCTATGCATAGAGAAGCGCAACATAAAATCAATCGATCCGCGAGACTCGCAAGAAATTTGCGTCGCTTCAAGTATTCGATTTTCCTTGAAAAATCTAATTTTTTAAATCATCAGATAATTAATTTGGAAAGACTTCTTTTTATAAACCATCATTTTTTCTAAATATATTCAAAAAGAATATTCACGTTTTTCATTGTGTATTATCGAAATTTCCTGACAGAAATATTACACAATGTATATTGATAGTCTGAATATAGCACTTAATATCTCTCATTGAGAATATTCTTTTAAATAGATGTAGGATATGCGGGTAACACGGCTACTGTCTGCAACGCGCTGCATGCGACGCGGCAAGTACAATTGACCGAGCGGAATACGAGCCGATCGGAACCGTCGACAACAACGTTATTCGCGCGCCGGTTCCGATAACAATCTCAGCGAGTCTTCGTTAAACGAGGCCGGGTTATTCAGCCACCAAAGGCGAACGAACGAACGACGTCGCTTCTCGGCGCCGGCGGCTCTCACGCTCGGTTTCTTCCGCGTGGTTTCTTCAAGCCGCAGCCTTGCTCGCCCCTTTCACTCTTTTTTTCGTGCAATATTCACGCTAAGTCCCGTACAACTCCATTCATATCGGCGCCGTGCGACGCGACGACGGCAGCAGGTGTTGCTGGCGCGGCAGATATAAATACGGATCGCACGCTCGTAGGTATTACGCTCAAGGGCTCTTAACCTATGGATTATGACCCACACTCGTGGGTCGACAAGATCTTTTAATAGAGTGGAATTTCCTCCTACGCACCGGCCGTCGTGATTCAGCACGTCGGCGTAATGAAAAATGCTGATCCGACCGACTCGCCTCGTAAAGCTAATCCCGCCACTCACTCTCCCGAGTTCAATCCAAATCGGAAAAGAACTATGGATCACCGATCAAAGACATCTAAGGAGATAAGAATAGACAGTCAATATCCAATAATATTGAAACGCAATCAGAAAGTCCTAAGGTCTAAGAGAATGCAATTTTTATGCTTTTGATGTGTTAAATTGCTGACTTAGGAATTATCTAATATCTACTAAATCTACTATATTATTTAATCTATGGCGATTTTAAGTAACTGAAAACGTCTATCTCCGCGCGCTTCGTCGCCGAACGGTTTAATCGACTAGAACGTGCTGATTGGACATCGTAATCGCGAAGATGTTCAAGATTTATTCGCGACTAGGCAGAAAAAGGCCAAGAACCTCTGGAAACTGGTAGACAAAGGAGCACCTCGAAGCTCTGTCTAACTGAAATCACGTCATTGACCGGAGAGAGAGAGAGAGAGAGGAGTCGTGTTGCCGCTTCTGCCATGACGCACGTTGCATGCACGCGTGTGCATGCGTATCTCCCACGCGTGTGCGTGAGAGTGCTTCGTGGCGTAGACGTCGCGCCGGACTGCATGGTTCCCTCGCCTAAGCGGGGGCGAAGTAATGAGAAAGAGCCGGCATGTGGATGGAAGATATACCACGTGTAAGCTAACTCCGCATCGTATATTTACAACCTTCTGTAAAAAAGAACGCTCTCCGCTAAACGAGGGCTCTCACGTATTGTGAGAGCAATTTTTAACGTTAAATTAATTTCCATTTCGACGAAATAACTTGTGACTCATCTCGTGCAGGAGAGATGAGGAAATAAACAGCCATACAAACGTTCATCGATGGTCGATTCTAATGATTCATATCGCGATGATTCACAGAGATCAATCCGCCGCGCCGCAGCGGAAACTATTTGGCCGCGCAGCTCTGCGTTTATAATCGAATTACGAGCGAATGTAACGAGGATAATGCGCCTCTTCTTATTTTGCGTGGATCGTTAAATCGTAACGGCTTTCCGCACCGTCATGACGTTTACGACTAAATTTACGCGACGTTATTGGATTATCGTGTTAATTAATGACACTGTAAAAAAATGCGCGGTGCAGCGACGCTGACATTCGCTCCGGTAATTCTCTTTTACCCGCTCCATTATCCGCGATTTATTAAGTATTCGAACGTTATTTAACGTTGTCGCGCCATCAAATTTTTACGCGCGTTTACGCCGATGCCGATAATCAAAATCCGAAGCACCTGTCGAAAGATCGTGCGACACTTCCATTCTTTACCGTGCGAAAATTTATCGTAATTTATCGTAAGAGAGATTCGTGGGGAGATGAATGGCGACGCAACTTACGCGATCGCCATGAATTTCGGATAAGGATGGGAAAAAAATGCAGGCTAATGAGAGTTAGGCGCCCGTTTCGCAACTTTCCTTTAGCGCAATTTAATTACGGCCACGTGGAAGAAGTTAATGAAGTAAATAACCGCCGGTTTCATACATTATTCAACCGAGTTAGAAACATCTCGCACGCCCGATTTACAAACTTTTCTGCCCTTCTCCCCTCCCCCCCGTCATCCGTTCCTGCGCCCTCCTGTTCCCACCCGGAAAAGTTCTCACGACTGCATACATCGTTAAACCCGGCGATCGGTTTACCACCTGGGCGAAATGCACCGACCACCTACGCAAATTACTCCGAAATTTCGAGCGCGCAGGAAGAAAACGCGGAGCGAAGCTCCATTCGGAATTCTCAAACTTTCGATTATCCGCGAGAGTATTTACATAATTGTTCAAGATGAGATCAGATTCAAACCCTTATAATTTTTCTTGCGTTTCTTCGTCTTTTCAAGATTTTAAATCTTTTCGTCATTTTTCGTTTCACAAATCATCTGTGTTTTTAATTTACTGTTACTCAATTTACTGTCACTGAATTTTCCCAATTTATTGCTACAGTCATAATACTCGACGATTAATTACTTCCAAAATCAACGATAAATAAGAGTTAAACACATGAAACAACAACAAGCAGATTTAGCCAGTTCGATACGAAAAATTGGATTTGCAGTCATCACTGATCTCATGTTGGATATGGAAGGATTAAATGACGTTGAAATGAACAAGTATCGCTGAGTGGGCAGCTCCACCGATCATGTCGAACCGTGAATCTGATGCGGAAAAAAATCGAGCGACGTGACGTATGACAGAAGTGTCACTCCAAAACATAATCGATTTTCTGCAGCTCTCTAAAAAAAATTGTGCGCGCGACAGTTCTAAATAATGGAATTTGCGCAAAATTCCGAAAATATAGAAAAATTAAGTTATAAAAAAGTAAAAAGCAGATCTAATTACGTTCGGTTTTCATCATTTCAATATTCACATTTGCTATTTTAGTAGTAAAATAATTTAAATGACACACATATGTATCTTTTTTTTTAATTTTTTGAAAGCTTCTTGTTACTCGCATCGATATTTTATTCATCGTTAAAATTAAAATTTGATATATGCAGAGAGAACGTCGAAAAAAATATATCACTATCTGACATTTCGACATTTTTTGATGATTTTGACGGTAACATTTGTGCGAACATGCTTTTTATCTCGTTAGAAAAATCATTCACCCCATTGTAACTGAATATCGATCGCGTTAATTTAATACAATGACTAGCGCGAATACTTCTCGCTTTTGTCACGTTCTCATAGCCACGTTCATTTACTGAATATTTCCCGATAGAAATAACACGCAGGATGGAAAGAAAAGCGTAAAAGGACGCCGAGTGAGAAAATCACCAAGGCGATCGAGGTGATTGCAAACGATTCTCTCATGGAAGACAACTCTTAATGACAGGCAATCGGCTGTGTTTCACGATGCCACGCGGAACACGTTGCACAATCATCGCGCGGCTGCATGCGACGAGCTCTCTGTCGCTGCATTGAAATTTTCTGCCGCATTCAGTATTATTGTACGAGCACACGTTCGTTATTCATTTAAACGCGGCTCTCGCGCGCACGGTCGCTCCAGCGTAACGTTCAAGGACACGCGGGTAGGTAGTCGTGGCGCATATCCGCGACGTTATACGTCGCGCCGCGCCGGCTGAATCGATGACACTTGGAGAACGCGCAATTTAATATATATATAGCGAAGACGTTTTCTTACCTGGGACAAGTCGGAGTCGTCGCGTATCTTGGCGTCCATGGTCACCTGGCTAGCGTGGATCCTCGCGACGGCGAGCGCCGCGGCGAACAGGAATGCCAGCATCGTCCCTCGCAGCCGGGCGCAGCTCCCTCGGGATATAGGCACACGGGACAATTTCACCAAATTCACTCGCGAATAACAACCGTTCACCACGCGCCACGCGGACGATCTCCCCGGATGATCTGCGCCGGACGATCGATTCACCGATAGATCATCGAGAGTACACAAGGCGAGAGAGAGGGAGGGAGAGAGAGTCAACTTCGCGCCACTGAAACGCGTTCGCGAGGCCGCTCCGGAAACGTCGCAGGCCGGAAGTTCTCCACGGACGGACACCGTAATCGGGACAGATAAATTTATTTATTCACGCACGAGGACGATTAACGCGAGTGTCGATTTGATGAGCGAGCGCGAAGATCGCGCGATCCGTCTCTCCTTCACTTTTCCCTCCTCGATCTTTTTCCTTCTCGCACTCTTTCCGCTCGACGTGTCAACGATACGGAGGATAGCGCGGTACTGCGCCCTCTCCATGCCTAGACCCCTCTTACACCCCACCACCCGCAACGAGTCTTCGGCATGGCCTGCCCGCAGCCGAGTTACCCCCACCACTGTTACGCACCCCTCCCGCGCGTGCGACCGCCGAGAACACGTGACGTCACCCGCCTTTTCCTATGCCGCGATCGCGCCGCGCCGCGCCGCGCGCTCGTGGATCATGACACTTTAATTCGACCTGATACAGCTGCTCCGATTTTCGTGGAGATAAAATTCCAAACGGAAATTGAATATCAAACAGGTTGCGTTCGGTAATGGGCGCACATTTGGCGTGCGTGACGATGGCGCGTGTCGAAAGCTGATAACGGTCTTTCCTCAACAAGAACTTTGGATCTGAAACACGAATGATTTTGGATTAAAAGATTAATGTATTTATATATATATCTTATTCAATTAATTTTAAACGGAGCTTATTTTAATAAATACAATTAGCCAAACTTCAACGTTAAAATCTTTTTTGTTGCGAAAAATTAAAAATTTAGCGTGTAATTAAATTTTGGTATAAAGGAAAAATTATCCCAATGAACAGAGCGTATCGTATTTATACTCTTATCGCCAAATAAATTTTAATTTCATGTTAATCTCGAATCAGCGGTAAAAAGAGAGAAGTAGGTCAAATAATAAGAGACCCGTTGGATAAAGTTCTTGATTACAATTCAGGATTTAATATGATTCGTTGTTTGAACCGATGGTGGTCGAACAAAGTTTCTCGCAATCGTTGATGGGAATGCCTTTCTTCGCGGTATACCGGCAGTAAAGATAATGTGGCTACATTCTTTAGTCTAGACGAGTTAAGTAAGTGAATTGAATTACATTTTTCGGAGCGTAAGCTGAGTTTGTAAGCTCTATAACTTATAATTTAAAGGAATACCGCTACAAGATTGAATAGTTAGCTGGATTGTGCTCAATGTTCCTGGATAAAGTTCTCACTTTTTACGCTTTCAAGTAAATTCCGCATATAAAAGATATAAATAAATTTGCGCTATAGAAATAAAGACTGGGACGCATAAAATGTCAGATCGTTAAAAGTTCAGGAATAAATTCTAAGATGACTCGCGTTCCTCATTGAAGATGAACTATTATCGGAGAATTATTATTAGTTTACGATTTAACGTGGCTAACTACAGGTTCATTATATCGTCTTATATCACGAAATAAGAGAGAGAGAGAGGGAGGGAGAAAGATAGTGAGAAGTAGAGAGAGAGAGATGCAACGCGATCGAATTCCGGGCGATATAATTGCCAACTCCAACAGAAGTTCATGGGGTATTTGCTGAGTGGAGTGGACTTGGACCAATTCTCGAAACCACTTGAGGCACAGCGCGGATTAAGGAAAGATCCTGATCACGAATATAAACGCGAAGGTTCGCCCGAAACTTCGGTATTGTCCCGTTCTCTCCGTTTGTACAAGCGGACTCGCGTTAAGTTCGTCCGAATCCGCCCAGGTAATTAGAGCAGTCCAAATACACGCCTCTTCAACTGACTTAGGCTCGCCGGAACAACGTGTCGCTGATAAAGTACGCGTGTTCCTTCCAAAATATGTTGACGAGATGGGACTGCATCGCTCGGAGCCAGGCATCGACGATGCAGAATTAATCGATTAGAAATATGTTTTTCCGCCTGGAGTTTGGTAAATGTTTGACTAACGAATAAACAGTTTGTTTGTACGAGAGAGAAATATTTAGTTATTAATACGCAAACGCACGATTCGCACTCGCTATTGCGAGAATAATACGTAATGAAAGTATCGCGGAAAATAGATTGAATTATATACACTTCTAGCGAAGCGCGAATATATCAATTTTCCATCGCGACAAGTTTACTCCAGGAAGCACTAGTTTCGCGTATACAAACGCGCAATGATTCCCCCTCCCCCCGAATGCAAATAGGAATTCTAACGTCGCGATTTACGTATTCCGTAATCGAAGGATCGCGCAATTTGAAGTGCCAAGGTTGGGAAAGCTCCCTAGTATACGAGGTCTCGAGGTCCCTCAGGGCGTCGACCCTCAATTACGGCTCTCACAGCCCTCGGGTTTCTCGTACGCGGCCATCGCCGCGTGGAAGCTCGCTCGCTCCTTAAAGACGAAACAAACTCGGCCATGAAAAGAAAAGTTAAGTGCTCGTGACACTCCTTACGACGGTCCCTCACGTTTACCATTTTTCTCACCGGACCATAATCCTCCATGAACGGCACGTAATTTTTAATTACTTCCCAACGAATCCCTTGCACGACATTTTCTTACATCGATTTTCTTCGCCCTTTTCTCTCTCCCTTTTTATTTCTTCTCACAATAAAATAAGTTCAATTGAAAAATAAACTAAAGTTATTTCTAAATAATTATTTCACATTTGTCAATTACGAAAATAAATTTGTTTATTTAAATAAAAATTCTATATATATATATATATATATAAATTCTTTAAAGTCTTGAATCTCTCTAGAATTTTATTTAAATAAACAAATTTATTTTTGTTGTGTAGAACTAAATAGCTTTAAAATTTAAGGATCCAAAAATTTAAAATTTTTAATCCAAAAAGTCTAATTCTATATATGTATATCTGTCAGTACATTCGAATAGATCACTTCAAGAATTGCAAGTTATTTTTCTCTCAATAAGTAATTGTCTGCGGTAGTAAAATCGTTCATGCGCGCGAATAATTCGGCACCAAATCGCGCACTAATAGCTATCTCCGTGTCATTTCCGCTTCCTACCTCGGCTAAGAGCCGTGGATATATTCGTGACAAACGGTGAACGCGTTTTATCATCATTTTATCACCTCTGCGACGGGCTGTTATTTTTTTAGCGCTAAGCCTTTCGCGTGGGTGGGTCCCGCCGCTTTTGTTTTCGCTAACTGGAGCGGTCGGCCTGATTAACTGTCTGTCATCCAACGATTTCGATCTCAACGGAAAAAAACCATCAGAGTCTCATCCTACTCTTTCTGCCTTTCTCTTGATGCAAGCGAATTTAGGGGGCACGTAACTATAGCGCGAAATTAAGAGAATTAGTTTAACATAACACTCGCGAATACCATCACGAGACGCGATTTTACGATCCAAAAAATAAAAACAAGCATGTTAGATACATCCTACTTATTACAATTTCACATAATGACGGTATTTTGATTGCTGATGAATTAATATTCGGAAATACATATTTGTTACGTATTTTTAGATACATGAATTTTTATGTTACTTTTCTCCGACGTTTAGATTTCTATATCTTATATAGAAATCGTAGGGATTTTGAAATTTTCGACTCCGCGGATCCGTCGTACCGATAGATTCTCGGATCTTCGGATTTATTCTTCCTTCCTGATCTTCCGGGTCTTTGCATTTTAAGTATTCGGAGGAAATTCTATAGACTCCCGATACTTAAAATTCAAATATTAAGCTTTTCACCCACGACTTATCTCGTCTTTCAATTAACAGGGCTAATCTACCTATTCGATGATATGCATAACGAGCCCTAGCGCTTTCAAGCAGCTAACCCAGCATTGCATTCAGGAGAAGCTTAGTGGCCAAAATGGTGCAAAACTATCCCCGGCATGCCTGTACCTCCCCGGCGCATTAACGACCACCGGTAATCGCTTCTGAAGCAAACGCACACCGGAAACCGGGGGTCGGATCCGCAAGACGCGAGTAGTCTAAGTTTGCCCGTTCGCCACTTCCGCCGACAAAAGCCGCCTACCGCGCGCGCGTGCAGGATGAACGCGAGCAGATGGAGGCAGATCGGGGGTGGTGGCACACGTTGAGAAACGCATTTGTAAACATACATCCCTATCCTACGGGGCTCGAGCAGCCGTGTCGCAGTAAATCCCGGTACATTAATATTAATGCGTCTTCGGCATGTACCGGGCCGCTCTCCCATCCACCCTCCCTCCCTCTCTCCCGCCCCTCGACGTCGGTCCTCCACGTCGTAGAGAGCAGGGGAGTTCGGCGGAGTTTACAACGCGAAGTGCATGCAGAACCTAGGGCTCTTTACAATACCGAGGGCATCCACCCACTCGCTCGTTTTCCCTCTGCGTGTCTGTCACTCCTTCTCTCTCTCTCTCTCTCTTTTTCCCTCAGTATGCGTATACAGATAGATACGTGTACCATGAGCAGGTACGCGCATTTTACGGTACGGAATTCTAAAATCTCTGGATCCTCTGATCTTTTCGGTCCAGAGCTCCGAATGCACTGCATAACGTGGGTGAATCTTTTAACAGAGGTGTACATTCATTAAAAAAAGGTGTCTTTATTGCTACCATCTCGGAAGCTCCTCGTGATTTGCAAATTTTTAAATGAGAAAGAAAGTACCTTAACTTTGAGATAGCGGTTTCTCACAGTTATTAACATGCAACATGTAATATTAATAGCATGAATCTCTACCAGCGCGCGCGTTTAGTTAAATAATGAATATTAGACTGTTATTAGTATTATAGACTGAGATACGTAGCGTGAAATAATGCCGCCGATTGATCATCGCAAAGGACAGATCGCCACCTTTTCCGCAGCTCTGCGGTTGGCCATAACGATCTCTCGTTAGCGCAGCTAATTACTTCAGTAGTGTGCAGTGGACCGTGAAAGGTCGTTAGTCAGTTAGTACCATGGATTAGAACCTAAAGTGATGGGATCTTCACTCTCCTCTTTCCATCGATCTCTCTTTTCTATATATATATCAATATATCTAGCATTGTCTTACGAAACTGTCGCGATGACATTCTCCAAGTGTGCTTGGATATGTTTGACAGTCTCCAGATCTTTGAATTTTTGCCTACGCTCAGAGCTTTTATATTTAGAATTCTCGAATAATTATATTCGAGAATTGGAGCTTATTCTTGTTAACCGCTTTCTGTTAATAGCTTTCCGTGGATTTAAAGGAGACTTTTCTGGGAAAAACAAAGACGGAAATAACCCACTTTGGGGACCACAATTACGCGTAACTAAAAATCGTAATTAGCTATTTCTATCTATTAGGTTGGCCAATAAGTCCGTGCGGTCTTTTTACTTATAAATTTATAAGTAAAAAAATCGCACGGACTTATTGGCCAACCTATTATTTCAAAGATTTTTAAGTTATACTAGTCAATTCTCTCAATTAAGTCTGTCGATATTCAGTTACGCAAAAATAACTTTCACTTAAGGGGCACTAATCAAAATGTTAATTAGAGTTACGATATCCAAATAATTTGATTATCTAAAATCGTGGATCCCAAAGTGGGTTATATTTTTCCCAGAGTTTTAATTATCTCAAGATATTTTAAACTTTGAAATACTTAAATTCTTAATATCCAAATTAATTTAATATTTTAAAATCTCTAAATACCTAATTTCTCAAATTCTCCAATTATCGAAATAGATTACACATATCCCCGCACAGACACTTATCTGAAACTCTTGAAACTTAGGATTCGTGGAATTTTAAACACCGAGGAATAAAAGTTACGCACATTTCTGAATACTTACATGGGTGGTACACAACCCCAACTCTTTCGAGTATATATATTTACCCTTCTTGTAGTAACTGAAAGGAGCGCTGAACGCAAGCTGGATATCAGGGAAGGTTTTTGTGAAGAGGCAGGAAGGAGACGGAAAAGGAGGGAGAGGGTGGGCTTTGCTCCGGATTCTGCATGCTCGTAAATAGTCCCGATAACGTGCCTTCTACGCGAGATACCCGATATTCAACGGCGCTGTTCATTGAATTTAGTCGCGGGGGCGGTCGACATCGCGGTTTCCCTTCCTGATTTTTATAGTAACGAAGGACCTTTTTGCTGATTTTTTATTCCGAAACGTAAGTCCCCTTCTGAATCCTCATATTTTTCCTATTTTTCCTCTTTTTATTCGTCTAGTGGAAAGAAGTTGCAAAACATCTTTTTACTACGCTTCTCGACGGACTCATAATTTTCCAACCTCAACGACTGTATAATTGTTCAGACGAGAATCAAAAGATAAATTTCTGAAAGCATGATACAATGATCCTGCAACTAAAGCAAATGTTCGCAATCAGAGCGCGGAATAAGATTACCGAGCGATGCGGCAAATTAGTGAGCATTTGTATTCTGGCATCACGCTTGCATCTCTGAATTTTATTTCGCGTTTATTTCCGCGAATGAAAGAAGACACAATACACGCGAGAGAAAGGTATAATGGCGAAGATAAAGGGAGAGAACGACGATTAATAGCAGTTCGCAGTTTGAATTTGATGGTTTCGTGTTTGTTTCGAAGCAAGGGGATCGAGTATCATCCTCAAGCACTGGTAACACATTTCAGCTGAATAAATTGTCCGTGGAAAGTGCTCTTGATTACACTAATATTACCAGCCGAAATAGTATATCTTTAAACAAAATATTTGCGGGCAATTTCTTGTGCTCGAAATGGAAAATTATTAGCTGCGCGTGTAACCGTGATTGAAACTTTATTCGCGGCGATATTAAAAGCGATGCATTAATATTCCGTGCATCTCGTGCATGTTACGATGTCTCTCACTTTAGAACATATTCCGTCGAATTGCGATACCAAGCTTGTATATATCTCAAATGTGTTTGTAATACTTGTACATCTTGATAGATTGTTTAACTGGTACACTGCAGATAATAAAAACACATCATTATTTGATGACGTAACTTCTGCGATTGAATAATCGTACTTCAATTTATATGGGCCAAAGCACATATGACAGTCGTAGTCGTGGACGTAAGTAACGCACAAGTTTGGCGTATCCTGATTTGTCAGGTCGAAAACTACGACCGTCGTATATTGCTACGCCATGTTATGTGCTTTGACTCTATTTTACGAGATAAAATATTCGCAACTTTTGATGAAAAAAATGTTTCGAAAATTTCCATCATCAATGGATTCTTTATATCTTTTTAATTATGTGCAAAATGTATCAAGACGATTATGACGAACAAAATTAGAAGAAGAATGCTACTATTATATGATAGCTTAATTTAACGTAATGTCAAGATACACCTGCGCTTTCATGTCTTCCCGTTAAATTTATTTCAGTCACGGCGTAATTTTGCGCTTCATGTGCGAGCGGGTACACTGTACACACACGTCTCCGGGGGTCTCGCTAATTTGTACCGAGATAATGTCAGTATATACGCTCCACGCTCCTACCATTGATGGTGCGTGCATTCGTGGCGCTATTATTAATACAAAGTAGACAGCGATGCGTATACCACGCGGTCCGTATGCGCTTTGAAACGCGCTAGGATCGTTTCGACATGAAATAATTTCGCGTCTATGTTGTCCGCGAAATTACGCGCGACATTAGCGACCCACCATCGCCGTCACTTTATTTCAATAATTCCGTCACTTGCTGGATACCAAATGTTATAACCGTTGTTAAAAATTAAAGTCGGTCGTCGTTTAACAGAATATTAAGTTTTTGAATCTTTATTAGATGATTGATAAATCTCTAGGACGAGGTTCTTTTTATTAAAATAATCGCCAACTGTTAAAAAAATTCGGAACGAATATAATATTTAAATATTTAGACCAAATTTAGGAGATAAAAAGTCTATACACTCACAGAAGTGGACAGTTCGTTCAAAAATTAACAAATGGATAATCCGATATATTTTTAATCGGAATTATGAATAGCCGATCAATTATCAATGATATCCGGCTATCATTGATTGGACATTATTCTAATCTTGATCGGCTTTCCATAATTCCGACTAAAAATATCGGATTATCCATTTGTTAATTTTTGAACGAACTGTCCATTTCTCTGAGTGTACAAAAGGATCAAATTTATCTGCTTATTAATTATGTGCTGGTTACATCGTTTTTTAATCACCGACAACTCTAGAAACTCATACACACATTGAAACATATAATACAAGAATAGGCGACAGACACATTGATGGTGTAAAAAAAAACCGCGAATCCATTAACATTTTAACTTTTTTTATTTTTGCCGAAATTCAAAACTAATTTCTTTTTACGACTCGACGCGATGCATATTGCAAATAATACCGACGTCCGTGTGGTCAAATATAACTCGACAAATATAAATATGGGAAGATTTTTATTGAAAAACGTTTTCGAAAAGATTCTTCAAGGGCACAGTGCCTCAGCAAAGGAAACCGATTCAGCGCAGCCGACTCCAGAGAACGGAATTCGACCGTCGGACTTCAACGCGTGCAGATGTGCGAGCAATTTTCCGCCAACCTGTACTTATTGCTATATAGACCTATAACAAATCGGACTGTGACTAGAGACTCGCCTCGTATCGTTGCATTTCCTTCTTTTCGCATTAAACTTAAAACAAATATTCTTCGAATAAATGGTTAATTAAATTATAATATCTCCACTAAATCTCTACTTTTTCGGATATTCTATAAATATATTATAAAGGCTGTAGTACTTCTACATGATTCGATTCTCCACGTGTAGTAAACACTGGTTAGACATCTTGCTCGAGCGTTTTTTCCGCGAGTATCGCCGGCGCGTTTGCCGGCCGGAAATATTGTCCCTCTTATTAAGATGACGTCAGGATTGGAAACGGGCTAGCTCTATCGGTTGACGGATGTGCAAATCGCGTGCGACGCCTGCGTAAATCGCATTCTCGATGCAGGAGGGGCATAAGCGAACGGAAATCGCGTGTCACGGCCAAACGCTCCGCTTTATCCGAGCGCGCTCGGCTCTCCGCAAATTTTGATTTTTCCCCGATATGTTGTATTGCTTCATTAATCCCTTGACGCGATCATCACGATGCCAGCTGCAAATTCATTCTCTGTGCTCGTTGCCTTATAAATTATTCGAATCCGTTTTTGCGTATAGACAGAAAGAAATTAATACCCTATACAACCGAGTGTTTTAATTTTTATATAAATGAAATAATATCATTTTGATAAACGAATAAAAGAAATTTTTCACGTTGGTCTAGGATTCGATTCGGCTCTAATTTAAATGCAATAGACGTTGCAAAAATCCATGACAACCGGATCCCCACAATATTTCAAATCGCTGAAAAATTACCATCACGATCGAAAAATTAAAAGAGGTTGGTGGTCGGAGCAAATCAGTTTACCGAGAGCTTTTACGCGCGCTTTTATCGTAAGCGGCAGATGAAAATTGAACTAGCCGTAAAATTTCACACGACGACAAATGGATCTGCCTCTCGCTTGTGTAGCTCACCGAATATATAATATATATTTATGAACATATTCCTCGGTTTCCTTACAATCTTCAGCTATTTTATCATGTCCTCTTGTACCTCGATAATCTAAAATTTTGTCGCTGGTATCATTAAAAATCCGACTTTACTTAAGTTTAATAAAAGTTTGAGATCCGCAAAACTTATAATTCCAGTTTTAAGCTCTTCGGCGTTTTTTTATTTTTGGGCCATAGGACATTATCTTAACCCTAAATGTCCCCTGATGGGGTCCAGCGGATCCCAGACCCTTTACAATGATATATTTTCAAATGTTCTTGCCAAAAATGGAGCTCATGCTCCCATTGATAATAGTTGAGTGATTGACCTACCCGTTTGTACACTTAGCAGTACCTACTCAGTTTACTTAATTTTTTATACTATGTTGAAATTGAAATTTTAACAATATAAGCATTTTATTCTCTTTTCTAAGCCTTGAACAACATTGAAAAAAATTTTCATAACTAAAGGTTAAACAATCAATGAGTAAGGAGACATTTTTCATGTTGGGGTCTTTTAGACCCCTCATGTCATTTACGAGATTCTTGAGAGGTGTGGCATTTAAGGGTTAATAAAAGGGATAATGTTCAGATTCTTCGTTCCTCGGATTTTTAAATCGGTGAATACTTATATTTATTCAACATCTCAATCGCGTCTGGCGCGATGTTATTTGTCGACAAATCCCCAATCCTTCGCAAATAATCCCTGAATGACCCTTCGATGAGTCGCTCGATCGGGTGATTGATGCAACGCTAAATGAGCCTACTCTTAAATAATTGAGACGCTTCATTTAAATAATTGATTGATGGTAATTGCAAGAACGACATCGGCGGCCGTGCTATACCGTCAGCGGCCGACACTAGCGCATCCGCCAGTTTAATAATTTATTGTCGTTAATAATTGGCGAATAATTAGCGTGCCGCGCTGACGTAATGTTTATTCATGGAGCATCGTGTCGGGGTAAAATTTAACCGGCAGAAACGAATGAGCACCCCTCTTTTTGATGGACGACTCGTCCGTGACGACGCGGAATATCGATGGCGATCCGCAGATATCGATTCCCCCGAGGGTCGTAACGCTTAAGATAGACATGATAAAGTCTGCATCTTGTATCCAGACTTAATCCTTTTGCAATTCAAATAATCGAAAAACTGCATTTTAGATGACAGTTTAAATTTCACGATATTTGAGTCTATATATAAATTCTCAACGTACGTATCGTTATTTTCTAAATTCTTTAAAAATTCTATAAATCCAAAGTATCGATATACGATTATCGTAAGAAACGACTGCTTATATGCCTTCGTCACGAGATCTCCGATAAAAAATACAATCGTTTTTCGGGCAACGCGAGAGAATCCTCTACGACTCGATCGCGCGTTGAGGGATGCGGAGAGAGATGCGCCTCTGTATTTCCCTCGCAATACCGTAACATCTCTCCCGCCGTCACGATATCCAGAACGAAGATGGACCGCGGCACGTGAAATATGGTAATTCGTCTGATAATGCACTCCATCTCCCGGGCGTCCGCCTGTGCACCGCGCGTTGCACCGCGTTCGCTCGCAGCAATACGATCAAACCGGCACTGAAATTTGAAGAGGGTATTCGTGTTTCGCGAGACGTTTCGTTATTGTCGTGGCGGTTTGTCGCTCGCGGCAGGTACTACCGTGTTTTTCACGGCTGTCAGTCATCTCCCCGGGGATCTAAACCACCACAGGATCTAAAAATATATGGTATTATATTTTTAGGATCTGAAAGGTAAAGAACTCCCCATGAGGCAATTTTTTTAAAATTCATGAAGTTTGATATGCGATTACAGTTATATAAAATTATTTAATTCCATAGGAGAATATAAATACGTAGAAAATGGAAAATAAAAATCGAGTTTTAAAAATATAATTATTATATTAAAAAATCATTTCTGATTGTTATAATTTTTTTACAATCCTCGTGCCATTAAATTCACCTTTCTACATCCTCTAATTCCATAACTTATTCGTTCGAGGCCTTATTTTATCTAATTATCATTCGCTCGATAAAATGATTTCAAAATTTCTAACTGTGGGATTGCACGTTCAAGCGGAACGACAATCGCGCGCGGAAAACGTAGTTTCATTATCGACACATCGGCGCGCCAAGCAGAGTCTCGATCTCGAGGATTCGGTATCGGGGTAGGTATGTCTCGGTACCAGAAACGAGAGAAGGGCGCTAACGATAGCCGGCCGACGTGATTGGAATTGAGAAAGTTCCGGTCAACCGCGCGGCCACACCGTCTCGAAAGTCGAAATACCGGCTACGAACTCGGAAATCGATTCCTGCCCGGAATATATATCGTCAACGTGTCACCCCCGTAACGAGGAGCTTTCGACGGAATAATGAAGTTTTCACCGGGGAAAAAATTGGGTCGCGCGCGTGCGAGTTCCTTTCCTTTCGTCGTGGCACCACATTTTCGATCGATACTTTTTATCTGATTGCACCGATGCGATCGCGGTGCCCGCGCACCTGAACCGCGTCAGCGAAAGAAATATCTCACACGCGTCGAAACAAATTTTGCCAACTCCAACTCACCCCGCCTCGCAAACGAACTTGGTCCGGCAGTCTATCCGAGGACGAGTATATACACACTCCACTTTCCGTGCGAACGAACGAGGCCGCGGCCGATTGCGTTACAAAAGATATTTATTACTCTAATAAAGATATATCACAATGACGCGTGGATATAACGTTTAACGTTTATTTACGCCGCGATATTATCGGATGCGCGGAAACTTTAGTTTAACGTGGGCGCGAGGTACGCGAACGTCAGGTGTTCCACCGGGATTGTTTGAGATTGCCGCGCGGCTAGTACAATTTGAATGGAAGAAGTTACGTGCTCATAAGCCCGATGTAATCAGAATTTATATATGCTGTCCGCAGAATTGCGGAACACCCATGTTCGCCACATATATTTCCTACATTCAACTGAATCTTTAGAATCGCGGAACCATTAACATTATATAAACTGTATAAGTTTCGTAGAAAGTTTCGTAGAAATTTATACAGTCGAGTTGTTATGCAAAGTCAAATTAATATGTTACGAATATATAAAGACATTGTATTGTCTTCATCCTTTCCCCATTATCTTCGAGATTTTTAGAATAAATTCACACTCAACGAAGATATGTTATGTTATTTTTTCAAGTATATTAATTATTTTTATCGCATCATTCGAAAGCGATTGTAACTTCGATATTGTTGTATTACGATTTTCGATTTTAATTAATCTCTAGAATATATTGTACGATGCGGTTGCGGGATATGTATGTATAGTTACGTAGTCAAATTAAACTACAGATAGGAAGTGGTTAACAGGGGTTTACTTGTAGTTAGAATACATTTGCAATAAAATACACACTGCACATTTTACTTCAGTGTTTTCAATTTAAGTGAAAGCTAAGCACGTTAATGGATTATTAATCTATTATTTTCGATTTAAATTGACCATGAAAATTTGTATTCATCCTTCTCAACCTGTATTTCGTGGAAAAAAGTCATTGAGGCTAGTCGAATCCCGAGATAAACTCTACGGTCTCTCGATTCTCGCATATGTACGCGCGTAAAACGTGCGTCCCATAGATAAGGCAGACCTCTCGTCAATTTGCACTTTTTCAACAAAACATCGCCGTGTGTCCGAAGTATAGTGCGCGCGGACGCGAATGGCATGGCGGCGCTGTGAATTTTTCTCTCGTAAGCGAAAAGCTGCCCCCGGACGGATGAAATTGCATTCTCTTCGATGGAGTAACAGCCGCCGCAGTCAGCAGGAATGAGAAACGCGTTTCAACGACCGAGCGGCCGAGACGCCGCGAATAAATTCGAGCGAGCTCGGTCGATTCTGGCACGCTCGAATTTCAACTCCGGGCGCCGATGCCCCGCCATCGTAAGCATCTAGTTTAATTACGAAGCTATTTGGTATCGAGTATGGGCGAGGAGGTGAAGGATACGAAGCTGGCAAATGCTTAAACGGCGTAACGGTTGTTACGGCCAAATACTGTATGTTTGCGATTTTTGCGAAAACTTGACTTCGAAATTAAAAACGTTATTTTTCTTCGCGCCTTTCAATCGCGCGCATGTTCACATGTTCCGCACATACTACGAGTCTCGTGGTGTCAAATTCTACCTTTGTCCTGCACTTTCCTCGTATCCTTTCAGATCACTAGGATCCTGATATTCTCAAGATCTGCAGATATACGATGACCTTATGCTACGTTTGAAAAAGCGGCGCCCAGAGCGGCGCCTGGAAAGCGCCGTCGCGCTTTTGTTCGTCGTCCCTTTCCGAATTCCAGGAGTTCCGACAAAATTCTCCCGTGAATTCCCGCCTTGCGACGACGACCGCTCTTCTACAAGAACAGGGTGGACAACGTACGGCGGAGGGTAATAAAACGGCATAAAGGTAACGGTGCTTTTTTTTTCACGGTTAATTACGAGCGTTCTCGAAAATATGAAGGTTGTCCTGCGCGATAAAGTTACGATCGCGCGCGTAATGAACCATGCCGGCCGTTTTGCAGAGACAACGACGATACTTGGAAACTGAAGTGTCAAAATTAATGTCACGAAGGGCGAACAGTCTCCACGGCGAACAGTTAACTCGCGTACGAAATAAGTTTAAAAAAAAAAAAAAAAAAAAAACATGAATTTTTCTCATGTTATTTTTTGTCACATTATGAAAATTTTTAGAAAGCAAAATGTATCACGTTATTTTAAAATACATTAACATAAATGTCATAAAATCATTGCTGTCATTAATACTTCATAAGATCATATCTTATCGTTTCTCAAATAATAAATTCACATTCACATTATCCGTTATCTACTATTTCTTTTAATACTTGCATTCGCGAATGCATTTTCGAGATAACGAGTTACCATCAAATATATAATTTATAAATTCCTATTTAATTTCGGGATTATCTCGCTATTATAATATGGATTCAATATTTATTATTCATCATCGAGAACGGTTATTATTTTAAATCACGATAAAAGCTCGATTATTTTCGGTTAAAAATAATCGCAACACCGTGCGAGAGATTTGAATCAACGCGCGAATGAACTCGTCGAGTATTACGACTGTACACACAGCAACACAGCTGGCACTTAAATGTCAAGCATGCCTATCAACGTTGCACATCGCCGGCCTACAAAGCGCTGTTATGTCACGGTAACGTCGGTTATAAAACAAATCCTCGACGGGGCAGCAGTTTACGCATTATATGCGCCTCGTGGCGCATTCTGCGCCATCGTGCGCAATAACAAATATGATACAACGGGGTCCAGGCATCCGTGCCGAAACTCTCCGCTTCCTCCTGGGAGCTCCAATTACGCGGCTATTACTTCGGTAATTAATAACCGATATCCCTTGATATCCAACCCCGTTCAGCGGGCATCCGAATAGCCAGAATTTCCGTGAAGCGGTGCATTATGTCCCGCGAGCAATCGGCGTTGAATTAAGTAACGAGTGAAACGACGTACGAAGAGAAAAGAACAAGAAGCATAAACAAAATAAAATATTGAGTTAGCGTATAGGTAAATATCAGGAAAATGAGAAAGAAGTAATCTAATTGTAGTAGATGTACTTTATAATAAAAATTAACTGTATTGTGATAACTGATAACAATATACCCACTAACAATAGCTATGTAAAGTTTAAAAAAAATGCTATATATATTGATTAAAAACATGAAACGATGTATCAAATCTCTTCCGATAATGGGAGATTCTCTTCTCGATGCTCCGTCCATCGGATTTTAATCAAGTAACTTAAACCCTCGTGGGCTATTGTCCGACAAGCCGACAAGTGACATTTGTATAGCTTATAGCTTCGCGGGGAGTAATAAGACTCCGATTGTAGAATGAGCCGGGGAAAACGGGAAGTGGAGCCGGAAAAGAGCACAGCAACGACGACAAGTCGAGGGAACCTAATAAAGCCAATATCGGGTTGCCGGATGCCGGATTGGAAAATAACCGCTTGGCGACACGCGGTAAAAGAACAATAGCCTGTTGCAGCCGGGGGATGGGTTTTGCAAAAAGAAGTGGAGTAAAGGGATTTACGCGGACACACACCGCGCTATGGAGATGATCGAGGTTTCGCGGATATCACTGTTATTGATCATCCCTGCGTAGCGTCGAAATTCAAAGAGAGAATAACGGAACAACGTCCACGTATTAATAAATAGAATGGGACTTGCGCTTTATAATTTAGATGACGGTCGGTATCATCCATACGGCAGTCGTAATTACACGTCGCCCGATAATGGCAAGAGCTACGATTTTCTATGAGAGCTATCAGTTATTTAAATAGGACTCGCTGAATATAACATATCGCAGAATTCGCGAACAAAAACACAAGAACGATGTTGCGCGCTCTAAAATATTTCACTGTTTAAATGCAGGATGTTCTTTAAACATTAAAGGTCGATGCAGACACAGCCGTGCCGTATCCGTACCGTGCACGAAACAGAAACATCAGACAAGGATACAGAAACATCAGACAAGGATACCTATTGTCTCCATCCTTGTCTAATGTTGTCTCTATCCTTGTCTAATGTTAACGATACGGATACGGTACGGGTACGGCACGGCTGTGTCTGAATCGACCCTAAAATGGTCAATGTCGGACAAAATTATAATGTTTGAATTTATAGCGATTAGAATCGCGAAAAACAAAATAACATATTTCTGAAATTTCTTTTCAAGAGACAGCGAAAATTGGTTTTATTCATCTGATTTCGACCAACAGAGAAAATTTTACATTATCCGCAATACATATTGCGTCCATGGACATCCGGATCAAAGCGCACAGAGAAACATCAACCGGCATTGCATTCAAAGCAAAGCTTCGTAAACCTCGTTACCGTGGGTAGCGACATATAAGCGGACAGGATCGTGCGACACGAGAGCGTGTTGAAAGTATATACCGGCTCTCCTAAAGCCACTGCAATACGTCGAAATCTCGATTCTTCGTCCAGTTCGGCAATTGCTCGCGGAGTAACAGAACTAATAGATTTCGGATTCTTACGACTTTTATATATCGAAGTCTTTTGCTTCTCGATGATGCCAGGGGCGTTATGCCTCTTTGTTCCTTCGAACAAAAGGGTATAACGTTCTACCGAAACCGTAAATATTCACAGCAAGTATTAATTTATTCCTCGATTAACTGGCATAAATGTACAAATTAGAAATTAGTTTGTTGTGCTAATTTGTACATTTATGTCAGTTAATCGAGGAATAAATTAATACTTGCTGTTTAATCACTGGCGGACGAAATTGATTTTGTATGTAAATATTCACGTTGATCGCCGAGTATTAATATCTCGAATCTTTAAGTTTCGTGCCTCTCTTTACATCTCTCGACTAACGAGTTCCAAAATCGTCGTATCCTCGAATCCTTCGGCACAAATTCTCAAGTGGAATCGCGTTGCCGGGAAGTAACGTTTTCCACAATTAATCGGCAGCCGCAAGTTCGTAAGAGCACTTGCACTCGCTACACGGCAAGCCGGTGGAACGAGTGGCTTTCGTCTGTACGACGCGACGGTGAAACGACGTTCGATGTCGTGGTGGTGTTCCTATTCCGCGAGTCGTTTCTCAGAGGCGAAATACCGTTGACGTCACCGAGTATTGTTCGCCGGAATTCTCGCCGCGGTGCATAATTTCGCGGTGTTTGTTCAGGACCGTGTCCTCTCAACGGTAGCGATACCCTCCTCTTTTCAGACATTTCGAAACTTTCAGGTAGTTCGTCTCGAGCATATTTTACCCCGTTTATCTCGCGGGATATGGTCGATTGAGATGCTTCCTGTCAACGAACGCTAACGTCAAAAGGATCTCTTCATCTACGCAGTTTTGGATTTAAACGATTTAAATGTTAATAAACACCTGCGTCGCGCGAAATGCTAAACATTTAAATACAAACATTTTAATACTTATGAAGCTATGGATACAAAATACGCATCTAAACATGCAGTGTTTAAACTATTAATATAAACGTGCAATATCTAGCCCCTTCTCAATTAGCTAGCCACCAAGGGATAATAAGGATTAAAGGATTAAGCTTTAAATCTGTATATAGAAAGAATCGATAAATTCAATTTACGTATATTAATTAACCTCATAAAACTCATCGTAAACTGGCTATCCTCGGCGGAAATACTTAAATTAATCATTTATCGAACGCAGGACGTTCTTCTATTTTCGATCGGGGGGGATATATATAAGTGATCTTGCGAACTCGTAATAGTCGAGTAATTGCGGAAAGCGCGGCATCCCGGCATTGCGATTCCGCTTCAAGAGTACAACCGATTAATATTTTTAATAGCCCTGTCGGAGATTGGCGGTTTGTAAACCGTAATTGGTTTCAATTTTGCCGTCACTTGATTCCGTGGAATCGCGGCAGGTTATCGGGTCGCTCCGACAGGGCACTATTAATCTTCCTTGTTAATAAAACGCGCTTTTATCCCTGCTACGTTGCTACGCGGAATGCATGACGCATGAAATTGTTATTTTACAAGGTCCTCTCGAAAAGTCAAAGGCAAACGTATTGATAGCTATGATCGCATTATCTGTTACATTTTTCAACATGATTATATAGCATAACCGAGTTATCAATACGTAACTCGAATATCTAAAATGCATAATGAGCTTTATAATAATTTTTACAAAAACGTATCGTATTCAGACAATTCAAAGTTCGTTTGATTAAATCCGAATTTAAAACTATATAATAAATACGGTCTGAAGACAATTAATACTTAAATTAAGTAATTTTTTTTTATTTCGTGACAAACATTTCCGAGCTTTAGCTTATCGTTTTCTTAAAATAACTAGTTATTTTCATATAGAAAGACATACGATCTTTACAAATGCAAGAAAATAGCATAGAAGCTACGACAAATTTGGTTTCTCTCGTAAAAGTGATATCGAAAACCTCTATTCGGGATTTTCAGTCGTCGATTCGCTTTGATCACGGTCTACAAGCACTGTGTGATGCGGAATTCGATCGGAGAGAGTGGAACCAAGAAAGACACGTATCGATAGTGTCCTTTGCGAGATGAATCCTTTGCGGAACGAGTCAGACAACGCGGTAATTTGACGTATTTACGCCCCGGGCAGAAAATACAGAGCTCACTCCGCAATGCCAGAGTAACGCTGGTTCGCAATTTGTAATTGCTTCTCCATTAGGATACGGAGAGCTCTGTAACTTTTTTCATTTCTCCTACATTCTCTTTCTGTTTAATACAATCTCAGTTTTTCACATACACAATCTATCTCTATAATTGTAAGACTGATTCTGCTTAATATATTCTAAATCAACTATTTAAATATATGTAAGATTTCAGGATATAAAAGTTTTTATAATTAAATATTATAAATAATATTCTACAATGCCGAATGTCTTATCTATTGAATTAAATAATAAAGTAAGTACATGCTAATATTAAAGATAAGGGAAAATAGGATTATTCATTAATTTAATGAATACTGAATAATAAATTTCACCGACAAAATGATTCTCTCCGGCAAAGATTAATTTTCTATCGATCCGGCTGCGAGCTCGGTGATCCGATAGCATCTGAGCTCGTGATGTCGTGACCTGGCAAGTAATTAATATCAGTCTTCTGGCTGCTGGAACTCTATAATGCACAACCAAAATGCATCCGCCTTCGGAGGGGCATATTAGTCGCGTCAAGCTCGTGGTATTAGGAATCCCGATAGTGCTCATGCGTATGCAGATTGATTAGACGCATGCACGCGTTTAACGACGCGGATGCGCGCGAATCACGCAAATTCACGAGGGACCTCCGCGTGTTACGTTTAAGAGAGACGTTAACAGTTTATCGTATATGTTATGCACTCGCGATCGACTTCGCAGAAACTGCAGGGCTAATATCCGCACGATAATATTGAACTGTAATTTAATAATTATCGTGCAATGAGATAACATCAAGATAAAATATACGATATCAAGATCTTCAAAGTTCGGAAGCTGTGAAATCTCATTTAATCTTTACACGCATTGAACTGTGAAATCTTGAAATTTGGCGTCCTCGAGAATTCTGAAACTTAATCCTTTAACGCTTCAACCCACAAATTCTCTCTTTTTGGATATAAAGTCCTTTTCGCGATTTCATATACATAATGATAACATCAATTAGGAATCAAATTATTTGAATCTTAACATTTTTATGTATGCGACGTTAATAAAATAAAGGTTAAAAAATGTGGATAATCCAAACTTTTTTATTCTTTAGTTTCAAAGTTTTCTCTTTTCCGTCTTCCTCAAATTCTGAGAATTTTACGAGTGTGAGTCGTTTTAACGATTTCCCAAACGAAGTTGCTACTACACGGTGGTATTTTAACGTAACCCATCTCCCTTTCCCTCGCGGCATTCCCCTGTCGACGATGCGAAACGTGCGCGGAAAAATACACTCGCGCGTATCTGAAAAATGCTTTGACATGCGCCTCGGTGGGTACATTCTTCCTCCTTGGCGAGGACAAGTTGCAGACATGCTTAAGCGGGCGCACATTGTCCTGTTCCAACAGCCGGCACCCGAAACTATTTCCCACATTATGCTCGCGGTAGTCACGGAAGGATGACTAAGGAAGCGCAAGGCAAGCCGTGTAAGAAAGCGGACGGGCGCTGGAAGACGGGGTGCGGGAAGTTGCCGCGAGCAAACAGACTTCCTTCCAAAATTCAACCGTAATTCAGTTGCTCATTGTACGCGACTGTAACGCGAATTTTGGGATCTTCTTGGAATGAGATATCTCGCGGCGAGAAACAGAATCTTTCGTTTTCTTCTTTCTCCCTTTCATTTTGATCACGCGAGCGCGCGTGCAAAATTGGAACGCGCGCGCGTTTCTGCCTGTGCATCTCCGCACATTAATTCACGCACGCGATAACAAGAAGGCGGTAGGCGAAAAGAGAGAGAGAGAGAGAGAGAGAGAGAGAGAGAGAGAGAGAGAGAGTGTGTGTGTGTGTGTGTGTGTGTGTCTGTGTGTGTTGACAACAATAGAGCACGTTTAAGACGAAAAAGGAACGATTATGGCAGCGTGGGACATACTTCCTCGTCCTGGGGCACTTTGTAACTGGAATGGATGCGGGCGGGCCGGGAACACGACGTCGCTTAAAGTTGAAACAAAGTTCCCCCGGTGGTGGAAGGAACTGACTCCGGAACGTACGGGGTGACCCATAATTCCCGGACATTGTTCTAGCTATCTTGCAACAGCGGTGCATGCCGACTCTTTATACCGTTCCCCGTCACGTGGCGTTAACGATACGTAATGCAGACGTTTGAGAAATGTGATATCTACCCATTGCGCTATTCGCGTAAAGAGTACGACGTATTCGAGAGACCGCTGTTTCGTAAAATCGGATACGATGTCGGAAACAAAGGCACGATGTTCGTGAATTTACGCGTATATAAAACTTTATACGAATCGTAATCTTACATCCAAGTCAAACAGGGTTGTGAAAAGGCATTGGCAGAGAAACTCCGCACATGCGGCGAAGGCAAAAACCACATATATTTCGGGATGCCGATAACTGCAGTTTTCCTGCGCGAAATCATTGAATACCCTGCGACGAGTGCATGCCGCATACCGAATGAAACGAGCATGCATTGAAATTTTATATCTATAGCAGCGCGTCGCATCGCGGTAAGAAAGGGATCGGGACGAGGTAGAAAATTGCACAGGAAGCGTGTAACTCGGCTAACTTTTCGGGATTTTCCATGGGAGTTTGACCGTCGAAATAAAATGGAACGACAATCGCACCGATAGTGCGAAACAGTAAATTCTATTTTCAACTTTTGTTTAAACAAAACGATTCGACGGAAATTATAACAATATATTATGCTTATGTGTCCTACTTTTTCGATCTCGCCTTAAATTCTTATTCTTTTCGAGGCATTAGATTTTTTTCAATCTCAATAAAAGCAAAGAACTCAGAACTTTTTATTAAAAGTCAAACTGTATATTAAATTGTTTATACGTATCTAAAATATATCCTTCTCTACTCATTAAGTCTGATATATCCTAATATCCATTTTCGTGTCATATCTGTGACGCTCAAATAACGGAATCCGACTCTTTGGGAAGCGACGTAGCGCGCTTTAGAGTAGAGAATGCCCGAAGGTGAATACTAGTTCTCCGGGAATGTTTCGCGGTACGTAATAATGTTAGGGCTCGTTCATCGTTCACCAGGTGAAAATCGAGTACGGGGTAACGCAACAAGCCATCGCGGCAACGCTTAACGAGATATGTGCAATAACAGCAAACTGCGGGGTACGCAACGCGTCTACTACCGCTCGTTCCGAATGCAGATTATCGGAAAATGTCGCACCTTCGTTTCCGGTGGATTGCCTTCACCGGGCAATTTGATACTAAGACCAACACTGATATCGCACGCGCGGCGCCGGAAAAATGTATAAGTATAAGCAATTCCATTTTTTTATACTGGCTGCTCTACTTTAATCGGATACTGTTACGATTAAATGTATTTTGATTAAACGATTAAACTTACTGTTAGCTTCGAAACATTTTCTTAAATAAAACTACAATTTTAGAAAGAAATCTATGGAAACCTGTTGTCATTCTCGCCTTCTCGTTTTTTTTATTCGACGCTCTTCGTTTCTTTGCAAATCTAATTTTTTATATTTTATTGCTTGTTATACAATTTATTTTATGCAACCTATATAATGAAATTGCTTACATTTGACAATACATTTAACAATATAAGACATATATTGTGATATGACACTCTGCAATGCGCGGAGCCGTAGACTATGTATTGTATAGCTGTAGTCGATCTTTAAAATACAAACATAAGATCCAAATTAGCAGGGTGCAAAATAATTAATATTTTTAAAAAATAATTATTACGCGCATCGAAGATTTTATTCATTTTTAAGATATTTAATAAAATGATTCTTCAATAATCGTACAATTTTTTGGTCTCTATTTTAATATAAGTTTTTCTAAAATTTCATGAAAATATATATATCTTTTTCTCTTAAATCTTATTTAAATTGAAACAAACAAGCGGAGATAGATTATTAATTCCGCGACTTGTAAATAATATATAAATGATAAATTGCTCACCTCATGACTGCTTCGCCGTTGCCCGATGCCCCTCCCAGGCCTCCTCCTCCTCTCAGATATTTTCGTTGCACATCATATACACTGCACTCGCGAAAACATGGTTTATTACCGCGACGATCGTGTCAATTAATCATCGAAATATGACGATTACGCGATTTTATACGTGGCACTACCGAAGCTAAAATTAATTAAAATCCGGTTTAGCAATTTCCCCAAAGGCATTTGGCCTGTTATAATGACTTTAATTTGCGACACAACTACAGAATACAATGTTTTAGATACGTTACGTTACGGTGGAAAAATTAATAATATATGATTGATATATTACACCACTTTCTGTTCCTTCCTTTTATTCGATTTGCATATTGTTTCATGCCATCAGTTTGAAAATGGTAATGAATCAATTACATTTAACAATAAGTCGTAAAATACGCGCGATAAGCGCGATATCAGAGATATTAAAATGTAATCTCATTAAAGAAACGTTTGTTTGCAATGATCATCCGTAAAAATATTGCATGATAAAATAATTTATAATTTTCCATTATCGCGTAGACTTCAATTTCCAACAAATAAGTCGCGTAAAGTGTTTAATCCGTTAGACATAGCTGTCCCGACACGAATTAATATTCACGAACCTTACTCGAACAATCGCGCATTATACCTGGCAATCGCGAATTGTGATAATCGTAATAATTGCGTTTAGCGTCTTGCGTGCTCTGCGTCTCGAGAGAAAGTGTGAATGATAATGGAGCGGAGCGACGGCGCGTGCCTCGTGTGCGTAGGCCGAGGTATCGAAGGAGTGGGGGTGGGGGTAAGCCATTGTAGGCCGACGACTTCGCGTAAACAACTACCCGCTGTGCGCCGCGGCGCGCCGCGTAAACAAGTGCCGAGGCCGCGCGCAAGCCTATTGTCGTCGCGAAATATTTAACATTTTATAATATTCACGTTTTAAATCTTCACCGACTTAAATGTAATTTATCTACTATTTTTAGATTGAGAGCGTAGTAATATACGAATTGCTGAATCGAGTAAAAGAGAAAGGGAGAGTTTAGAAGTTTGCATATATAGATATTTAAATATTCCGTAGGTATATGTAATTTTCTACATATTCTTCTATTTCAAATTATATCAGCTATTAGTTACAATTAACAAATAGTTCACGGTTTTCTGTTAGAGTATTGCTCGATCTAGCGCAATTCATGTATTAGAATGATTAGATAATCAATGTTCTCAATCCGAAAGGGATAGGAAAATCACATTTAAATTTAAAAAGCGACAAAATTAATCCATAATACGCGAGATACTTTCAAAAACCAATCATTAAGAAAATAATATCGCTCGTAAATATGCCGGAACGGTAATTTGTAACTTCCACCCGCTATTGTTTCGATTGCGAATAATTGTTTCCGCAAATAGCCCTCGCCCCGATGTGCTTATGAATCGTTAATTGTAATCACAAATTTTGAATTGATAAACACTTACAAATTATTACAAAGTACGATTATATTTCGAGAGATAATAACGGCTCGCGGCAGTACGCACGCCGCTTACTCGAGTGGTGGGGCAACAATAGACTGATCTGTTTGTTCGGTTGCGTACAGCCGTTGTCGATACAAAGTCGCTGTATCATCATTCGCGCTACGTCGTCTACGATCCCTCGCCCCCTCAGGCGTCGGCACTATCGGCAGACAGTTACGGGGCTATACGGGGTCGGAGGTATCTTCGCAACGAGACAAGATGCTACGATTACTGTAATTCGCTATAATTCTGCGATTGCCAAGTGATCAATTAACGTCCGTGATTACTCTTGTCGAAATGACAGCTAAATATCGGAGCAAGTGTTTTATACGATTTATTCATTGAAAATTGAAATCAAGGCAATAGAATATAAATTATTTTATCGCGATATTTACGGACGATAAACATTTCTGAAACGAAAGTTGGATATTAATGTATCTGCGTGACATCGCGGCTCGTATTTTTTGCCTTATATATAATTTATCTATTACCGGTTTTGTATTTTGTGAGCGCGAAATAACACGAATTACCGGATCGAATAAATACAAAGTAACGAAAAGCCGTGTAATATCGATCATGCATAAGTAATATTTCCAACGGAATATAATGTACCTAAAATATTGTATTGCCACGAATCGAAGCCATTGTAAATTGATCATGCAACACGTTCGATGCACGTTGAATATTACAGCTGTTTTCACCGAGAGGTCGGATTTTAATTAGTTTTAATTTCGGGAGTGCCGTGTAGTGTCGCGCGATCGTCGTACTTATTTTAATAATAAATTCACATACGATCGTAATTAACCGGGTTTTTACGAGTACAGTGCTGTGTATGTGCAAGTAAGGAATTCGAAAGGAGGAGGAGATCTGGGAGGCATCGAGTAACAGCGGGAAGAACAACCAAAGTGAGTAATTTATCGTTTATATATTTTTTACTTGTGAAATTAATCGTCTATTCCTGCTTATTTCAATATAATTCGAAGATAACGAACAAATCTTTTATAAATAATTATAAAAGATCGTCTTTTGCACGAATGATAGTTATGTCGTTAAAGAATTCGATCGATGTGCACACACAATTGCTATTTTTTCTATATTTTAATTATTTTATACGGTGTTGTAATTTGGATTTTGCGTTTATATTTTACGGATCGATGTAATTACGATGTAGTCTACAACTCCACTGTTCCGCATCGACGAGTAGCAAATCGTCTTTTATTTTAATCAGAGATAATGGACCTGTGAATATTGAATTTTGAGAGAGAGATAACATCTCATAGATCAATTGCCTCGCAATGGATGGGCTACGATAAATTAATATTTAACCTTAGAGCATACACGAGTGTAATCATCTATTGATCATTTTGCGCATACAAGAATGCACAAATACAAAATGGAGCTTATTGTTATCTATGCGTTAGCTATGCATTACTAATCAGTTCATAGTCATTTACTGGCACATTTTGTCGTCGTATAAAGCAACAGAATAGTTATTACTAACAATGCATAAATTATTTGAAAATTTATATATAAATTATATATAATTTATAGAAAAAAATTTAAACTCGTAAAATATTATACCTACCTATAATACAATTTTTACAAGAGAGAAATTATTTTTAGACTTAGTGAAGATATTATTTTTTTTTGCAAAATATTCTATTCACAAACAAGATTTTCAAAAAATAACGGTTAAGAACTTCATAAATAAAAATATTAATTTTAGTATCAAGTTTATTATGATTGATTAAATTTTTTAGTTCAATGTTAAAATGAAAAATAAGAAAAAAAGAAAAAAGTTTAATAAAACTGAATAAAAATAAAATGCTAAATATTTTTGGAATAGAGAGCTTTTATTTAATTTTATTCTCTTCATAATATTTATACCTCAGGCGCACAATGAAGATCGGGAAAAGATATTTCTTTATTATAAATATTTATGTGTAATAGAGAAATAAATTGTCATATCTATAGGCAGGAAAAATAGATTAAAATAGAGTTAATTGTATTATTTTACTTTCTCTTCTTTCCTCATCTCAAATATTTCAATTATTATTTATGATCTACGTTTGGTCTCCCTATATCTTCTTTTCCAAAGTTTAATATTGTATAAATTAGCGCAAGAGAAAGAAGTATAATGTTATATACTCAGAAATTTTTAATATGCACATATCAAAGCATAAATATCGAAAGAATAATATATATTTCAATTACATAACATATTTCAATTTGTTCTGGAAGAGCTCGATTGTTATTTATTACATTTATTCTGTCATAACGCGCCAATTTTATTTTAATAAATTTATAATAAATTTTGTAAAGGATTAATTGTAATCATTGAATAGTAATTTATTCGTATTTTAAATCGTGAATTCACTAATGTACTTTAGAGAAAAGTATACTAAGAAACTATCAGACATGAATAATTAATATTTTAATACACTATTGTAAATAAACTAGATTTTATTTTAAATTTCCAACATCCTTATTTTATTCGTAATTTGACCGTTGGCCGTTTTACATAATAACTTAGTTTATAAAGAGCATTGACTTTTCTATTAACGTGACAAATTAATTTTGATTATTTTCTGCTAATGATTTCAATATCGAAGTTCAATAATTGAAAATAGGTAGTACAAAAAATTGTATAACATTGTTATACAATTATAAAATTTTTTAAAAATGTAGAAAAAACAGAAAGAAAAAGTTTCTTTATAATATGAACGTAATGCGTATATATACGATTAAATAATTTGCATTTATATAGTTACAATTTTCCATTAATGACCAACTCGTCAATACATCATGATTGCTATATATCGCGTAAAAAGTCAAAAGGCAAAAACAGTAAAAGTAAAAATATACGACATCATTTGGCTGATTTTGATCCCTTTTAATTCGCAAATTCTTTAGTTCGGAAATTAATCTCCAAAATACGCCGTTAAAATATTATATGATAAAATTTCTATGATATGGGACATTTTCTGTATATCTGTATATATTCTATGTATCTGTATATCTTGTCACATTTTTACTCTGTAGGTGGCTTCATCGGGTTGTCGATGTCGTTTCGATTCGCTACGTTTTCTAGTAAAGGCAAACCATTGCTCCATTTGTGCAGTACATAGTTCACTTTCAGTAGGAAACTGAATCGCGGCGGTTGCGTTTGAGCGACGCGACGCTGTGAAATGAATTTCAAGTCACGTTCGGCATTCCACCAGTAAGAACACAGATACGAATATTTAAAGATCGCGAACTTTTAGCGCTACCGGCAGCAACCCTGAACACCGCAAACCAAGAAATCTGGGGCAAAGTCGAGTTGAAATCGGAATCGAGTATAGTTAACCGTTTCCCTACGGCACACTGTGCGCGAAGTTCGACTGCATTGTTACAGAAGTGCGGCGATTTATTTTTCCGCGAATAACTCTTCTTTCACCGAGTAATTTCTGTTCCAGATATTTGCTCGCAATATGCGCGAGGTCACGTTGTTACAAATTGAAATAAAATTTATATTATAAATTTACCGAAAAAGAGAAGAAGAAGAAGAGAGAGAGAGAGAGAGAGAGAGAGAGAGAAATAATACACGCGTTTGCGATAAAACATTTCCAAAAGCATAGATTTGCAACTTTATAGATAAAGTGAACGAACAATTCCGCGGAATGCGAAACACGTGCGGGCACTGAGCGCGAGATTAAAATTGCAAGTAGCCGAGAATTTCAATCAAAAATTTATCCGCCTTACCACCGGCATTCCGTTACATCGCGGTAAGCGATACCGCGCTATTACGCGACTGACTCCGACCGGGAGGAACCGATAAAACGACTATTAATAATCTCATCCGCCCTCTCAATAAGACCTCGCGATTTCTCGTACCGACGATCAAAGGAGGGAAGAGGCTCATCCCTTACTTGCCATAAGCAAAAATATCGACATTTTCCCGCAGGGTACGTCGATATTTTTGCTTATGGCAAGTAAGGGATAAGTATCACGAGCATATGCTCAAGATAGCTATAAGGAATATAAACGGTTGTGAAACTGAACGCTCAAGATATACGCGTGTAAAAATCTGAAGTTACTTTAATGCGCAATGCTTTCAAAATTTAAGAGGAGACTGAAAATTCCGTAGCTTCGCGAAGTAGATTTAGCTTTTACTTAAAAATTTGTAACAACTCAAAATGCGAGTTAACACAAAGATATCTAAGCCTAGCTTTTATTTTCAAGCATACGCGGAAAATATTAGTCAACGACGAAGAGACAAACTTCGCAGCAGCAAAGTTTTCACGTGACATTTAAGTTACTGCGTTGATCAACGTCCCTCTAATTACGGCCGGCGGAAGTTACGATGAAGGAGAGTGTCAGGGATCGTTAGGGAAATTACCTAATTCGTTTTGAGCATCCCCAAAGGTACACGAAGCTCGATGTACTCGGATTCGCGCTATATGGCGCGAGAGTCAATAAATCTGCAGAGTTTAAAACGAACGCGCGAACGCTCAAGTGTCGCGAAGACCAACATAAATTTTAAGAGTAGTAGATAATATTCATAATTTACAATAATACCTTTTATCTCACAATTTTCATCTCGTGAAATTTATCTTGAGAATCAACGGGAAACTTGTTAAAATTGTCCGGTTCTTTCTCTATCAAACGAAAGTCAGGTCTTTATTGTCCAACGAAACAGAAAAGGAGCTTTCGAGTAAACTATACTATTTGACATAACTGTATCTTTGACATTTCGCTTATTGGATCAGGAACCTTGGTCGAAAATATCAAGTATCTAAGGATGGTGAACTTAACGACGCAGATACACGTGATGACAAAGCAAATCTTTATACGTCTGACGCTAAACGGCTCTACTTCCTTTTGCGGAACGAGTTCGTAACATCCGAAAGGAAAAGCGCGGCGAAAGTGAGCCGATTACCGTTGGACCTTACCGCGACTTTTGCGATTGCGATTGGAAGCGATCGATTCGTACGAGACGGGGCTATAAATAAAACCGAAATCAGATTGAATCCCATTTCGGGGTCGTATCATATTGGCCGCCTTCCAATAGCAGTAACGCACGTAGGATCCAGCCCGACGAGGTAAATCCAATCCATTTGGCGTGACCCAGAATTCTCCGCTCACATCTACTCGGGTATTCATATACTGTCTCTTTTGCATGTGCAAGTATGGCGTACGAGAGCAAAACAAATTACTGACGCGAGTGCGAATTAACAATTTACGTTGGAGATGTGTCTAGTCTTATAGGATCAAATTTATTAGTCGCATGAGATACTGTTTCGTATATTATAAAAAATATTAATTCAAATTAATTGAATTACTGTGTGTGAAGCGCTATATTATTTCTCCAGAAATATCATAAAAATTCTTTGAATCGTGATCAAATTAAATTAATTAATAACTAAAATTTATGATTTTATAAATATTAATTTATTAATTTGTATTTTTGTTATTTTTCAAAAGCTGTGTTAGCAATTCGTTCTTTTTTATTTCACTGAAATATTTGATAATAAATATTATTAGGAATCGGAAAGAACGAAAATAAGTAGCGGAAGAGTCGCGGCTATGTTTATCGATGCGAGTGGTTAGGCAAGTAGATCGTATAACGTTATCTCTAAATAATAAGTGTTCGGGGAGAAGACAAAAGCGGCGCATAATAAAACAAGAAGCTTGAACGGCGACTACTTTAAAGTTTAAAGGCGGGATACACGGAAGCTTTCAGGAGTCATTTTCAGCGCATAATTCGATGCTTTTATTCGATAAAATCTCAGACGGGGTGGCCCGTCCGTCCTTGCGTCGTATATTTTCACAGACGCCACAAAACTTTTCCCGCAGCGGGACGCAATATCGCGAATGATTAAAATATTCCTGATAATTGACTTCGCATTCGTGCTTCAAGCATTAGTATTAAACAAATGAGAGAGGTACTGTATCGAACGGTGTGTATTATACAATGATGGTGTTCAATGTCGCGATAATTGATTCCATTTACATTCTAGACTAGAGATTAGAGATTTATCGGACGCTTCACAAAAGGGTGGGAAAGAGAGAGGGAGGAAGAACACGCGTAACGATCCGATCCAATTTGAGCAAGCAAAATCAACATAAAATATCGATGCTATTAACGAGACTGCGACAAATCCTTAAGCCGGTTACTTTTAACAGTATTGAATCACAGACGGCCGCCAGCAGATTCATTATGTGTCATAATACGATTAAAACATTGTTTCGTAAAGCAAGCATTAATCAAAGAGAGATAACGGTAACGAGCGAGATGAACGCAACAGTTTTAATTGCTCGTAGATCGTACTAAGTAACATTACGCGCGAACTTTTCCCCGTAAACTCATTTAAAAACGAATTAAGCCGGAATGTTCATGTACGTTTACGTCTACCTCGACGGCACGTTAACACGAGCAAGTCTAATCAGAATGGCATTACGCTATAAAATTTCACTTTACAAATGTACACGTCGTAACGGAATGTATTTCTGAAATTTTTGCACTTTTGCGAGTGATGACCAGGTTCGAATATTGTCGATCAAATTTCGATTAATAAATTAGTTCACCATTAATTAAATTAGAGTACTAATGCTTTCGAAAACTAATTCGATCTCGAAGCGCTTAAAAATTGATGAAGGCAACGACCTGATGGATCAACAACGCTCTCTTCCGCGGTGCATTGCGGGATAACGATCGATTGGCAAATACATGAATGAGTAAAACACTCCACCGCGACTGACTTAGCATAATAATGAAATAGCGGGGAAAGGTGCTGGCACCGACGTTGAATTAATTCGTCCACAACGGAACCGCGACGGTAGGCAGACCGACTGTTAGCAGAGAGGTCCTGAAATAATAATTCCCGTCTCTGTTTGCTAACGAGGTTACCGTGGCCGAGATTATTTCACGTGGAGACGCTCTGGTGGCGCGATCGGGCCTGAGAGCAAGGCCGAGGAAAGACAATAGGATAGATGGCACGATGGTGAAAGGAAGCGTAGGATCAAATAGGATGCGAAGTGCTCGCACGACAATTGCTAGGTATAGAACGCCGCAAATGAAATTGCGAGGAAAGGAGGTGAATGCAGCATACGCAAAGCGAAAACTTCGGGGTATCTAAAAAAATCTGAAACAAGTCTTTTCGCGAGAATCGAAATAACTCATAATTTAACGTCTTCCCATACGAATGATAACATAAATCTCTATCTACAATACCTCACTAAATCCTTAATTACATCTCCTCTTATTACGCTAATCTAGGAGCAGAACGGGCGCGCTTAGAATTGCAAAACACACCGATTCTATATATATATATGTACGTGTACGTATATACTTCGCCAGCAAGATAAATAATTATTACGGCATGGCGGTGTAATACGAATCATGCTGTATGTACTAACGCAGTAGTGAGTTAGCTCGTAATTCGTAGTCACGCGTTAGGTAACGTTACGTACGTACGTATACGTACGTTCGTATATTCCGACTGTGAATTATTTCACCCGGCCATTCACCCTCGTGACGGTGCGGGTGAATGGTACAGATTTATCCGGGTCTGACTTCTGGTCGGCGCTGTGGCTCTACGCCGCCAGTAGTGTGATCAAGGCTCGAGCCGGACAGAGAGCCCTCGGACAAGCTTCCTGCCTTATACCGTAGCGCCAGGACGGAGGTAATAAAGAGTGTCATCGTTTAGCAAAGCCGCTGGAAAGGTCGGCGATAAAGCCACGCTGACTCCGTAAACGTAACTCAAGGCAGACGGGCGTTAAACCGCGGGTAGAAGTGCCGCGACTATAAAAGCACCCGGGTATATCCTGCTGTATATGCAGGATTATTCCGGAATACAATGTGGCGGCCGTTATAGCGGGTGCTATGTCAAACATAGTGACGAACGATTCGTGCGCGCGGCTCTTCGCGATTTTTGACACGGCACGCGACGGTTTCCGATGCGCGCGAGTGAGTATTGACATTCCAGAATAACACCGCCGGAAATGAAAAGCTTCCGGTTTTTTTTTTTTTAAGTCACTTTTACGAGATTTCTTGATATAAAGTATCGTTCGATATTGTCGTAAATATAAGTTGGACACTTGCGGCAGATGTAATATTTTCCTGAAACTAAACGCGCAACTTTTACTTAAAAATAAATTTATATTTCTATGGATTTTTGAATATTACGAATTTATTTATTTAGGTCTCTTTACGTTGTAGGTACGTTAAATTAATTATATATTAAATTCGCATGCTTAGCAAATGAGATTAAGACAAGCGAAGAAAGAAGGAACGAACATATTGAGATATCACAGATGAGTAAAGATCGAACTTCCCTTCAAGCGTGGCGCATATGTCACGAGTGAATTTATCAAAGACGTGTTAAATTACGTTTTATAAATTGACTCAATTCGCACGATCGCACGCGCAACAGCGGAATTTCCCTCTCTCGTTCTCGATTTTATACGAGGCATGATAAGTCTATATTACTACGCGAAAAGAATTTATTGCGCTTCACTCGCGCTACCATTTTTGACACCTCATTAATCTCGACGAGAGACAAATAAAAGAATAGAGATAATGTCCCGTCGAACCTTTTCGCGCTTAAACGGTTCTGTCAACAGTTGTACTGTCGATTGCGAAATTTCTTGCAAAAAATTGCAAAAGAAAATACATTAGCGACTTACGATATATCCGAGAATAAAATTTGTAGACAATTCTTACGGATAATTTGCGTATTTTGACAAGAAATCATTTCTTCGGGTTGCGAATTATCTAACATTCTCGACTATTTGTACGAACTTCTGTAATGAAAAGTTAACGCATTAAGCATTGCCGCTATATGCATGCAGATACTCTAATGCACACTTATATGCTTATTTATGTTCCAGGCTAAATCATCCGAACTATTATAACGGGTTATAGGCGTTCGTGTTCGCCAACAGACAAAGTTTAAACTCGTCCCTATCACGCGAGAAATCCCGGTGAAATGTCAACGGATATTATAGAAATTTCAGGTATCGAAGTCTGCAATAATTGATGTCGAACTATTTTAGAATTGTCTAGCCAGCTATTTTTTTATGTCTGGTTTTAATAATCGAATCCTGTGATCGGATGCGTAGTTATTTTGAGATGTATGCGGAATGTACGTGAATACAGGCAATATACAGACATCTAGTTTGACATGGAGATAGATAATTGAGAGAGTAAATAGACATGTAGATAGCCAATGTGCACATGTAGGTAGTTAACGATGTAAATAACTGGACGCGTACATTATGTGATAGGAAACGCCGATGATTAAGTGCACCGGGCATCACACAGACGTCAATATTTAAACGTATACATAGGTAGTACATAATTACAGATTTAAAATTAAGATTTGAATTGACTCGCGGCTGCGAGTATCCCTTAATGTGATTAATATGATTAATGTGATTAATATGCGAGTATCCCTTAATGTGATTAATATGTGATAATTCGAAAATTGGCTTGCCACGCTAAAGAAATAGCCAGCATTATATTCGTAAGTACAAGCTTACGACAATGTTCCTGCAAAGAAACGACGTAACGTATTTCTCGGCCTTCACTTACGTTTTTGCGACCCGTAAAGAGCACTTATCCTTTACGATAACGGCGAACATAGCCGTTCGCGTCGATTACTATTCCCATCCATCGCATTTTACCTTCAAATATTTTTAAGCGATTTTCAAGCCATTGATATTTACCGTTGGTATATCGATATTGAGAGATAATAATCATAATTCTCGTAAATAAATACAATATTATTATCAATTAAAAAGTACGTTAATGAATCCCACGCCATTTAAATGTTAGCGTACTCTTGACAAAATATTCACGACGTCGTGCGATACAAATATACTCGCCTATTTTCTCAACATATAAAGACTAAAATTTGAATTTATGACCAATCAAACAAATTTGAAAGGCGATATAAATATTGGCACCGCGTTCTATTCGACAGCGACTTGGCAGTACTTTCATATTTTCATCACTCTATATCGATATTTTGTTCCGAATGTGTCATAAATCCAAAAACAGAACCTTGTTCTCCAACAGCAAACGATAAAAGGAAACGACAATTTTTAGATGACGTATAATTTTGTCAAATACAGTTTGAGACGTGGATGACAAAGTTTAGTATCGACAATTATATAAACTTTAGAAAAAGAAACTCATTTCGAAGTGCAAGATTAATCAGATTAGGTTTTGATAATTAATTTTTCATTAACAAAGTGTTTTACTTTTAAAGAATTAATTCTAACAAGAAACTGCAATCTATATAAAAATTCTTTTATTATGTTGACGTAATTTAAACTTGTGTACACTAATTTACGAACGAATCATCGCGCTTTGATCTCCGTGAATTCGGTCACGAAAATTCAAAGACCGCGATTGCCGTGGCGCATTGTAAAAGGAAAAATACGAGCAAACCTTTCATCTCACGAACATCGATCAGACAGCGCTAATTAAGGTAACCCTCGAAAAAAACCGCCCAGTGCTTGAATGCCAGCGGCTAGAACAGTACAAAAAACGCAACTCCCGGCGCGGGATCGCTCCGACGAATTAAAAATAAAACAGAAGGAACGAAGACATGCTCTCTCGCGGAAAGTTCATTATAGGAAAAATAGAATAAACGCGCCCCGCGTTTCGGGCGTCGGCCCGCCCCGAGGTGAAATAGAATCCTGTAAATCAGAAATTTTTATTCGTGGAAATTTCAGTCAATTTGCAATTCAATTTCTACATGTCTCTGCTGATGATTCGCTTCTTTTTTCAGGCTTTATTCATTTAAAATCCGTATTTTTCAGCAGTAAAAATCCAAATATCCAATAATCCAACCGAAGCTCTCAAAGTATCACGAGAATTAAAGTTTAACAACTTCAGAATTCAAATGCGCTTCAAAATCGAAATTAAATTATCGATGGACATTTCAAAGACCAATTTCTACGGAGACATTTTTCCGGTATGCCGTGCGCAATCTAACAAGTTGCTCGACATGAGTTTCGAATGATAATAGGTGTCGATGTCTTAATTGCATTCGAAATTTGAATACGCTCGTAAATTGGAGCTTTATTGGTCAAAGGTCAAGAGATGCAACGGGCACATCAGGAAATGCGCTTGGACCTCTCAACGGGATAATAGATGCAAATATAATCTGGCGGGCTTTCACGGTGCATTTAATGTTTCACGAGCGTACAAAATGGATAGTGTATGCCGGTGCAGTTGCATCAGCGTTGCTGCAAAGTTCTACGCTACATGTAGTATCGAAAATCGAAAGTGAAGTTTGCGGATATCCAAACTTTTTTTCATAAGTTCGCCAAGTTAGCTATATCATTTACATATACAAGATTGTTTCCCAATACTTCAATTTTTTCAATTATCAACATTGATTGGTTCCACCAATATATATAATTAAAATACACACATGCCCCGATTTAAACAATTAAGTTACTGTATTAATTACTATTGAAGAAAATCGATTCTTTTGCAGTTTCACGCGCATAATGTACCTTCTTCATTTGAACAGAATAAAATTTTAATAAATAATATTTTTTAATTTAAGCTTTAGCTTGGTGCAATGGATTCATTTAATATTTCTTGAAACACGATAGACACGCGTATGAAATAATTTTATTTCTCATATTTCTCTCGTATTCTTGGCTTCCACCGCGACTTTTCGCGTTGCATGCGTTCTTTTCTGCGAATATCAGACGTGTATAAGTATATAAATACAGTCTATTACGTACTGAGATTAAATTCCATTTGAAAACAAAACGGTCTGAATAACAGTCAAAGTAAAATACAGTCGCAAAACAGCCAAATCCAAAATTAGTCTCGCAACAGCAAGTGGCTATAAACATTTCTACGTGTTAATTAAATTAGATGTAGAGTCGATAAAAATACTTAACCTAAACCGTTTATTTAAATTTTTAAGATGCCAAATACATTAATGTATGAGAACTTTTAAACATCTTGATCTATACTCAATTAACTTGACAGACATGTACAGACATTATTCCAATTTTGTCTGAATTTTTGTATTCCTCTATATACAAAACATATACATATATGTATAGAATATTAATATATACAAATATCTATACAAGACTTTAAATATGTTACGTTATAAATGTAACTAAATATGTTACATTTATTACAATTCGTATATTATTATTTTGTCAATTCGAAAATACTAATAAAATTGCATTTTAATCAGCGTAAATATATTATAAAACATTAAATTTTTGGAACAATAGTCGGTTGACGCGTAGTTTTGATTTGTTATTGTTCAGTTCATTATTTTGTATGAAACATTATTCAATATTATATGGTATGAAAAGCTACTCACTCGGCAACTCGGGCAAACAAATGCTAAAGCCATATCTTTTCATATAAGTCACAACTTTTCAAGACAATACATATAAATAAGTAATGTTAAAAAAGAAGCCAAACGCAATTATTTTTTATGACTCTTAGAATTCGTGATCACTCTGTGCTTAGTTTTCACGGTTAATAATTCGTAAATGAATTGAGACAACGGCTTTGCATGTATCGAAGCTAATTTTCGCGTGATTTACTTATTAAAAGTAAGGATTGAGATAGAAGATGCGAATTATAAATTATTATTCCGTATCTCGCGACGATTATAGATATCAACTTAATTCTTATGTTCGAATAAATCTTTTCAAATCGTCACATCGTCTTTTAATTCAATCTAAGGTAATGGATTTGTGAATATTAGAATGTATAACATTTCATACATCCATTATCTTGATATCGAATGCGATGACAGAACAAACATTGGTATTATAACGTCATATTGGCGATTATCGATTCCGATCGATTATACTTGTCTGCGACAGTAAACGGTACAGGAAGAAAACTTCGGCATTCTGTTACTGTAGGATATTACAGCGGCGAACAATAAACCGCGTCATGTATTATTTGGTGGAAGCTGCGACTATGAATCTTTCATGATATCGTCGAGAACGAAGGAGGAGAGTATAACAGAGCATCGTAGCAGGAGATAAAAAGAAGTTTCAAAATGCACCTTAACAAACATATATTTGCATATTGATTTATTCATTTAAAATGACTTTCCCGACATTCTGATCTAGCAACCGGAGGTCTTGTGGAATTCAAAGATTCCGCAACTTTGGAAACTTACAGCAATAATATGCTAAATTACACGACGAATGTTCGCGTAACATTCTTATACTTTTCCTCTATTTGATTATGCTTGCAATAATATTTGTGTATTTTCCTTCTGTATTAAAAGAAATGGAAAACTGTATTAAAAGAAAAATTTAATAGTTACAAAGAAGCGTATATTACATATTATATTAAAATGTATATATCTCAAATCCTTCAATTTAATGCTTAAATATTTAGAAAAATAACTAATTATTAAAACGTGATCGAATGCAAACAAGAAAAAATCTCGAAGATATAAGGATAACAAGAGCTAAAGTTTCGCGAATATCGAGAAAAATACTAAATAAAATCAATCTCTGGAAGAAGTAGATTAAAAAATTTACCAGGCCATTAGAGAATCGTACGACCTCGAGGAAGATCTCGAGATACGCGTTTACAATCAATTCACGAGCCGAACGAGAATTACATAAATATAAGATACGCGTTGCTGGCGCGCAGTAGAGCTAGTACGGTACTGGTCAGACGTGGCGTCGTCTATTCGAGAACGGAGCACGGAGAGAGGATTTCAATGTAGAAGCGGTGGAACGAGGGTCGACGTGCCACCGCCACCGAAAGTCAAAGCCGGGGATTAGTACGTACACGGGCGAAGCCCACATGGCCGGGAGATAATGGATTATCAGACGGCGAAATTAGTAAGTGGCTTTGTCGTAATTGCGTGAAAGCGTCGCGTCGCGTACGTTTGTCAACGACCGATCTCTTTTAATACTCGCAAGAACTCACCGGGAAACAGGACGATCCCGCGCGGACATCGCAATATAGCGCATTCCAGGACTCGCCGGGGGATGAAAAATCGCTCTTTTCCTGCCTGAAGGGACATTACGATAACGAGGGGAAACGGCACGATGAGCGTTGCATTCGCGCGCGCGCATGCTGTTAACACGTGTTTGTACTAACCCTCCGCATAGTTATGATTATACTGCACTGCTAGAAACTACACGATGTCGGGGCGCACGAAGTAATTCCGAATTCGTGTATACGCGCGCTCTTAATTGAGCAAATATAACACCGCGATGTTTAACGAAGGGATATACGGTAACACGAAGGATACGTTGCGGATCCACCTACCGGAATTTCGTCCTTGTGTGTTCGCGTAAAATACGGCTGTCAATTTCACGCGCTTCAATTTCTGGAACTCGCGAATCCGCAATGTCGTTAACATTTTCAAAAACTTGTAATCCTTACGTTTATTTTTTTTTCTTCTTCCGGTAAATTCCTCTTTTCGCGAAATAACTTAATATTACTTGTTGAGTCGATTCCTTCCGAGCGATGATAAAGATATCGAGAATATCTTTAATGTGGTTACGAGTGCGGTAGTGAATGACGAGAACGACGATAGTACCGCCATAATCCGGCATGCTATCGGAAAATCCAGTACTAACCTCCGACAAGCTTATCTACCTCGTTAGCACGCGGGATTCCCGGAATAATTTTTCTTCCTTCGAAAGAAGGAAGATCCACAGCGATGCAAATTCGTTATCCGCGCGATACCCGAGGCAATTAAAGTAAAAGCGATTCAAGTTAATGATGCTAACCCGATTATGTCGGCGCTAAGTTAGCACTCACGGTGGCAGTACGCTACTCGTGCTGCCGACTTCTTAACATCGCGACCATCAGCTTTAATTTCCTCTCGAGGCGGAAGCTGTTAATTGAATTCGCAAGTTTTTTACAATTGGTTTTTTGGATGCTCAAACAGTCGTGAGTGCTCGAGTTTCCTCCTCTCGTCTCTCGCCTGATTATCCGTTTTCGTTAATTTCGTTAAATTTGACTATCGACACTTTCTAGGATAGAAAGTTCAGAAAGTTTTAGAAAATCTGCACACTTCTACATCCGCGAGGCATATTGTTATCTTTACAAAATACTATTTTCGTAGTACTGTGTAAAGATACGGAAAAGCGCGTATTAATTGACGTATATTGTATAATCGTTATAAAATAAGTGATGCGAATAAGATATGGTAGGAAAGTGACTGCGACATCGTCGGCATTGCGCTTTCCTCTTACCAGAAATTATATCAAATCTTATACCGACGGCAAAGCTAGGAAACAAACACTTGGGGTATAGTGGATAAATCTGCAGTATCCTCGAGGACATAATGCAACATAAAGTTGCACCCGTCGTACCGCGTTGTTTTCCTTACTTTCACCGTTCTCTTCTAAGCCTGTGTTCTCTCTATTGTGTATATCCAGTGAGTTTTTCGCATTTCGTCTCTTCTTTTACGTCAAATAAATGTTTCGTAAAAAAAAAAAGAAAAAAATTTAGTTGTAGTCGAGCGCGCCGTCTCGATTCGATCTCATCTCGAAGAGAGTTTGCGATAATGGGGGTATCGTCTCACCGGATAGCTTACCATCGATGTGGGCTATACTTTACCGAACATTATCATTAAGATAAAAATGCCGGCGATAAAAGAGAGATGGGATGCCGGGGTCTCCGTCGGCCGATAACCTTTGACTCGCGTTTAGTATAGCGAGCCTGAAGGTTACAAGGGCGAGTGGGAAGCAAAATCAATAGCGCAGCTAATAATAAGCACCGAATCCCCTAAAGTGATGACGTTACATCCAATTTGTACCCCATTCTCCTATATAGCGAGACATAGAGGCTTCAGCTTTGTAGATTTTAAAGGTGATCGCCCGGAAGTAAGAGCTCGGGATAGTGTGAGAGACGAGGCTACCTTTGTTTTTTTCCTGCCTCTTATATCTTTTATCTCTTGGAGCTCTCGGTTTCTTCCGCCTTTTATAAGTAAATTTATAAGTGATCGCGGAAACTTTCTAAATAAATCCTCGTACAATCACGAGATATTCCATATTACAACGAATATACGTAATACACGTAATCTTCCTATTGTGTGGATAGTCTTTAATCGAGTACCGACGAGCGATCGGCCCCAATATACGCTTAACAGCTTTCGCGCTTAACTGACGCCCTAAACAAATGACTGCAACTGCGGGCGAGCGATAGTTTTCGCCGTTCGCATAGTTCCGACCTCGCATACCGGCGGCGGACCGAAAATTTACGCTTCCCGAAATCCCTCAGAATTTCGTGATCGCCCGTACATCTATCTAGACGCGCGTGCGCCGCCGGCACAAAAGTTCTCCGCTCCGCCGTTCGCTCCTTTGACAACTTTTCACCGTGCGCGCAAGATACGCTGAGAGGGAAACTGGAGATCGTAAGTCCTTCAAAGAATGGAGAACTGTAGAAGTGATGAGATTCGCGTTCGAGGAAGCCGAGAAGCAACTGTGAAAACCGACGCTCTTCCGGGATTCGTGACACGCAATTTGCATCAATAAATCCCGCATTTAAAATTTCCAAGTTACTTTTGCTCTGAAATACTTAATTCTTGCAAGCTTTAAAGTCTTTGAAGTTTCAAGTGCAGGTCTTATCGAATTGTTGCATTAAATTATTTAAACTTGATACCTATTCTTCACAACGCAAACCTCACGTTTTACGATCGGTGCACTTTTTTCTCGAGTATGTCTCGGTAAGAGAAACATCCTTTCAAGTCTCGTAAAGAAGTTTATCGTCGTGTAGAAAAATAGAAATAAACAGCAATACTGAGAGCTCCTGGCTAAAAGTTTTTCAACCGGAACGAAACTTATATACGATCACTCTGTGTATATTTACAAAATTTTGAATCGAGTGGAAGAGATCGTGGCTGTCGGAAGATGAAAAAGAACTAAATTAGTAAATAGGACTGCTAAGAAAGTCAGACATGATTAACGAAGACGTCACGATTCAATATTTGAATTATTTCGCGTTTGCGAAATTTCAAGACATCGAGACGACTTTCACGAGACTAATCGTTCATATAAAATTGAAGGAGAAATTCATGCTCGTAGCGCGCTTGCAACAACGCCCTAACTTTCCGCCGGCAATTCCTTAACCAATATTAAACCCCCTTAATAAATCAAGTTATAAATTTCAATCAGGAATTTCTCGGAAAACTTTTGTTTCTCCCTTCCCTTGGAAGCTTCTTTCATCAGTCAAAGAATTTAACGTCGATTAACTACGCTACTAGTAATTAGCGTCAATATATCGACAGAGATGAATCCCGGGAGCGCAAGGAAAATCTCAACAGGAACTTTGACAAAGACCGAGCTGGAAACTTCGGACTTTTTGATCTCGGTTTAGATCTTAAAAATTGCAGGAAACTCTGCACAGGGGAATATCCCTCGAGGACTTACGATTTCTTTTCTAGCCGCTCGACCTTCTGCAAGAAGGAAGAAGTAACGAACGAACAGACTGAAGAACGAATGGACAGATAGAAAAATAGTTCACTACATCCGCTGCTGGTATAAGGTTGTAGAATCAGAAAGTAAGTATAATAGATGATCAGTAAAACAATGAGATAACATTACGTACTTTTTGATAAAATTATTCCTTTGATAAAACAATTACTATTAATTAATTGACTATATTTTACATGGCACATTGCGCTTTCTAATAAGTACTTTTAGTATAAAAAATCTCTCCACATCATAATTTTAATATTAATATGTAAAATATCCGTTTTATGATAAGTAGCAATGCAAAAATCACCATGATTTTATACGACTGATTTAAATCGAGCTGTTTAAAACGCGTTTGTCGAAGGTAAAGGTTTCTTAAAATACTTTTACCTGTCATAAGATATATCATCTTTGCTAATAACGTTGAAGAAAATATCTTTATATAATTTATTTTATATAAGATCTTTGTGAATTATTTTAATAATTTATAATGGGTCGAATTCTCTCCCTTTCTCTATACGACTCGCGACTCGGAGCCGACGATGCGGCCAGTCGAAAAGCGTCGGCCCTTTAAATCAAAAGTTCTTCATCGACATTCCGATCGAGTGGACACGAAAGCGCGGAAAGAGCTGCTCGATTATTCTCATTTCGTTCCGCCGCCATCACTTTAATGGCGTTGTTTCGTATCGGACATAGGCCTTTGTGCGGAATATCGAATAGCAGCGCTTTGAATCCTCTCGAACTAAAAAGTTTCTCATCGACATAACGTTTCAACGAAGTATCGACGATAATTTTTGTCAGCGTCATCGATAGAATATATATATCCTTGTGACAAATATTATAAACGATTTTCGCGAAAGAGAGGGAGATTATGATTTCATTCACAATATTATACCTTCGTAAAGTTTAAATTTTTAAAATTTTGATGTACAATAATCGAAATAGAATTCTAATACTTCTACAAAGTTCTGAAATTTCTGATATGCTTTAAAAGAAGTTTTAGCTGCTAAATACAAAAAATTAAAATTCACAAATACTAGCTTTGTATTTCCAACATTGATAATAATTTTTTTATTTCAGTCAACATTAAGTTGTGCCATAAATGTTTTAATAAAACTCCTGACCCATTATTCAAAACTCTCAAGAAAATATCAAACATATGAAAAGAGTTTGTATGATTAATAGAAAATTCCTACCATATAAGTATGGAAAAATTGCCAGAACTTTTTTGTTTTTCTCTCGTGTGTTAATTGTCAAAACGCCTTTTAGAAAATATCACAAACTTTAGAATTTTTTGCGTAAAGTCTCTAAATTATATCTATTAAAAAATAAGATATTGACTTCACAGAGATCAGTATATTGTTAAAGTATCCTTAATGCAACGAATAAGTTTCTGTTTTATTTGATTTATAAATGTTATTTCTTATTCTCTCTTATTACATAGCTTTCCTTTAACTGCGGTAAAAAAGCTTATAAAAGTATACGAATTTTTCTATATCCATTGCGCTTTGTATTTTTACAAAACTCATTTCCATAAACATAAAAATGAGAGATTGGTTTTATTGAATATATACATATATAAAGGGTGTTGGGGCTATGTAACATGATTTCCGCTGAAACAGCTACTCTTGTATTGGACACGTTGCGAAAATTGCTCAAAAGCCTGTGTTTTGTGGTTTGAAAAGTTATCCATCACTATGCACTAAAAACTATAAATTCCGTTTCAATGGTCGGCCATTGAAACTGGTAGCGCATTCGAGCGATGTCGCCCGTAGCGTTGTGTTTGCATGCGCAACGTCAGTTCTAGCCAGCCAAAAAACACATTGCCTCTGTCTATTTGAAATATTTTAATCGGACGGTGGCGAAGACAAAGGGTCTACACGTCGAAAAATCATTTTTCGATTCTTCTATCTCAAAGCGAGTATTAAATCGGTGTTGCGAAAAATATCGACCACCGCTTTTTCGCAACATCGTATCAACTTTTGTGAGCTACCTAGAACTGTTAATTCCGCGAACAAATTTGAGAAAAAATCTTTCAAATTCTCTAATAGCATTTTTCAACAACCAAAGCGTTTTAACATTTAAAATTAAAAACCTGTTGCATCTTATAGGGCGTGAAATCGTTACTTTGTTCAGAACATCTTGCAGATATTAACGTGGTATCATAAAAGATTACTAATACTTAAGAATTTATGAACACTGAATAGAACTATTAAATTTTCAAATTTCTTCTAATTTTTGAATCGCAATTCTTAATTTTTATAGTCACATATACTTTTTATGGATCAAACTATTATTTATTCGATAAAACGCATAACAAATGCTTTGGCAAAAAAGATTGTAACTTTTAAAAACAGTAGGAATAAAAATTAACGCATTTATAAATAAATCAGATAAAACGGAAAATGATTTATTATATTGTAAATATTGTAGCACCATATAGTACCAGCCTTTCTTTAAAGTTAATATCTTATTTTCAGTGGTCAATATAATTGAAAAACTTTTTGCAAAAAAATCTGAAGCTTCTGATACGTTTTAAAAAGAATTCTGATAATTATTGATCTTTGATTATTTTGATAAATATGAAATAGTTAGAAAGTAAGATGAAAGGAATCTGGCGAAATACTCGACGTAGCACATAATAAACTCTTGTACTTTTCATACAAAGCTATTGAATGTTCTCCATTGAGAGATCAAAGGCGCCACTGCCCATAAACTAGAAAGTTACCAACATTGTTTCCAACAAGAATGTAATAACCATGTAATATAAATTATTCCACGAAAGTGAGAGCATGTAATAACAATTACCTGTTAACGTTAATGAAAACGACTGTATAATTTCGTTGGACATTTTCACGTGACGGATGTTGCGACGCAATGTCGCGAATGAATTAATAATACATTGAATGCAAGCATGCAGATAAATTCTCTACAAATAAATTCTCAAAAGCATTGTCGCGCGGCGCGCGCAATATTTTTAATTTAAGCAAAGAGTGCAATATCGCGATACCCATACTGATCGATAGTCCCCAAAGTCTGACTTTCGCTTCCTGCGGCCACGATCTGACACGTATGACCTCCCGGCGAGTCCACTTCGCAATTAACGAACTTATAATTAGCGCACGCCACGCGCTGACAACTTTCCTCAGTTCGGATTACGTCCCTTCCTGTCAGCGACAAACGCGTGTTAGCGTGTTACTTCGTCGCCAGTGTCAGATAATAATTGTTGCGTGCACGCTTATACAATATGTACTCGGTCAAGCTTCCGGTTCCCGCGCCACGGCGTTAACGGCAGGACGACGGATCGATAAACGTATTTTCGTTTGTCAACCGTATCGTGTGCTTTTATTAAAATATAAATGCGGCAATTGGAAAGCGAGGCAGCCCATATTTATCGAAAGACCAACATTTTATCGGCGTCGTTTCGTACAATAAAATATCAATGTAAGAATGATACGAATTATATTCCGGAATAAATAGAATAAAGTAATTATTCGTTTAAAATATAATCTACTATTTATTTATGAATATGAATTGGAATAATCATATTAAAAGTGTGATTCAGTTTATTTTATCTCGTGTTAATGAAGATATTATTTAAATGAGTATATTATCTAAAACTTTAGATGAAATAATACTGACGGTATTTTCAGTAATAAAAAAGTATAATGGATAGAGATCCATCACGTATATCCTTTTTTTTATAATACTCGTCGTAGTAAAATAATAAAATATATATAGCGTAAGCCGTAAGAGGTACTCTAAACAAAGTGCATCAAGCCGTACGAGACCGTAACACAGGGCTCTGTTTCAAGGGCAGTTAAGCCCTAATACATGCTTTGCTTCTCATCTTCAGAAAGACCGGTATATAGCAACGCGAGTGCAGATTACGGTAAATCGAATAATGGAAAGTATTTTTAGAAAAATACGAATTAACTAAAAATTGTCAAAATATTTATGGTTTATTTTCTTTTATAGATGTTTTCTAATTAAATCGTAACCCAAATATTAAAAAAATGTTTGTTCTTTGTAATAATTATACGGAATGATTATTGCATATAATTCGACAAAGAGGCTTGGCATAATGTAGCATTGTAAAAAGCGTAATTTTATATTAAAAAATAATTATTTAATTAAAAATAATTATTTATATATTCAAAGATCTGGAACTAAAAATTTAAAAATGTAAAAGATACATATCGGATTAAATAATGGTTAAGCAAATATAATGTTATACGGGAAATATCAAAAAGTTGTATGAGGTATAAAATTCTATTACCGTCATGTTTTTTTCCAGTATTTTACGCACGACTGCTACAGTAACGAATCGTAACCGTTATCATAACGCTGTATGTCGAAAACTGCTTTCGAAAATTTTTTTTATTTTATGAGTCGTACTCGTAACATCGATTAGAGATATTGAAATCGAGATTGAAATGGTCACTTGTATCTACATATTTCAAAGTTGATACGTCGTGTAAAATGATTTTTAATAACACTTGTAGAGGATAAATTAATTATCCATTAATTAATATATATGAAAATACAATAATGTAACATTTCATATTTTGAAGAACGTACGACCATAAATCGATAAAAATATTTGCTTCTTTTAGATATTTTTAAATCGACAGAATCCAATATTGTATTATGTCATATTTTACCTGATTTTTAATTAATGAATCCACGAATTCTATTTTTAGATTCACGAATTTTTCCATCGTCTAGCAAAAGAATCTAAATATCCTTCCAAACTTTTCCTCGACGAACCTCGCGCTCTCGAAACTCGAAACGAATGCTCCGCCACCGTCGAAACAAATTACGAAATAATTTTGTTGCCGAAGTTCAGCTAGCGGTAGGTCCATTTGTTGCAGCGGCGGCATGCATTTCGATCTCGAGGAAACGAAGGCGCAGCTTGGCGCCGTTCTTTCTCATTTTGTCGACGACGGCGAAGTCAGCGCGTTCGTTAAGACGGCCGGCAGGAATCTCGGCGCAGTCGTCGCTGATTGCGCAGTCTAATTATAATTTCCGGAGGGCTCGAGCAATTAGCATCCAGCAGTTGCAACGGGCAACGGTGCACGGCTGCGCATCTTATTATATCGTCTTTTGTTGCGCGGGCGAGCGACTCGAAACTGCCGGACGCGCGTTTGAGTCGACGACGTCGAATGAAGAACGGCATTTCTAGGCCTTCTTGCTCTTACGAACAACCGATAATTATTACAAAACGACGGTGTGTATCGACTCAAAGGCGCAGGAGCAAACAAGTCGAGGAAATATGCCTCATTAGGCGTAATTATTCCAACAAGAAGCATACGATTGCCACACCTGTCGCCGCGCGAGAGAACGCCGCGAACGTTTTGCAGGTAGTGACATTTATCACGGATATTATTCACGTTATATGACGACTCGTTTTACGTGATGCAAATTTTGTCGATATATAAGCGTCTATTTCAATTAAAGGTTCTGTAGAAATGCGATATAATATAAAAATATCTGAGAGGTTTAAATTTCGTGACGGTAAACAGATGGTATAATTATATCAGTGAAACATGTCTGTATGCTTGAGTATTTTTGGATCCTTATGAATTCATGAATTTTCTAAAATTTAGAATTTTTTAATTTCTAAGATCTTAATCTTTTAAAAATTCTGGATTTTCTATAATCTAAAGTTCTGGAATTTTAGAATATTATTTTTAAATCTTTGAAGCTTTTTATTATAATAAAAGATCAAAGCTCTGTTTTAAAATTCTTATCTAGATCGTTAATTTTACAGTGACAGAAATTCTGAAAATTTACATCATGCCCTAAGCTCTAGTTATATTAATTACATGTAGGTACTAGCCGAATTCTTTGCATCTTAGAGTTAAGTGATAGGATTTCGCTTGAGACAGAGAGAGACCGGTGTCTCTAACTAAGTCATTTCTCAAACGGATGTCAACGGATTCTTATATGTACATTTGACTATATACCGCGAGGAAGCATTGATTTTGCAAAGGACTCCATTAGTAGCCATTTAGTTCGTATCGTACATCGATCGTTGCTTGCTCTCGCGGAAATTGCGTCATCGGTACACAAACGTGACGCGCCGATTGCTACCGCAGCGTTCGACGCCTCTAATCGAGCATCGAAATCGTACGTGAAAACCAACCGGCAAAACTGCGGCCGGCGGAAGGTGCTCCATGAAACATTCATAACTTCCGGCACTGGTTGCGGTCACCACTCCGCAGGCAACTCGTATACGCGAACACGCGTGTGAGTGATATGTACGATCGTGTCGGTGAGTCGTCGTTGTACCGGAGGCTGTCACCGGTCCAGGGCTAACATCGATTTCAATCTAGGGTCGCTTCACTCCGAGATCCCTCGCAATGAAATCGAATGTACCGGTTTTACGAGATCGTTTGGGCATACCGGGGTCGTGGGGCACTGGTTTATGCTCAAAGGCACGTTGATATTTCGTAATGTATCGGTATATACTTCACACGCGTATATATTTTGTCACGTACATAAGATAGGTACTTGAACATATATAATCGCAAAGTACTAATAGACTCGAAGATACGATGATAAAGACTTAATATTTGAAGGTATGAAAAATTCGAAGATATGAAAAATTTAAAAGCAATATCCATTGTAAAAAATTAAATAATCTTGAAAAATCTGGACAAAAAATGCGAAGATCAAAATATCTCGCGATTCAAAGGTCAATAGATTTATGTGCAAAAAAAGATGTATAAATCTCTTTTGAATAAATCAAGTAATTAACTGAGAAGTTGAATTTCCAATCCGTATACAATTATTCCTACGATTTATCGCTTTCAAACAATTGTTCTCTACCACAATTTTAACCATTGATTCTTGCTACACTCGTACATTTCGCTCAAAACCCCAAGCTAGACCTCCCTTTTCTCGGTAACTTAATGAACGGTCGATTATTTCCAAACGATTTCGCTGCCCCTATATAACGCGCATACCCTTGACAGATGGTATAGCGATAAAATTACATTTCACCTTCTTGGAAATCTGATGAGGGAAGCGATTACTTCAAGGCTGACCCTAAACCCGAATACACTTCCCTTCGTACGTTTCGCGATAATGAAATTACATTTCGCCTTCTCGCGAACGTTGGGAAACTCGACGAAGGAGCGATTACTTCCAAACGATCCGTCGTCGGCGGCAGTGAATATCGACGGGATATTCCGCAAACCCCGAAATACCGGGGAGAGTCCGAGAAACTCGATAATCAATTTGCATCCAATAATCCACGATCGTTAAGACGGATGTATATTCGGCGAAACCGGCGTCTCAGGGACCCGAACTACCGGCCCGGAAATCGGCATGCGGATTAGACGCTTTGTCGTCGCCACGACGGCAAGCGTGGCCCCCCGATCTACGCTGGCCCAGGATTCCCCGGTTTGCTTATGAATGGTTCATGTCGAGTTAACGTGCGCCCACGTGCATACATACGTATCTGTGCTCCGCGCATTCAGCCGCGCATGAATGTTTTAACAGACTGCGGAAATTACGGGACACGCCCTGACGATCGAGTACGCGAGCGCGAAGCTTGAGAGATTTGACGATCTTAAGGCACAAAGATGATAGGACAGAATATACGATATATTAAAGATTGAAGAATTTAAAATATCGAAAGTTTCAAAGATTTAATTAAATTAATTAAGCGAGTTTTTAATTATTCAAAAATACGAAAGTATATAAGTTGACCCACGCAAAATGCCACTGTTTTTCTTACAATAGACAATTATTAGAGATAAAACTCGTGTTTTGTTGTTTGTGAAAAAAATTGGCTGCTCTAAAGAGAAAGGCAGCTACCTTTATTTTTTCAAATAACATAATATATTTTTTTTCAATATAAAATTATTCTTTTGTAAATATTATAATCGTCGAAAAGTGTAAATACTTTACTAAAAATGGTTATACACAATATAACGTACATACACGATAAAACAGATTTATGAAAGATAAATAAAATATATGATTTTATTTAATAAATGGAAGAGGTGTGTTGGAATAGTTTGCTTGCTTGATAATTGTCCCATTTAAAAGAATTTTGTACTTTTTACTTTAATGGACCACCTTATATATTCAATAATGTGAAGGCAGAAAATTCAACTTAAATATTCAAGTGCTCAAGGGTTTAATAATATATCCAGTGAAACGGAGGATAAGTTGATATTTATCGTTGATAAAGATATTACGATTTTTATTTATTCTCTCAATTATTCATTTCATATTAAAATTGTCTTATATTTAACTCTTTGCACGTGAAATAATATTAATCTTAATGCAATGAAAGAAAAGATACCTTTCTTTATGTAGGAAATATACATAAAAATTCTAATAATAAGTGAAACAAGATTAATATGGTATACGACCAATTAAAGAGAAAAACGTCATTTACGATCCAGATCTAGCCTAATAATATTGTGTAAATTTTGTATACTTTTTCTAAATTTAGTAAACTGCGCGCCAATTTTTTGTCAGTCTTTAAAACACAGCTTTTTGTTGGAACAGTAAACCCACGTACTTAAATCGATAATCGATTTAAATTTTAATGCTAATAAGCTTCTTTATTAAAACTGTAAAGAATTTATTGCAACTCCAGCCAAGGTTCAACGGGTAAAGACATCCGTCACAGAATGTAAAAAGGTCCAAGTTCGAACCCTGGCTAGGATGATATTTTTCGCAATAAATTATTTATAATGATTTAATATAAGGAAGCTTACTAACATTAAAATTCAATTATCAATTTAAGTATGTGGATTTACCGGTCCAACAAAGAGCTAGTGTTTTAAAGACCGAAAAACCGACGCAGTTTATTAAGTTTGAAAAAAGTATAAAAAATTCACATAATACTATTATTAAGCTATCAAAACCCAGTCCGGATCGTAAAGAGCGTTTTTCTCTCTAGTTGATTAAAATTCTCAATTATGTAATAAGATATTTCTGGTGCAGAACATAAAAGTCAGAAATAATGAAATATATGATATATATGAAATATACAGGAGATATATCAAGAGATATATTTAATTATCTTATCGTTAGTTATTTATGGTGTAACATTTCAGATATTTTTTCCTCTATTTTTGCAATTATATAAAACATCATATAAAGTGGCCTAACTTTATACGAAGCATTTTCATTGTGTTTAAATACGATATTAGCTCTTGTACGAGAACGATATTAGCTTTTATAATGGCAAAGATATAATTTATTATAACATGAAAGGAGAATTAAATGTGATTTGTGTTTAATTAAAATATATTATTTTAATGAATCATTCGCCAATGCACACGAAAAATTGAATATTCTGCTAATGTTGCCGCATAATTGGAACTTCAATGCAAAAGATTAAAATTAATTACATGATCAAAATCCTTGTGATTGCATCATCGAAACGGAATCAAGCTAGAAAAATAACGCCGCCCGAGGGAAAGAAGCAGCGGAAGCAGGGTACAAAAAAATTTTCCAATACTCATATCATGTTGATACGTTTTACCATTATTTAATAATCCGTATGATCTGAAAAATGCATGATATTACAAATACAAGATACAATACATGGCCGATTAAATTCATAATATAAAGGGCTGCATTCCCGTGCTGCGATATACGTTGCGTATGACAATTAACGAATGATAAAACATAACAAAAGTTATTTCGCGCCCCGATATTTTTCTCAAATGAATAGCCAATCTCCCTCGTGCGAAAACATTTCTCCATAGCATTCCTCCGATTCGATTCTCGCATCGTGCGTACAAGTGTGCGAACGCAAAGAGTCATGCATTTGCAAGCTCACTTACCTGAGAGAATCCGTTGTAGCTCGACGTGAATGGGCATCTCGAGGCCGAGTCGTCTCCATTCCGGCGGCCCTCCGGTCGTCCGCAGTTGTCCTTTCGCACAATTCTCAGCCAGAAAGCACTCACCCGCGTTCCCGCTCCCGTAAACACGTCAAAATGCACGGCGCCTCGGCGGCATCGAGTCGTTCGTTTCCGGCTCGTCCCGAATAACGCAACTGCCTGCTGAAAATTAGAAACAATTAATCATCATTATAATACTGAGATATTTCGTCGCTCTCAAAGAGATGTCCAGAGGGAAGGCAAGAAATATTTCTTTCGAGTTCGAGATAAAGTACGAATACGTCGCTTTTAATGTAGGAGATACATACCCGCCCGGTTGGCGAAGGGACGCGACCGCGACGTAAATCAGCACTCACGAGCCGGATCGCGATGATATCCCGGCGCGGTGACATTTCCGCTCGACGTCTCCAGCTCGACGAGTTAAACACGAGAAACGCGAGCGTGCATTACGCGCATGATTTTAATCACGAAACTTCTTGCGCGTCTAGCCCAGAGAGCCAGAGAGTGTACAGCCCGTCGCAACCGTCGGAACTCTAATGACGTCTTGAGTGGCTATTGGCTACTTTCGATTTGCTGCAAACCTGATTCAAATTTGGACGCGCGGCTAAGTTCGGCGTGGTTCAGTGCTGCCAACGTGTCGGCATTAATAATACATCGATAAAGATCAATAAAGATTGAAGTAATGGAACTCCCAGCGAGAAATGATTCGTCGAATCAACGTCTATAGACGTCTATAGACGTCGATTCGACGGGTCATTTCTCGCTGGGACGTCCGTTTATCACGTTAATGAAACATTTATTCGTAATTCGATGCGTTTAAATATATATATTATCAAATATATTTCTGATCATACGCTTCATAATTAATTTTTGGGCTTTAATTTGCGCGCCCGCGCGCGCGAATAACAGATTCGACGCAAATTTACACTTTGAGTGAAATATATAATTTTATCATTCTCGAATACTAAATATATATACGTGCTCTTTATTATGTAATGTATCTTTTGATTGAATTGTCAGATCGGAGGTAAAAATACATCCTTTATATACCTGCTCGAGGAGCTGGATTTCTTGCGAGCGAATATATAAACCGCGATACTCATGAGCCAAAATTTGTCGCGCGTCTCTAATTTAACGAATGGGACACACGCATGACATACGGTACGTAACGGGAAATACACACGCACACATATACATTTCTGCCCGATTTTAATCACGAAACTTCTCGCGTGTCCCTTCGTCCCTTCCTTCGCGATCGGCCGAACATCGCAATATGGCGGCTCTGACGTCATCGTCATACGATTACTTTCCAGCGGTTCAAATTTTGACGCTCGGCACGCTCGGCACTGGCTTCGAGCGTGTCAGTGCCGCCAATGTATCAGTGCCGGCATAAATACATCGATAAAGATTGTAGTAATGAAAGCGCTCCTTTAATCGGTTTTTACATGAAATACACCCTTAACGAGAAAATTCCTTGACACGTTTAAATATATGTTGTTTGATATATTTCTGGCCACGTAAATATATTTTAGGATAAACTTTCAGTTGGTCGTAACAAATTAGACGCAAATAGGTTTCGAGCGAAATACGATCTCGATTGCTCTTGAATAATGAGTACGCTGTTCTTAATGTATATTTCGTTCGTATTAGACACTGGAGTGTGTGCGTACATATATCAATGGGAAAAATATTATGCATCACGCACGCTTACCTGCTCGAGAAACTGAATTCTTGGCGAATCCACATGAATCCGTTATACTCATTACCCAACTCGATATCTTGACGTGGATTCTATCGCCGCTCGTTTCTGATTTAACGATAAATACAACGCGTAACGAGAAATACGTATGCATTTCTGCCCGATTTTAATGACGAAACTACTCGCGCGTCCCTTCCTTCGCGATCGGCCGAACTTCAATGGCCGAATGGCGGCGTTGATGCTCGACAGTACGCGATTACTTTTTATTCAGATTTCGACGCTCAGCTAACTTCGGGCGCGTCAGTGCCGTCCTTATATCGATACAAAAATGTATGTAATTAAAAATTATATTACTAATGAATATAATCTATTGCTACGATCATGAATGCACCATGATGTCTATTTAATGGAAAATTCATCCAACATGTATAAAGATATTACTAAATTTGACATATTTGGCCACTCATTTTAGAATTAATCTCTGAATTCGTATTCGAAGTACGAATGCATTTCAAATGAAATATGATTTTAATTAATGTTGATAAATTTCGAGCGCATTAGATATTTAAACGTACATATATGTAGAAATTAATACATACAGTATATTAATAAACGTGTATATTAAATAAAGGTAGAAAGTATATGCAACTTTTATTTACTCGCGAGGAACTTATAATCTTCCGCGTAAGGCGTATAAATCAATAATCTGGAGTCACAGATTGTAATCTTACAGTCCCCGATTTTCTTTTCTTTTTTATTAATTATAGCGAGGAAGACGAAGTTAATGCATTTTCGACGATTTTGCCGAATACGCGACCGAAAAATTTCGCGCTTCGCACTCTTCGCGGGCAACCGCGTCGCTCGGTTGCCTTCGGTGTCCTTCGGCGAATGAGAGGAACACCTCGCCCGCGCGATTCAAACACGTTAGCCTGCACTGTATCTCGTCGACAATTCGCAAGTCGTCCTTTCAAGTAGCTGTGAAGAAGACAGCTAAAAATCGTCTATGCTTAATTAGCATTTCGTTATTGCAGGATTTGAGCGAGAAGCACGCGCATCTTTTGATTAGTCTCAATTGCATCTTTAAATTTTATACCTTTTATTCTACGAATGATAAAATTAATCTGTAAGAAGATAAGTGAAAGGATTTATTTCAATTTTATGTACATTTATTCTTGGAATTGTTATTTCGCAACGTATCAACACACACATACACATACACATCCACACACCGTTACACATGTAAGATATATGAGATACGATTTTAAAATCTTACAAGTAGGTATGTTTTATGATAATACTGTTAAATATATTAAAGAATGAGATTTAAACTATTACCTTGTCCATTTTGTTATCTTTAACTACCATATGTGTTGAAATTTATTATTTTAACAGTATTATTTTAAATCCATTGGTTTAGTTAAATTAACATTGTTTTAGTTGAATTAACATTGTTAAATTAACGGCATATTAAGTATAGAAGCATTGACCTATAAAAATGGTTAAAAATGACTCAAATTGAGTATAATAATTTGACGCTACGAATTTAGCATTTAGCAGTATACGCAAAATTATATTAATTATTCTAGTCCGCAGATTATGTAAAGAGCGAGCACGCATGTCTCAAATCAGGAGATATGTCTTAATGACGTCTTTAAGATTTCTCCCGATTTGAGGCATTATGTTTACCGGAAGGTTTTGTTGAATAAACAATAGTAAATTAATAGAAAATTTTTACGGAATAAAATCCAAAATGGGCTCAAGTCAATTGCGCTTACATTTTTATACAAGCCGTACAAAATATTATCAACCTTTGTTTAATTATAGCTCATAAAAGAGAATTAATTAATGAAAACTGAAATGTAACATTGGAGTGTAAAATACATCCCACGCGAGTAATTACATTAAAAAAAATTCACACGAGTAATGTGTAGAGTTAATATACATGGTACGGCTGAACTTGCAAGTTCTCTGTTTCTACAAATATCGATCACGTACGTTATACACAGACGAACGTTATATGAAAGTTTAAAGTCGTACGTGGACTTTATTGGCACGAGTTCCCCTGCCGCTCGTCGGCAGGTGTTACGATTGAACTTCCCGCTGAAGGACTCGCGCGAAATGCATCATGGCGCGTCGGCGCCGCGTCGTCCGATGCCATGGACACCGTTGCGGACAGGATTAACGCCGGGCGAAAATAATTCTTCTCCCCGCTTGATATCCCTGCGAACTTCGACCTGTTTTCCTGAGGCGGTAAATCTCCGGGGGAGAATTGGCCGGACGGGACACCCCGATAGATGTACTCGTCCGAGGAGTAGCCGAGGAAGCCGCCGTTACGTTCCACGTCGGCGTACGAAATTCTCTGCAACGAGGAAATGTCGCAGGACGACGACGTTGGATTCCTGTACAAAACGATGCGTAAGTTGTGCTCTGATATCCGTACGCGAGTAATTCCCGCGCTTGTGTCCCGTAGATGCGGTATAAAATATATGTCGTACGCTGGTTCGCAGAGGACAGTGTCGAGACCGCGAGACACACATCGGAGTCGATGGAGCGCAAAATAACTTCCTGCGTGTTCTTCCCATTCTCGGTTCCGAAGAAACCGGAGGAAGCAAAAATTGCTTTGTTTTTTTGAACGGTCGATCTGCCAAGTAGAAAGCGACATAATCTGGGATAAATTTAGAAAGTAACTTGCAGAAAATTTGCACGTTTGCGTCAAGTAAATACATAAATTGCAGTGATTGAACCATCTCAGTGTACGTAATGTCCCAATAAATCATGACATTATGACGTCTTAAGAACGTCATGAAGATATCTCGAAGACGTCGTATTATAAGACTTTTAAAGACGTCTTAATGACGTCTTTGAGACATCATGTCCAGATTTGGGACATGCGTGTTATCTGGGATGAGTAAAGGTGCTCGAACAATTTTTCTTATGAGCTAATATAAGTGAAATTCAATTATTTGCGAATAATGTGAATTAACCGAGCATCTCTTTATTTGTTATATTAAGCAATTTCATATTTTTGCCATATTTAAAAGTTGTATATCTATTTCTTCTTTCTTCTATATTTTTTCCCATGTCATTCAATGGATGTTACAACTACTGTATACGTGAAATTATGCTCAAGTTATTAAGCAAACATAAACAATATTAGTTGTATTATTTGATTAATGCTAAATGCACTGCAGCAAATTACATGTTCTACAAGTATATTAATGTCCATTATTTCTGTGATGTGTGTATACATATGTGATATGTGTACATGTGTGTAATACATGTGCGCGCGCGTGTATGTTAGTTTCTATCATTACCGTTATTATCGCAATTGATACATTATTAATTCTATTTCAGCATTATGATAATAAACAACCCGGTTTGTCCTTTGTGAATGCATGATAATGACCATAATCAACTACTTTATTATTATGGCAATCTCATTTGCTGACACGTATAAAATTAACCTAGCGCGTTATCGGTGATACGCGCGCGCGCGTACGCGTATGTGTCCTTTGTAAGTGGCGTGCTTGACGGGAGACTCGGGAGAGCTTTCAAAAAATGTAGTGGACGTTAATACGGTGGAATATTCGACGAGAACTGTACGAAAAACGTGCTGATAGGTTGCGCGAAGAACTACTCCGATTTTGATAAAAGTTTCCCCCCACATTTTAAGCCACTATGACCAGCACATGTACGTACGGGAATATTAGGGAAACATAACCTAAAACTTGCTCGTATTATATTTATTTTTTCATAGAAATATATCAAATCAATGTAGCTTTCAGTGTAATACTAGTTATAAAACATTTCTACGTATCGGATTGTGATAAAATATATTTAAATGTTATACTTGGGGAAAATCAATCAAATTGCTCTTTTCAGTTGAAAGAGATCCCAAAAAGAGAAGGGTGAAGCCGGTGGAATCAGCGCACCAGTCCCTGCTCGACTTTGATCTTGGTGAGAGCTCGGATGATAGTGATTTTAGGATTGAAGACCATTGTGAAGAGTCGGACGACGATTCTGTAGATTCTAACGATGCGAAAGGTAAGCTAGTGCTATTGATGGCATTGATGCTACGATTATGAAGTCTATTTTTATGCGGCATAGAAGTATTAGAAGTAATGTAAAAAAGTGTCTACTTATTGCGTTGAAGTTGCGACTTACATGGACCATTAAAGATCTATGAAATATTTTTTAATTATGTTATCCAAACTCTTAAAGGTTTTTCAGGTCGCTGGATATTGATCTGATGTCAAAGTTGATAAATTCATAATGACAGAGCCAATATGGCGAATAATATAAAAGTAAAACTTCGACCATTTTTAATTTTGATATATTCGCCATATTGCTCCGTCATTTTGAATTTCTCGATTCTAAAATCAAATTAATATTAATATTAATATTAATCAAATTAATATTAATCAAATTAATATTCAGTGACCTGAAAAACTCAGTTTGAATAGCGAAGAATATTTCATAGATTCTTAATGGTCGCAACTTTGATGCAATAAACTCTAAAAAAAAGTCCTAATAATATATTTAATTTTTATCACAATAAAAATTTTCAACACGTCACATATCGTTATAATATGCTAAAATACATTAAAACAGCTCTTTTTGCTATTTTAACTGTTGATGACTAAATTTCTCCAAGTTGTGACAGAGCAATTTGGCAAACGGCATCGTATCCAGAGTCGAAAAAGCTATAAAAAATGATGAATTTTTCTCATTCTTGTGCTCGAAAATAAATAATTTTTTATCGAATAATGACATTATTGTGGAAGTAAATTTTGTTATAAAAAGATAAAGAAAATACATAAGGAAAGAAAGAAATTTTTTTTGCAATATAGAGTGATATGTAAGTTAAGATATATTTTTTTATTGAAGAAGTATCTGAAGAATCTGATGATTCGTTGGGAGATCCATTATTGAGAGGAAAAGACGGCACTGGCTTAACAGTAGGAGATGTGATCGAACAAGCTCGCCAGCAAGCTCTAAAGGGTGCTCCTCTTGATGATAAACTAAGTAAAGTATTAATTTGCTGTGGTTGCTTAGGAGACAGGAGTGACGATATAAACGAGATTGTCGAATGCGATGGATGTGGAGTCAGTGTTCACGAAGGTGTATATTAATTTAAAATATTAGTGCACTTGTTTTTCAAGAGTTTCTACACACGTTTACGAGTAAAAATCAAATTTTAGGTTGTTACGGTGTATCTGACGTAGAAAGTTTCTCCAGCACTGACTCCTTGTGCCAATCGGCACCATGGTTCTGCGAAGCTTGCAGCGCGGGAATTGAAGATCCATCGTGCGAGCTCTGTCCTAACAAGGGTGGAATTTTCAAAGAGACAGACGTCGGAAAATGGGTTCATCTAGTATGTGCTCTTTATGTACCCGGTGTTGCTTTCGGTGAAGTAAGTAAATCTCATACTGTGTGTAATTGCATATAATTTTATACATTTGTAATTTATAAATACTTATTAATTTAAATATGTATGTATTTTAGGTAGATCGTTTATCGAGCGTAACACTGTTCGAAATGGCGTATAGTAAGTGGGGCGCGAAAACATGTTCTTTATGTGAGGATTCGTGTTACGCGCGCACAGGCGTATGTATTGAATGTGATGCCGGGATGTGCCATACGTATTTTCACGTAACCTGGTAATACTTTTGTTGAGAATATATCGATATTATTATCTATCAGAGTTTGTGCTACAGGTATGAAATACGAGACATGATTTTTACAGTGCGCAAAGAGAGGGTTTACTGTCTGAAGCACACAGTGAGGAAGTCGATCAAGCTGATCCATTCTATGCACATTGCAAATTGCACTCCGATAAATCTCTCGTTCGTAGACGTAGACGTAATTGGCTAGCTTTACAAATGCGTGCGCAGTACCGGCAACAGATGTTGAAGCAACCTAATCACTTAGATACAGACGAGCAACGTAGGATTCAAAGGAAATTGGCCAAGCACAGACACAAATATTTAGCTCACAAGGCATCGCGTCCGCCACCATGGGGTGAATTGATGTTTTCATTCGAATATATATTCTTAGGCATTTAATATCTTTCTAAGTATATATTAATTGTAGTACCGACACAAAAAATGCCACGTTTATTAACTACATCTGCTTCCGCCTGCCGTCAATTGGCAAGAAAGGCTGAATTAATGGGCGTAGATACAGCTGCACTAGAAGCACAAGAATCTCAGCTGGTGGCATTAGTCGATGTTAGAAAAAAATGGCATATCGCTCCCGCTTTTAGTGTAGAATTTATCGGCTATTACTTGGATCGCAATTTACGCGTGACGTCAATGAAGAGGCGGTTGCAAGAACTTCTCGATATCAACTCGCAGTTATTGAACGAACAACAGAGATTGGATAGAAAGTACGACGAAGTGATGAAGGATAATGAAGAGCAGATTAGAGTAAACGTGACGTTGAAAGAAAAGATCGAGTTGTATCATCAAGTACTTAAAAGCGCTGGTTTCGTGAAGCCTTTGCCGTCGATTGGTGATCTAGTGAAGCCAAGAATAGCACCCACACTTGGTAAGTTGTGATACCTAGATTTTTTTAATACAATGAATACATGAAGCCTTTTCTACAGGTACAGGATTAGGCGTGCCTACCGCAGCCGCATTGAAAATGGGTGTCGGATTTCCACTCCCCGTGGGCAAAGGCGCCGAAGGTATACGCGAGGGTAGAGTGTTAAGTAGCCAGGCGCAAGAACAAAATCACAAAAGCGAGCTGACGACCTTACGGCATCAATGCGGCATCTGCAGACGCTCGACTAATCAACATCTTCTCGCTAAATGCGACACATGCCATTTGCACTATCATCTATCTTGTTTGAGTCCGCCTTTGGCGCGAATGCCGAAGAAAACAAGACAAATGGGATGGTATGTATGAACACATATGAATACTTGACATTTCAATTATTTTGTTAAATTTTCGGATGTAATTTTGCAGGCAATGTTCCGAATGCGACAAGGAATCCTCGGGATCAGAAGTGGAACGTGTGGACACATCGGCACCACGTAAATTAAGACATTGTAAAGATGAGGCTAACTCAACACCTACACCGCCACAGGAAGTGCAAGTAGCTATGACACCAAGTACGCCTACTACATCAAAAAATTCCACCAGTAATGTAACAAACGTTACTACTCCCGATATACATACGACACCAAAGGTACTTGTTTTACAAATAAACGAAGATTTAACTTGACAGCGTTAATATGCATGTATGTACAAGCGAATATATTTTTACAGCTAACTATTAAACCAATGGGACCACAACCGTTAATTGTAGAACCGACGCAAGTATCTGAGTCGGTGTACAATCAACAATCTATTAATAATATCACCATAAGAGAAGGTTCACCAGAATATATGGTAGCTTCAGCAGATGGAACGGAAGTGGTCTCACAAAGAAGTGGGAAAAAAAGAAGAAGGTATGTACGAAATAGTCTGAAGAAATAATTTAGATATGTTTATTATATTTGTAAAAGTCAGTAGTAAATAATTTAATATTTTTTAGAGAAAAGCATAAGAGATATTCTCCGGATCCGATAACTGGAATCAAACAGAGAAAAAGAAAGCATAAAAGAAAAAGTTTAGATATAGAAAATCCAGAGGTTCAAAGCCAACCAGAGATTCATAGAAGGATTACAATAAAAGTACCTATTATTTTTCTATTTTATTTTATCGCTACATTGATTTGAATGTTAATAACGTCAATTAATCTAATACAGATAAAACCAATTCGTCGACCGGAGGGACATACAGATTCGGAATCGAGTCCGCAAATGTTTGTGGCCACTTCGAGCACTGAAATTACATTGCCACCGCCACCTGTGCCACCTCCGGCTGCAAACGTGCCCCCAGTAAATGTATCCGTGAATAGTAGTGGTCGACTGTCGACGGGAACGAAGAGAGGAAAAGATACGGATCTTATTACACAGTGTAACGTCTGTGATACTTCCGGCACCAACCAAAATCTCGTTATGTTAGTATTACCAATTACAACAAATGATAACTGAAATCTTAAAATTATAGACACTCCAAAACTGTAATTGAGAAATGTTATAATGAATCTTTTATGTTACGCATTTAATATCTGTTTCAGGTGTGACGAATGTAAGAAATGCTATCACTTTACATGCTTAGATCCTCCTGTGAAAAAGTCTCCGAAAAGGAGAGGCTATTCGTGGCACTGTGCCGACTGCGACCCTAGTGTAAGTTCATAAATTTTTACTGTTCATAGACAACAATATTTTTTAATATTAGATTGATGTACTTTCTATTTTGTCTAAGTATACATAAATAACAATTTTTAATAAATAGCGATACAATGTAAAAGAAACTATTTTTTTAGATAGTAATTTCTTTATCTTTTTCTATGCAGCATATAAGAGAACGAACATAAATCGGGATAATTGCACATACATCGATATCGAATTAATAAAGACAATAAAATCTGACAAAATATAAAGTACTTCAATCTGAAATGTACATGAGTAAATTGATTGAGCTGATTTCATAAGGTGAATCAAACTGAAAGGATAGATACATCGTCTTATAAGAATGCAAAAATTAATATTACAGGGGAATAGGAACAGAAAATTTTTTTGCCTAATGCATATTAAATTATTATATTTATTTTTATTTTGTGATGTATGTACAGCAAACTAGAATAATGTCTTGAAGCATTCTGAACTCCTTTGTGTCTTCCGCGTAATATCGTCAATGTGGATATATATCATTGGCACATTAAATGTAATAAAAGAAAGAAATTTTTATAGTAAAAATATTTCTTTTATTTCAGGCCTCTGAAACTGAGACTTAATATCAACAATTTTCTATCTGCAGCTCCAATTCTACGTTTATATAAATAAGACATTCAATGTTATTCTGTTTTTTTGTAAGACACGAAAACATAGAACAGACATACTTTTCTGTAATTTAAAGAAAAACGAATTCTATGAAAATCTACAAGTTCCACTTAAAACTGGTTTATTTGAATCTTAGCATAGTTCGCGCTACTTATTTCTCATTATTTCTTTTACTGATTTTTTCGTAATGCTTTGTAGTTTTATATAACAATTCTACGAAAAAGAGATATTGAAATTATATAGCTAGAAGAAATAAAAGGAATATACAAAAGAATATTTTCGCATGAGACAAGAATGATACTATTTTAAATGCGAAATTAAAAAATCAGAAATGAAAAATTCATCGTATCAATTATTTAAAAAAGCATTTAAATATAATTAGTAATTTTTTATTCTTCCAACAGTCACTGCGTCAATATTACATTTTGTACATTCTAAGTTAAACTTACTATTGTAGTAAATAAAAATTTAATGTTCATTATCTACTTCTGAAAGAAATTGTCATAGGTTTACAAAAGAACAGCGTTGGAGTCAGAAGCAGCGCTGTAGATTATGTAATATTACTCTGAAATAATATGCCATCTTTCTTTCTGCCTAATATAAATCCATTTGCAAAGGCCTGTGCACTCATAACTGAACATTTTTCCACAATTACTTTCGTTACTGAGATCCAACTTGGTCCTTTACATGTCACAATTAACTGTTTGCTTTTCCAATCAAATTTCGCAAAACCTGGAAGAGGCTTCACATTAATCACGCACATTTTATCTTCAAATATGCAATAATTACATTTTCAGATAATTAATTTTCTTCCTAGGAATAAACTGTTTTCAATCCTTGATACTAAACTTAGTATCACAGCGAATCATGCAGGAATAATGATTAATTACCTGGTACATCCGCATTTTTTACACCTGTCGACGATATCGACGTCTGCCGGACATCCAACAATTTTATACCCGTGCCATCAAACTTGGTTTTTAACGAATACGATCCTAGAAGAGCACGATGCAGATCATAAACATTCTTCGCCGTCATCTCGTCCCATTTCACTACAGCGATCTTTGATGTAATTTTAGGTGCTACAAAGTGTAACCATCGAGAAATATTAGTGAAATAATTTAAATACCAATGTATCTTGTTACTTAGCAGCAAAAACAAATTACCATACGTTATGCCTACTTTTCCCTGAGGTCTCGAGGAAGATAGTACTTGCGGCAATTTTCTAATCACGTCGATCAAAACATTTGCACCCAGCTTTGCTAACTTCATGTTCAATTCTGGTCGAGTTTCATCTGCATGAATATCTATTTTTTCCTGTGCTACTATATCTCCAGTATCAAACCTGCAAGTAACATAGAGATAATGAAGAACTGTCGACCAGATAATATTAAGATTATAATATTCATCTTTCTTCCAATAAAACTTGGATGTAAATAACTGACATTTCTCTTTATCAATGTAAGAATTGAAAAAAAATATACAAAATATATGTATATTTAGAAAATCTTTTCTCTTAGGAAGAAATTTTATGTAAACTCATATATTCTCTGATACTTGATTTCTTAGACATATTTTAGAAAACCAATTTTAAAAAGGAGGCTTTACTTCTCTGCCACTTTCATAATTGTAATTCCCGTCTGAGTGTCTCCGTTCATTAAAGCATAAATATCTGGAGATGCTCCTCTCCATCGCGGCAATAGACTAAAATGAATATTTAAAATACCGCTGTGACAAAAAGATTGATATATTAATTGCGTATCCCATATTTACAGGCTGGATATGTTAAAGATAAATAAAGTGACCTACAATGGGAAGGAATTTATGATACTTAATGGTATCAGATGGCCGAAGCAAACAACTATCCCGATATGAAAACCCTGCGGGTTGGTTGCAAGAGGCCATTCGTTAATAACGAGTCCCTTCTCCTCCGCAAATTGTCGGACAAAATTCCTTTTTCTTGTAGGTACCGTTGCGACTTCTAATCGACAAAGTCTCTCAGCTTTGCTGTAGACAAAAATTGCATAAGCACATTTTACATTTACACATTTCTTCACTTTTGTGGTATATTTAATTATCTATATCAAACAAAATTTACAAATGATTTATCGTTAAAAGTAATACTAACTACTCGTTGTACAAGCCTCGTAAGCTTTCCATGGAACATTCATCCTGGCCGAAAAACAACACACTCCAGGGACTACCGGCTTTAAATGAGTGCGATTGTCTCTTTCGAACGTGATGCACACCGCACGAAAAGGTTATCTCGCGTGACTTATCACTTCTCTTGAATGTCTCGTATAAGAACAGGTGTATTTTTGTTACACGTGTTAGAAATACAGCATTCAGCATATTGTTCTCACAGAAAAGATTTATTAACTATATGAAACGACGTGTAAAAACATTCGCATGATGCACATGGATCTAGTGCGTGTGCACATGTACTGTATGTGTATTGGACAGTATTGGACAAACAAATCCAATGCACACACTTTCTTCCGTTGAAAAATTATTTTCGTTAATTCTAATTATCTCACAAAAGTGACCCGTCAGAATTGCAACGTGGCAAAATGACACTTTCATCAGTTTTTCGCTCGCAAAAAATCCGTCCAAATATCCCAAAATGACATACATATACATACATACAATTACGATCGATATCAAAAGAAAGCGCGAGAAAACAAATGCAATGTAAAATAGATCATCAATGGAATTCTTTTTTTTTTTTATTTTGTTCGACAGTATTTACGACATTATTTTAGAATTGCATATGTTGCAGACTACAATAATTAACTAATTACGGAGAAAATTAAGAAACAATTGAACTATAGCCTATTGTTCGTAATTGAACTTCTTTTCGTCTTTCCTCCTTTTTTTCGTTTAATTATACGCCTATTCCATATTTTTAATGCAAATTAGCAATTAATTGTGTTAAATGCAAATTAGGACAGTTGTGAAGAACATACTCGAGAAATCTATGTATAGCTACAGCCTTAGGTTTGTTCCTTGTAACTGAGCACCTGTTAAACATCTTCTCTTTCTGTCTACCCGATATTGTCATACATCTATCTCAGTTTAAGCGCAGCCACGAGGAACGTGTCCCGCACTGCAGAAGTGTAGATGACCATCATGTGCGCCGTGCGCGCCAAGTCATTGGCCAAAGTTACGTTCCTATTTCATCGAAGAATTTCTCCGTAATTTCAACGATTACGAGGAAAGTTGTCTGTTATATTCTTTATCCATTGAAATATTTGCGCCATATATCGTTGCCCCAATTTCTCGAATAGATCTCGTCTATAATTAGTTCGACACTCAAGTCGATACACTTGTTAACGCTACAAATGCTTTGAAGCGTACGATTAATCAATTAAAACAAAGAAATTTATGCTTTGAAACATTTATAGCGCCAAATGGACTCTAGCTTCGATCCCTTTGTTCGCAACAATTAATTTGTATCTGCACCGTTTAAAGAGATAGTATCAAGATGGTGTAGATAATTCGATTTGTCTTTCACGTTTGCTCGACCAATAACTCGCCGGCCTGCACCGCGCACACGCGCGCAGTCGATGCCTCACTTTCGTATTTCGAATCCGTCATATATACGGGCACGTAGCTCTCGGAGATAATTTTCAAATCTGACGATAGAAATAAATGTTTATTTCTTAATAAATGTCTTATTTCGCGAGTGACGAAGATCTGAGGAACGAGACGCAGCGGTGAGAGGACCGTGTACCAGAATTATCCGTGTACCAGAGGAACTTCGTCTGGAGGATCGTGCCATTTTGTCGTCATTGCTACGAACATACATATGTGGATGTAAACAATGTGCGATCTGTTCACAGTATCCCCACCTCTTTAGGTCTTAATATAATATTTGCCAGCCAAGTACCGGTCCTTTTTGTCCTTTCCTGTCTCGTGAATTTTCCGCAACGATAACGACTGATTGCAACTTTCATTTCTTGTTATACAAATATTATTGAGACGAATTAGCAATCATGAAGCAACTAGAAGTTTTAAATGGATATTATACTAATCTAGATTACGATATCGACAAAGAAGTGAGTATATTTGATATGCACAGATTATAATAACATTACGTCAGAGAGAGAGAGAGAGAGAGAGAGTGTTGTGGATAAGTTATGAAATTTAATACGAATATTAGAAAGAGCCTACTACTGAGTCTGTTTTTTTTATATATATATAACGCTGTTTCTTGCGTGTATTTTTAGAAAGCACTGGAAAAAATACGTAATTTATCTAAGACAATAAGGTTTGATGAAAGCGTTTTTGTTGTAGAGAGGTAAAAATAATGATATAATTTTAAGATGGAATAATAAAAGACATAGAAGTCCCTTTTTATCTTTGTTATTTTTAATATTCTTTCTTTTGCATCTACAGACTGGAGGCACTGACGAATATAATACAAGATAATATATCGTTTTTTAAATCTGTTTGTAGACACGTAGATACAATTGATACCATTTTAGAGCATTTAACTAATGCTGGAGACTCGATGTCTCATCAAGGTACGGTACTATTCTTGCAATTGTAGTTATACAAATATTATGTTATTTGCGTCTTTGTTTTGTTATAAGTAATAATAACAAATGCTAATGAACGTATTAAATTGTTACTTATATGGAAGTCTTATATATTCTTATATACTTTTATTTTGTTTTCTAGAAGTGTCCGAAACTGATAGTATAATGATCTTTAACAGAATGTTATATACGGTTCTCAATATATGTGGCCTATCTGCAATACGATTATTTTTCATACGTACTCTCCTGTAACTATACATGCATATATATAAAAAAGAACGTTTGATTATTAATATATTTACTGTCATACTTACTAATTCGGAAAACGTTCATTATTAAAAAATAATGTTTTATAAACTTCTAATATTAGACATATATTATTTCTGTATTCTAGCAATGATGTCTTACCTCACAAAGACAGTTATAAACAAATATCATATTGGCAAATTTCAGATTGTACAGGTAACAAAAATATTTGTTCATATTGTAATCTGTGCTGTGCTGTTCACAAAAATGAGTTTTTACTTTACAATTAAGAACTTTCGTACAAGTACTCATGCAGAACATATTTTATATACAGTGACACAAATGATAATTCTAGAGGATTCAGATTTGTACGCAGTTATTAGTTATTTAATAATAACAGACAAATTCCCTTTACATAAAATATGGGTGCAAAAACAAGTGAAAGGAAAGTTTGAATGGCTTATGAAGAGACATTATTCAGACATTACGGCTTATGAAGAGATGTTACTCATTATTGATACATTTCAATCATTCAAAGATATTCAACTCCATGAATGTGCGACTGACATAAATATAGTATCTATATGGTCCGAAGATATTGTAGCTGCGAAGAATTTAGCATTGTCTTTAAATGTACATTATTTAAATTATATAACATAATATATCGGGAAGAATTATCTTAAGCCTTATTAAAATGATTTATCTGTTTCTTAATCATTCAGTGTCACGTAATATTCATAAATACACATATGGAATTCTCTGGTGGCCTTATAACTTTTCCTCATAAGGAAATAATTGAGCAAAAAGTAAGTCAACAAACCTTGAATAAGATTCGCGAACTGAAATCGGATTCAAGTGATACAGAACAAAGTGTGAATGTAGTACATTTCTCACATACTGCTGAAATGAACTTTACTTCAATTTTTAATCTGTTTTACGACGGTACGTGGCAAAAACCGGTAAAAGGCATGTATTGGAAGCATAATGACAACCTGTGGGCAAATGCAACAAAGTAAACACACGTTTTCTTCATCTTATTAACTGCAATAATAATTGTGTTGTATTTGAAAAATTGAACAATTGAACATATTGAACTTTTAATCAATTAATGTATTGTTATTATAGCGACGACATTATAAGATGCTATGAGTCAGCTGAGAAAGGATTTAAAACTTGGAGTATTAAGCCCATTAAGACTAGAATACAAATATTATCAAAACTAGAGTCCATATTAAAATTTAATAAGTATATCATCAAATGTTACCAAAAATTCTTATATGTTTTTGTATAATATCTTATCTATATTTACTTATTGTAGATAACTTTTTAATAATTATCTTTTTTTTTTTAGCAAACTTGTATTGGCAGCTATAGTAGCAAAATGGTTAAAAATCTCATACTTATTTGAGACTGTGAAGGGATATTCTAAAGTTAGTCGAAATGGAATGATAGAAGCAATGCATGTTCGTAAGCCAGTAGGTGTTATTATACTTAGGGAGGAAAATGAAAATGTTTTGTTTTTCCGATTAATGCAAACTTTAATTGCTGGCAACTCTGTCATTGTCATGTTTGATGCAAATTTCTGTAATTTGACATCATATTGTGATATGTTCTCATCATGTGGAATACCTCCAGGCGTTATAAATTTGTTGTCACATGAAGATATAAATATGCTGGAGTATAAATTATGCTCAGCAAAGTATACTGATTATGCGGAGAAGATTTTCTTGAAAGGCAACTCAAACGAAACATATATTACATCATATAAAAACCTTACTACATGCCAGTATATTATGCTCCATTTTAAATAATTTTGATGTTAGTTTTACATGTTAGTTTTATATGTATGTACACATGAAGTATATCATCTGGATATACTTCAATATTGTGATTTTAAGAGAAAATTTGTGTCGTTCAAGCAACTGTTGAAGATAGAACTGATGGTTAGATAATTATATTACGTTTTGTAGATAAGGGCCATAAAAATTGTCGCAGATTACATTTTTATTCGTATATTTTTATTTGTATATATACAAAATTGTAAAATTTAGTAGCAATATTTTTATGAAAGTACTTAACCCTTCGCAGAACAAGTGGAGCTTTCAAGACTCACTCGATATTTCCATTTCGAATTTTACGGAGATTTTACGGACTCATAAAAAAAACCTAAATAAGAAACAGACATATATAACGGTATAAATAGATTCTTAAAGCCTTTGAAAGTATACCTGAATTTTTTCAGATTTTTTATGGCATCATTACAGCTTGAAAATCTTAACTGGCCTAAAAAGACCCACTTGTGTTCGACGAAAGAAGCAGAATTACATATGTTTTTCGAATATGTTAATACTTTCAGTTACACGACTACTAATGTTTCTAAAATAATATGCAGCATTTTTTGTAATTATCGATTTTCAGCAATAAAAAAAAGAAAGATATGTTTTGTTTCTTTTCGCTTTTCGAAAACTTCATGTATGATCTGATACAGATGTAGCAAAGTATAAAATTATCTGTTTAGCTAAATAGTTAGAAGTGAAAGTGTATAAACAAATAATACATATTAATCTTCTTTCTAATATTCTTTATTACGTAATTTGTTTTAGACAATTTAGACTTTACTTCGCATCTGTATGCAACGAATTAATCTTTGTTAATTATGGGATCAGCATTCTTTTTCGTACAAATATTTTTTATTATGTTTTTTGCCTTTTTAGTATAATATTAATATTATGACTTGATTTAAATGCGTTATAATGTAATTCAGATGATATTTTTTTAGTCTATTATCTTAAAATATCGCTGTTTTTGTTAATCCTCATTCCTCAGCACTCATATCATTTAAAAATTGGATTGAGTTTTGAAATTGATTTCCCAAAAGCGATTATCAATCTTTCTTCTTCATGTTTATTGAATTCATAATTAACAAGTCATTAATAATTTATGTTAACAAGAATTAATTTAGTTAGAACTCACAATAATCCCAAAGGTGTGATTATCCTAAAGTCAATGGAAGATTAAAAAGAATGCATTTAAAAGAGATCATAACATGAATAAAATTAAACACGAGCCCAATGATGTATAATCAGTTCTTCCTGTTTGCTCGACCAATAACACGGCGTCCTTCATGCTCGTACAGTCGATTCCATTTACTTTCGTGTTTAGAACCGGCACGTAGTTTTTGGCGATAAATTTCAGATCTGACGAAGGAAATCAAGGTTTGTTTTATATAATGAATGTTTTATTTCACGACTAAGATCTGAGGAACGAGACGCAGCGGCGAGAGGATTGTGTACCAGAATTACTCCTCGAGAAATTTCGTCTGGAGAATGCCAACGTTTTTATTGCTGCGAACGTACATATAAATGTAAACAATGTGCGATTTATTCACGGCATCCCCACTTCTTAGGTTTTAATCTGTTATTTATGCCAGCAGCGAAATACCGATCCTATCTGTCCTTTCCTGTCTCGTGAATTTTCCGCAACGATAACGACTAATAACAACTTCTATATCTTGTTACAAATATTGATTTGGATTAACAATCATGGAGCAACTAGAAGTATTAAATAAATATTATACTAATCTAGATTACGATAAGAACGACAAAGAAGTGAGTATATTGAGATGCACACAAAGTATAATATAATGCATTACGTGGATAACTTGCAAAACTTATTGTTAGACTAATATTAGGAAGAGCCTTAATCCGGTTTGTTTTTCTTTTTTTATGTGCAACGCTGCTTCTTGTGTGCATTTTTAGACAGCACTGAAAGAAATACATGAGTTATCCGAGAAAAGATTTAATACTGACATCTCTATGTCAACCAGGTAAATAATGATAATTTTAAAATAGAATAATAAGAGTCGTGGAAGTTGCTCTCTATTTTTGTTATTTTTAATATCCCCTCTTTCGCATCTATAGGCTGGGCGTACTGGCAAATTTAATACAAGAGAACATATTGCCTTTTAAATCTGTTTGTAGACACGTAGATGTGATTGATACTATTGTAGGGTATTTAAAATTTTATGAACAAGAGATGAAGTATGTCAGCGGTACAGTACAATATTATATTTTTATAAGTGTAATTGTGTATATCAATATTATTATTTGCATTTTTATTTTTTTATAAGTAACAATAACGGGTAGCAATGAACGCATTAAGTTGTTATATATGAAAATCTTATGTTACATTTTCATTTTGTATCCTAGGTGATATGTTGAAGGATACTCTTAGGATTATCTTTCCATTATTGGTTACACTCTTCAATATATGTGATAAATCTGCAATACAATCATTTTTGCTATATCCTATCTTGTAACTATATATATATATATATATATATATTATATAAATTTTACTTATTAATATACTTATTTTCATATTTATTAATTCAGAAGTTCTTACGTTAAAAATTAATGTTTTAAATACTTTTTATAATATTAGTTATATATTTTCTGTATTCTAGCACAGATTCCCCAATAGACTTTGATAAAGCCTGTAAAAAGATAAAATATTGGCAAAGTTCAGTTGGGATAGGTAACAAAACTATTTATTTATAGTGTTTATATTGTAACGTGTGCTGTTCATAAAAACGTATTTTTACTTTATAATTAAGAACTTTGATACAAGTACTCATGCAGAGCATACTTTTCCAGAGCGAGAAATAATAGTTCTAGAGGATTCAGACATGTATGCGGTTATTAACTGTTTAATAATAACAGATAAATGTCTTTTACATAAGATATGGGTGCAGGAACAAGTGAAAGAAAAATTTGTATGGCTTATGAAGAGACATTATTCAGACATTACGGCTTATGAAGAGATGTTACTCATTATTGATACATTTCAATCATTCAAAGATATTCAACTCCATGAATGTGCGACTAATATAATAAATATAGTATCTATATGGTCCGAAGATATTGTAGCTGCGAAGAATTTAGCGCTGTCTTTAAATGTACATTATTTAAATTAGATAACACAATATATCGGGAAGAATTATCTTAAGCTTTATTAAAATGATTTATCTGTTTCTTAATCATTTAGTGTCACGCAGTATTCATAAATACACATATGGATTTCTCTGATGGTTGTCACACATTTCTCCCTTACAAAGAAATAGTTGACTATGTAAAGAGTCAACGAACCTTGAATGAGATTCGCGAGAAGGAATCAGTTTCATCTGAGACAAAACAAAGTGTAAATGTAGTACATCTCTCACATATCGCGGACATAAACTTTACTTCAATTTTTAATCTGTTTTACGATGGTACGTGGCAAGAACCTGTAAAGGGCATGTATTGGAAGCATAATGACAACTTGTGGGCAAATGCAACAAAGTACGAAAGCATATGTTTTCTTGGTCTTATTAACTGCAATAATTCTTGTATTTTTGAGAAATTGAACAAAGGTACATTGATTTAACCAATTAATGTGTTGTTATTATAGCGATGATATTATAAGATGCTATGAGTCAGCTGAGAAGGGATTCAAAACTTGGAGTATTAAGCCCATTAAGACTAGAATACAAATATTATCAAAACTAGAGTCCATATTAAAATTTAATAAGTATATCATCAAATGTTACCAAAAATTCTTATATGTTTTTGTATACCTTACTTATGTTTTCTGGATAACCATTCAATCATTATCTTTTCGTTTTTCTTTTTTAGTAAACTTGCATTGGCAGCTATAGTGACAAGATGGTTAAAATTCCTATATTTATGTCCCATGAACGGATATGTATATCAAAATGGAAAGGCAGAGATGACGGACGTTCGTAAGCCATTAGGTGTTATCATTCTTAGGGAGGAAAAAGAAAGCGTCTTATTATTTCGATTAATGCAAACTTTAATTGCTGGCAATTCTGTCATTGTGATGTTTGATGCAAATTTCTGTAATCTGACACCATATTGTGATATGTTCTCAACATGTGGAATACCTCCAGGCGTTATAAATTTGTTGTCACATGAGGACGCAATTATGCTTGAACATAAATTATGCTCAGAAAAGTACACAGACTATGCAGATAGGTATTTTCTAAAAGGCACCTCTAAAGATGCATATGTTGGACCATATCTCAACCTTACTACAACCAAATACATTATAGTTCGTCTTAAATAATTTTGATGATGTAGCCAGGGTTTGTTTTAAATGTATGTACACAAATATAATCATCTTGATATACTTCAGTATTGTGATTTTAGAAGAAAATTTATGTCGTTTAAGCAACTGTTAAAAATAGAACTGATGGTTAGATAATTGTGTTATGTTTTGTAGATAGAGGCTATAAATATTCACGTAGGTTTTGTTTTTATTCGTATAGTTTCATTTGTATATATAGAAAATTGTAAAATTTAATAGCAATATTATTATGAAAATACTTAATACTTTCAGTTGTAGACTATTATGTTTCTAAAATAATATACGGCATTTTCAGTACGTATCGATTTTCAGAAATAAAAAAAAAATATTTTGTTTTTTTTCTCTTTTCGGAAACTTTATGTATGATCACATATAGATGTAGTAAAATATAAAAGTATCTATTTATTGAAATAGAAGTGAATAATGTATAAACAAATAAATGCACATATTAATCTGCTTTCTAATATTCTTTATTATTCGTATATTCGTATATTCGTTCCAGACTTTACTTCGCATCTGTATGTAACAAATTATCATCATTGTTAATTATACGAATTAGCATTCTTTCGTATAAATATTTTTTGTGATATTCTTTGCTTTTTTTAGTGTAATTACTATTATAACTTAATATAAATGCGTTATAATATAATTCAGATATCTTTTTAGTCTATTATTATCTTAAAATATCGCTGATAAAAATTGAATCACCCAGATAATTAGAAAAAAAACGTATGTTAATAAATAAAGAACATTAAGACATTTTCTTTTCTGAAAGTCAGGGTGAATCGAACAGTGAACCAATTAATTAATCTGCAAACTATATTATCATCAAATAAATATTAAACTGTACAATTGTTTTATCAATCCTCAACAAATCATCTCATTTATAAACTAGATTGAGTTTTTGTAATTGATTTCCAAAAGCGAAATATAATCTTTTTCCTTCGCGTTTATCGAATTTATAATTAACAAGTCATTAATAATTTATGTTAACAAGAATTAGTCTAGTTAGAATTCTTAGAACTCACAATATTCTCTTAAGTGGATTATCTTAAAGTCAATAGATGAGTGAAAGCGATGAACATGTAAATGATTTTATAAATATTCAGAAAAATTTGTATACGCGTGTAAATGTATAAATATATAATTGATATTATATATTTATAAAAATTTCTATTTCAATATATATGGAAGATTTTAAAAAAGGCATTTAAAAGAGACCATAACATGAATAAAATTAAATCTGAGCCTAAAAAAATGTATGATTGTTTTATAATCTTACTAGAGATTTATATTCTTATCGAATTTCCGTCCTAAATATAATTTACATGCTGTGCGCGAGTATATCTTTTAAATCGTTCGAAAAAAGGTAGTAACATGAGACACAGTCAATCAGGATAGTTCTTCCCGTTTGTTCGACCCAATAACACCCCTCCTGCACGCTCGTACAGTCCGATAGCGTAGATTCCGACAATAATTTTCAAATCTAACGATGGAAATAGAGGTTTATTTTTTAACGAATGACTAAGATTTGTGGAACGAGGCGCAGCGGCGTGAGGACGTTGTACAAGAATTACTCCTTAAGGAACTTCGTCTAGAGAATGCCAACGTTTTTATTGTTGCGAACGTACATATGAATGTAAACAATGTGCGATTTGTTCGCGACATCCCCACTTCGTCGATCTTAATATGATATTTGCCAGCGATATACCGTTCCTTTATTCTGTCCTTTCCTGTCTCTTGAAGGATAACGACTAACTGCAATTTCGATTTCTTCTTACAATATCATTGAGTCGGATTAGCAATCATGAAGCGACTAGAAGTTTTAAATGAATATTATACTGATCTAGATTACAATATCGACAAAGACGTAAGTATATTGATGTGCGCAGAAGATATCAATGTGCTGCTGCGGATAAGTTATGAAATTTAATAGTTAATACTAATATAAGAAAGAGTTTTAGTCTGTTTTTTTTGTGTCTAACGCTGTTTCTTGTGTGTATTATTAGGAAGCACTGGAAAAAATAAGTGATCTATCTAAGACAGTAAGGTTCCATAATTCCATCAATATTTCAAACAGGTGAATAACGATAATTTTAAGACGGAATAATAAGAGACGTGGACGTTGCTTTTTCTATTTTTGTTATTTTTAATATTTTCTCTTTTGCATCTATATAGATTGGAGGTACTGGCGAATATAATACAAGATAATATATCGTTTTTTAAATCTGTTTGTGCACACGTAGATATGATTGATACTATTGTAGGGTATTTAAATCATTATGCAGCATACATTAAGTATATCAAAGGTACAGTAATATTATTCTTGCAAGTGTAGTTGTGTATATCAATAATATATTATTTGCGTCTTCATTTTGTTATAAGTAACAGCAATAGCTGCATTAAGTTATTTATAAAAATCTTATGTTATATTTTTATTTTGTTTTCTAAATCTAGATGATAGTTTCGAGATTATTCAAGTGACGATCTTTCCATTAATACTTACACTCTTCCGTATATGTGATGAATTTGAAATAAAAGCATTTTTGTTACTTCCTATCTTGTAACTATATACATATATACATATCTATATACATAACAAAAATTTTACTTATTAATATACTTATTTTCATATTTATTAATTCAGAAGTTCTTACATTAAAAATTAATGTTTTAAATACTTTTTATAATATTAGTTATATATTTTCTGTCTTCTAGCACAGATTCCTTATGGCCTGAAAATACTTATTCAGTAGTAATAGCTGGGCTAAGTTTAATTGATTTAGGTAACAAAAGTATTTGTTTATATTGTAATGCGTGCTGTTCATAAAAACATATCTTTTCTTTATAATTAAGAATTTTCGTACAAGTACTTATGCAGAACACATTATTACAGAGGGCGAAATGATAATTCTAGAGGATTCAGACTTGTATGCGGTTGTTAACTATTTAATAATAACAGACAAATTTCCTTTACATATGATATGGGTGCAGGAACAAGTGAAAGAAAAATTTGTATGGCTTATGAAGAGACATTATTCAGACATTACAGCTTGTGAAGAGATGTTACTCATTATTGATACATTTCAGTCATTGAAAGATATTCAACTTCATGTGTATCATGAGCATACTATAAGTGTAGTATCTATATGGTCCGAAAATATTGTAGCTGCGAAGAATTTAGCGCTATCTTTAAATGTACATTATTTAAATTATATAACATAATATATAGGGAAGAATTATCTTAGGCTTCATTAAAATACTTTTTCTATTTCTTAATCATTCAGAGTCATATAATATTAATAAATTCATACATGCATTTCTCTGGTACTGCCGTGCTTTTCCCTTATGAAGAAATGTGTGAGTATACAAAAAAGCAGGGAACCATAATTGACATTCGCAAACAAATATCAGAATCGGATTCAACTGATACAGAACACAGTGTAAATGTAGTACACCTCTCACATATCGCGGAAATAAACTTTAATTTAATTTGTGATCTGTTTTACGACGGTACCTGGCAGAAACCTGTAAAGGGCATGTATTGGAAGCATAATGACTACCTGTGGGCAAATGCAACAAAGTATGAAAGTATACGTTTTCTTGATCTTATTAACTGCAATAATAATTCTTGTATTTGAAAAATTGAACAAAGACACATTGAACTTTTAATCAATTAATGTATCGTTATTATAGCGACGATATTATAAGATGCTATGAGTCAGCTGAGAATGGATTCAAAACTTGGAGTATCAAGTCCGTTAAGACTAGAATACAAATATTATCAAAACTTGCGTCCATGTTAAAACTTAATGGGTATTTTTTGAGTTATTGAAAACTTCTTATAAGTTTTTGTAATATTCTACTTATGTTTGCTTGATAACTTTTCAACAATTATCTTTTGTTTTTTTCTTTTTAGCAAACTTGTATTGGCAGCTATAGTCACAAGATGGTTAAAATTCCCATATTTATTTTGTATAGAGGGATATCTTTCTCGAAATGCAGAAGTAGAAAGAACGATAGCTCGTGTGCCATTAGGTGTTATCATTCTTAGGGAGGAAAATGAAAGCGTTTTGTTTTTTCGATTAATGCAAACTTTAATTGCTGGCAACTCTGTCATTGTCATGTTTGGTGCAAATTTCTGTGATCTGTCACCATATTGTGATATGTTCTCAACATGTGGAATACCTCCAGGCGTTATAAATTTGTTGTCACATGAAGATACAGATATGTTGGGGTATAAATTATGCTCACAAGTAAAGTATACAGACTATGCGGATGCGATTTTTTCAAAAGGCAACTCTAAGGAAACGTATATTAAACCATATAAAAATCTTACTATAGAGAAGAATATTATACTGTATCTTAAATAACTTTTACGACGTATGGCAGTGTTTATATGTACGCAAGTATAATCATCTTGATATACTTCAGTATTATGATTTTAGGAGAAAATTTTTGTTTAAGCAGCTGTTAAAAATAGAGCTGATGGTTAGACGATTGTATTACGTTTTGTATAGATAAAGGCTATAAAAATTGACGCAGATTATGTTTTTATTCGTATAATATTTTTATTTGTATATGTATGTAGAAAGTTGTAAAATTTAAAATAAAGCAATATTATTATGAAAAACTTATTACTTTCAGTTGCATACTATTGTTTCTAAAATAATATACAGCGTTTTCCGCATCGATTTTCAACAATAAAAAATAAATAAAAATGTTTTGTTTCTTTTCTCTTTTCGAAAACTTCACGTATGATCAGATATAAATGTAGCAAAGTATAAAAGTATCTATCTAGCTAAATAGTTAGAAAAGAATGGTATAAAAACAAATAAATACACGTATTAATCTTTTTTGTAATATTCTTTATTACGTATAGTCGTTTTAGACTTTACTTCGCATCTGTGTGCAACGAATTAGTCATTATTAATTATATGAATCAGCATTCTTTCGTATAAATATTTTTGTGATGTTCCTTGTTTTTTTTTATAGTATAATTACTATTATGACTTGATATAAATGCGTCACAAAATAATTTAGATATCTTTTTAGCCCAACCTTGAAATATTGCTGGTAAAAATCGAATCACCCAGATAATTAGAAAAGAAAATGTATGTTAATAAATAAAGAATGGCATTAAGACGTTTTCTTTTCTAAAAGTCGGGGTGAACTGAATAGCGAGCCAATTAATTAATCTGCAAACTATATTATCATCAAGCAAATGTTACGCTGTACAATTCTTTTATCAGTCCTCAGCACTCATCTCATATATAAACTGAATTGAATTTTGTAATTGATTTCAAAAGCGAAAGTATCTATAATCTTTTTCTTCCATGTTTATTGAATTCACAATTAATAAGTCACTAATAATTTATGTTAACAAGAATTAATTTAGTTAAAACTTAATCCCATGGGGGATTATCCCAAAGTCAATATATGAGTGCAAGGGATAAAAATATGAATGCTTATTAATATATAATACGTATACAGAGAAATTTGTATATGTGTAAAATTTATAAATATATAAGTGGTATTATATATTTATAAAAATTTGTATTACAATATATATTAGAGAATTAAAAAGAAGGCATCTAAAAGAGACCATAACATGAACAAAATTAAACCCAAGCCTAAGGATGTATGATTGTTTTATATTCTTAGACATTTATATTCTCGTCGAATTTTCGTAAATATAGTTTATATATATAGAGCCGCGAGAGAGTATCTTCTCTCAAATAAAGTTTCTGTATATCGAGGAGCAAACGCACCCATGCAAAATTATCCTGATATAAAGTAACATACTCAAATAGCTGCCGGAATAATAACTCGTGTACCAAATGTATTTCTGCGATGAACTAAATTGCACTTTTTAGTAACAACGCAGTTACGCATTCTTTAACAAGATACTCCCACAAAAGTATTATCTTCTTATTAGTTTCCTTTCCAATTATATAACGAAATATAATAATCAAACATCTACAATAAAATACTAAAGGACACCCGAGATGTACTTGTCTCACATTCTTAAGAATTTTATAAAAAATATTGCTAGTAATCGGCGTTTTGATTAGATCAAAGAAACGTAGGTATACTACAGTGTAACTTCTAGTGTACTTTATACAGTATATAGAGATAGTCGAACAATTTGATGCTAATTGAGCCTTTCCATTGATAATAAATGAGAATGTGTTAATGATTCGCTTATATAATTCGTCTTTCGGCTATATATCTTCATAATATGCTTTTAATATTAAAAAAGGATTACGCGATCGATATTAAACATATACATATTATCTATCATACGTCCATGTGTAAAGTATTGCACTAAAAACACTGATAATTTACGATGACAATGATTTATTTGGATCTCTTGAAATTGTCATTTCCCTCGCTGGCAGTTTACTTATTAATGATATGTTATTAGAAGAGTATAAATGCAGATCTATGCGACACGAATAATGCGTTTATCTTATTTAATACTATGAGAATATTAATCGTTTACTGGAAGTGCGAGCATAATTATTCACCAAGCACGTAATTAAATACAAATATAAAATGTATTAATCCGTTTATTGTATATATTCTATATTAAGTTGGCACTTGTATAGCTATATACGAAAATAAGTTATATCTATGATCGATGTAAGGAAGAGGTCTGCATAAGTTCATTTCGCGTGCATAGGCTTAAATCCTGTGGGGAAAAAGCATTTATTTGTGAAGACAGTCGCTGTTATGCTCTATTACTGCCGACAATTCGTCCCTTTAGTTAAATGACGCAAACTAGGCCATACAAGACTTAAAAATTAGCGATTTTAATGCAGTACTTCACATAAAAAATATTTCGCAAGCGTGAGATATGTATTTTGTTAATTTCGCAACGCTATTAAAAGCGTCAGCAATCGTTACTCCTATATAAACAGTATAATTCTTCTGTTGATATTTGTACATGTATGCATATTTTGAGACAATATTTTTAAAACAATTTTTAGCAGTCTAATCCCGAGAAAAATATAAAAAGCCGCAAATTAAAGTATGTTAAAAATCACAAAATCTGCGGCTATTAAAACCTTGTTCGCGCTTATATCTTGTTACTACTATTTTTGTCACTGAAACGATTCGGTCTTTCTTAAACGCTTCGTAAAAGAAAGATAATCTTCAAGCAGCATAATAAACATACAATATCCTCATATTAAAAATTAATAACCTTTTTCCAAAAATCTGATCATTATACCGTCAGATCTGGAAAGGCATGTATAACAAGGCCTATCCATTTAAGACACTTTTTTAAGGGAGCAGACACGTCAGAAAACATTCTGCGAGTTTCGCCAGTTCTGCTCTCTCTATGAATCTTGTTTTATATATATTACATAAAATAGATAAATTTCAACTACTTAAATTCTTTTATGCAATCGTTCCGTTTTATAAAAAAACCTATAAATGGCAACTTTTCTACTACTTTCACAGCAGCTGTAATACCTACTTTTTTGGCGAATTCAATAATCTTACTCTCTCTTTTTCCTCCTCGCTGACAAAAACTCTAGTAAACACTATATCACCTGTGCTAAGCGTTTGACAAGCCACACTAATTCCAGCGGCCTGGCGATCCGTCCGCGGATTATCGGTCTTATCGTCTTGACACGTGCAGACGCATTTGATAGGCGACACATCCGCATTGTTGGTGGAAAGCTGGTCAGTCGCGGAGCTAGTAACAGCTGATAGTATGGCTTCCAGTTTCTCAATTTTCTCCAGTTTGTCCATCCGACCGTCTGAGAGTATTTCGTCCATCATTTGCATTGACTCAGTTAAACTTGGAGTGTCGGCGTTCCGTGGCGATAAGATGCCACCTGAAAAAATTGATTTTTAAATCGTAAAATTATATTCATATAAAACCGCTAAAACTCGTTAATGAGATAAACCCATATATTTTTACATTTTAATAATTTTATTTAATACTTAAAAAAAATATATATATACATAATTTTAAATTTTCAATAATTTTGCATTCTAACTTGTGTATATTAAATGGCAAACGAAATTGTCATTTTGATATTTTACCAGAGTGAGAATTTTCCGATGTGTAGCTTTCCAAGCTCTGATACTCATGATCATCCGTTTTATCCTCGTCGTCATCATCGCTGCTATCGGCCTTATCCTGGCCCATATTCTCTAGCTTTTCCAATTTTCTAGCAACTTTGTAACTTCCTTTGAGCTTTTCCTTTTCGTCTTCGGTAAGATCCAAGTAGCGAAGAAGCCGAATTTCGCGATTACTCAATACAATATTTTTATTCGTCGCTTCTTCCATTCTCCTTTTCAGATCCGCCACTTCGGTCTCGACCTTTCGCTGCTTCTTACGTGCCTTTACATCCGACGGTCTTATGTGCATTTGAATCTGTTCTTCGCACAGCTCTGCAAAAAGACCTTGTACTTCTGGCTTTATAAGTCTGTCAATAATATACAGAAAACCGTTATTAGTTTGTAGCCCATTAATCACGAGAAAAATCTATTATTCACAAGTAGCGAATAAAACTATACCTAGACATAGCATTATAAACTTGAGGTACAAGGCTTAAAACATCGCTGCTCGCGTAAATTAGCATGTCGCGAGTCATGGGTCGCCGAGACCAATAACGTTGATCTTTACGATAAATATTTTTCAATTGTTCTTTCAATGGATTACACGGAGCACCATAATGATCGCACAAAGTGTTCAGATTAACGTTTTTAACTTTGTACACAGGTTTCCCTGTTTCTTGAAACTGAAGCACTGCGTGCGCAGCCTATAAAAGATATTACCATTTTATACAAATGTAATAATATATTATCTCAATATTAAAAGAGCAAAAGAATATTAAGTACCTGCGTATCAAAAACATTCGTTAACGTAATCTTAAACTGATTATGCAGATTGACACTGTCATTTCTACAATCGTGAATCACCTGCAAAAATCAACACAAATTTACAGGCTTGAAATAATTGCCTATGTAAAGTAATTATATACCTTTTATCTATTTCTATTTGTTATATATTATTATGACATTATTTTATATACATATTTTTACCTTAATAACATGAGGATGTTCCAGCAGTTTCTGGAGACCTCCAGCTTGAATAAGACTCGGGCACGTGACCAAATCGAACACATACGCTTGACCGCTCATCGTACCAATTTGTACAAGAGTCAGCTGTCCTTTAACGCCAAGATTTATGCCCTCGCAATCGAAAGAGACGACCACCTTGCCGTCAGGGGGAGGCTTTCGAGGATTTATTATATCCTCTACAACTTGAAGGCTTTCCCGTGAAGTCGCTATCACCCTGGTCTGCTGTAGCACCTTCAATTTCCACGCGTCGCCCATCTGGGCGGTTTGCAAACTACGATCCCGTTCCGTATTATCCGCCAGAGTTCTCATAACAATTGTATTGAATCTCTGCTTCAGAGACTGCTGCTGCAAACTCACGGGCGGTGAATTATTATTGCTTTCAACAGCGGGCGATGTGCACGCATTCTGCAGCGAATTGGATTGTGATGTCGCGTTGTTACAAACGTTTTCGAATCGATCCGAAGGCGGGGAGAGTTGGATCTTGCTCGGTGGAACGATCGGCACCACATTGTTCGTGTGAGCCACGTTGTTACTCTGATTGCGCTGATTGCCGCTCGCGGTCTTCGTTTTCGCGGCCGCGGGTTCCATCACGGAAGATTTCGGTCGGGCTATCAACGTCACCAGATTGGTTTGCACGTGAAAGGCATCCGGGAACATTTTTATAAAAGTGGACAGATCTTGCGGCGTCTTGAATATACTCGTCCAACTCTCGTGGGTGAACTGCTCATCGACCATACTGAATAACTGATCTATGAGAATCGGGCCCTTCTGCTCGATGCACACGCAGAAAAAGTCCAACAGTTTCGCCGTGACGTCCGGATCTATTGGAATATCTGGCTCCAGTTCATGAAACGGCTCCGGCTTCATGCCTTCGTATTGCTTCAATATCACGTTATCCTCGCTGATCACGAACGCATCGGGATACCTCAAGAGAAAATCACGAAATTCCTTATAGTGCTGACCGGATATATGCCTGACTTCCGGCGAGGCTTGCGACCGATGACCCAGGAGGCTCTTGATAGGCACTTCGGTGCCCACCCCGTATTGCAATAGCTTATTCGTAAAGTATTCTACGGCCTCGCGGGCGTAGTCGCGTTTACCAGATTTATTCCCGCTCTCCTCTTCCACGACCGGCTGAAACGTGTTGACGGACACGTACTCGCCGTCGATCAGGAAGAGTGCCGGATACTGCGCCAGAAATTTCTTAAGGCCACTTTGCGATCCTCCCGCTATTTGACGCATCTCCTTCGTGAATCCTTTAGCCCCGAACTGGCAACTTAGGTCGTGCAACGTACGCGGACCACCCTTGTCCATCAGTCGTTCGAAGAAGAAGAGAAGGGTCATGTTTCTGACCATTTCGTATTCGGAGCTGTCCATCTTTCGGTATGTATGGCTGCACCGTCAAGAAATTTATAATTTATCACATACGCTCTTTTCTTCAAAATGTGTCAAGACGTTTCCTGTAAAAAGAAACCATCAATTTTATCACGGACGTTAGATCGTTACTGTTTCTAAAAATTAAATATAGTCACATTCTTTGTAACATTACACTTACTGTCATAGTAAAATTGAAATACCGAAGATGAAGGCACATCGCTAATCTATCACCATTTTGTATTCATGCCTTTGCAAAAAGTATACGTGGGATTCGTCCGCGATTGATGGAAATGATTTCTACTGGGGTTGAGCGATTTCCAATTGAAGCAAACACTTTCAGAGCCAGCATAATGGAGGAAAAGGCAGATCTGAAGAATATTTTCGTTGCTTCAAGGTACGTGTCGCATTCCATCGAAAGGTCTTACCGAACAAACCGTACCTTAGTCCCGAAGTAGACAAAATTGTATTATAATAATCGCAGTCTGTCTCCAATCATCATTTATCGTCTCTGTGCTTTTCAGAAACGATGCATCGTAAGATCTTCCTCCTCCTCCGCCTATTCCTCTCCTTCCTGTAAAACGAGAATAGGTATTAACAAGATTATTTTGATATACGGGATGTTGAAAGGCTTCTGATGCGACTCGACTTGGAAAATGTAAACATGTTACACAAGCTAAGGCCAAGAGCACGTTTGCGAGCCTGAATCACGCCCGAGTCTGAGCGAGATGCAAACAAGTGTCACGTCGCGCGACGTGCTCGAGACATATGCCTCTCTCTGCGCATCAGTTTTGAACGACAGCGTTTCGTGACCGCGACCGAATGCTCGTAGCTGAATTGGGAAACAACCTCGTGGATCCACGTTAAAGACGTGCGAATCTCTCGGGCGGCGCGAATTTTTTTCTACAGGTCAGAAGGTTCTCACGGGAGAGACGGTAGGAGACGGGAAGGCGAGACGGCGCGCGGGCGCGCGGTGTTCGACCCGGGGGGGTCGTCGCGACCTCGTGCGCTCTCTTCGTAGCCGGGCGGGTTCTCGCCGCCGGCGCCGCTCGCCGTGTCCCGTCCCCCCGTCGCTCGGAGGCGAACGTATACGGCGGCATACCTCGGCGGCGCGATGCACGGCAGAATCGCAGCTAACCCCAACGCGGCGCGATGATACGTAGCATATCCCGGAACGTATCCAGCACCAGCACCACCCGACGGACCTCCCCGCTTGGGAGAGACACCGCCAGAGGGACCGAGCGACCGAGCGAGTGCCGGAGCGGCCCTGCCCGGGCCGTTCACGTCACGCATCTCATTACCGCGTTCCTAATTAATACGTCCGACGGCACTCTGAAAATAAACGGCCGCGGAAGACGCGTCGGCGCGTTGCTCGACGCCCGAGCCCGACGATTCAATATGTTCCAAGGTTTCTTTTATTTTAAATTGTCGTTTCATCAGCAAGATTCTGTGGAAGTCGCGTGGGAATTTACTCGCGATATAAAATTAAAGTTTATGATTTATTATTGTTCTGATGTTTCGTAGATAACATATGTATGTTTTTATGTAAAATCATTTCCATTTTTATCAACGGTCGAGAAGAATATTAGTCGATAATGTCTAGATCTTTAATTATCCCCAGGCCTCTTAAAAAAAAAAAAGACAAACGGAAAGAAAATTAGAAAAACTGAAAAGCTGAGTATAATGAACTCGTTGCAGCAATTTCGTTTTCACTTACAAAAATATAAATCTTTTGCACTGATATAATAGATTTAATACGAAATTTTATAGCATCTCCTTTTCTTTTTTTGTCAGACGTTGTGTGTACATACAAATCGTAAAGTCTTGTTTTCTTTGGTAACTAGACACTTGAAAAAAAAGGGAAACACTTGCCAACGGATGACATTACGCGGCAATATTTAGGATAGACAATAATAGAAATCAACACAGTATCTTACGGAAGGTTAGCGGAGTCAGGACTGCTTTCAATATGTACAAGTGTTATAATAATCTGTTTGATATAAATATAAATATAACTGACAAATTTTTCAGTATGGACAATAACGAGTAATGAGACTCAATCAGGTTTTGCTGTTTAGAGAGAAAGAGAGAGAGAGGAAGAAAGCTATATTGATCTTGGAATCAAAGAATTATCTTGTAAAACAATTTTTTAACGCACCTGATAAGAGTGAAGAGAGGAAAAAATGTTAAAGCCAGGCTCGCACGATAGTGCTAAAAAAATTGTGGAGGCACAGGTGATCGCCGCGATGCAGAAGCAAGGTAAAAACTCACTTCTCAGTTATATGAATTAATTAGATGCATTATTAATTGTTTATTAGATCCATAATTAATTGTTACATTTAGCGATGAATGCTTAAAACTGTAAAACAGTCATTTGTACTCTGGAATTGTATGGACATTCCGGTTAACTTTTTGTAAAATGTCAAATAAACTCGTGACAATTTTCTTGAAGGATACACTTTGAACGCCGTAAACAACTACGATGAGAATCTGCTGCATGTAAGCGCGGCGAACGGTTGTCTCGGGATCGTGAGGGAAATTTTGGACCAGAAGGAGAACTGCCGTGTCGTAGATAGGAAGAATAAATTTGGCTGGACTCCGCTGATGCAAGCAATTCGTAATGAGAATGTCGACACTGTGAAATTACTTTTAGAGAAAAACGCCAGCGTTAATCAAATGACTTATCTCGGTAAGCGAGCAGCTATTTATAATTACAGTTAATTCTCAGGATCAAAATGACAATTTTAAAACGTCTGCATTGATATCTTTAAAGCGAGATTTTCTGAGGAAAAAATAATATGTCATTTTGCGTAAAGATTAGGAACGCTGTATTATTATGCGGTTGAATTGAGCAAGAGAGAATAGTGACATTGAAATGAGAAATCAAAGCTGTGACGCTGTGCTATTTTAAAAGACTTCTTGTTTTAAATTACCATAGGTATGTCGGTCCTCGCATTAGCCGCTGCGATAAGTAAGGAGATGTTCGAAACGGTGTACAACGCCTGCCCGGACGCATTGGCGAGCACAGTTAATGATGACATTACTCCACTATGCGTGGCTGCCATGAAGAACGACAAGGAGCTGTTCCTAAGACTATTGGAATTAGGCATGCCGTCCTCGACTACCAGTTAGATTATTTTTCTTTATAAGATTCACGAACCAACATTTATAATAAAACTTACATTTATGATCCATTGACCCAACTATGTTATGTAAAAAATGAATATGGCATATTCTTTACACTATTATAACTAAAAATTTGATAAAATGTTACTTTCATATTGCATCACAGAATTTAGTCGTATTAAAAAAGAAAGCATAATTGGTTCTCATTAATTGTAATTTTTATGCTTTTCCATTTTCTGTATCATTATCCGCTTGAAATAAAACGTAAAGAAACTACATCTAAGAAACTTATGATTTGAGCATAGATGGGTACACTCGCACCATGATGAAACGTTCCACGGTACCGGAAATAGCCACTTTGGCGACCGAAGAACTTCCCACGGATGACTATTGGAATGATACGTCGGATAACATCGAAGTGTTAAGCGAACAGAACATTGATAGTACGACGGAGGATCGTTCTACTTTAAATGACGACCAGAGTAAAGGAGAAAAACTCAAGCTGCACCTGTTAACCGTAGTTAGGAAGTCCGACAAGCAAATATCACCGAACTTAACGTACGACATGTTTATGTTCCCGAAAGTCGCTGATTTTGAGAAGGGCAGTTTTATAGAGAAATCAGACATTCTTTCCCAAAATGCAAACGAAAAGACAACGGAAAATGATTTGGAAAAACGTTCTGCGACGAGCAAGGATCAGCCTGAATCATCTCTGGCTATACTTCAAAGGTAGAAAGGCAGTAACAAGTTCAATAATTATTTACCTTTTTCACATTGAATAAATGATCGTTAAGACATTATTTCTTAGATATATTGTGTATATATATATATATATATATATATATATATATATATATATAACATTTAAATATTTTAAAATAATATTTAATGAAACAAATTCGATTCTTTGCAGATTACAGTCGGTACGACCTACGGATATTGACATGAAGAATCTCCCGTGCAATTTTAATGCCACTCTCGGGTTCACGCCCGAATTCAGCCCAGTCAAATCGCCCCATGTGCCCCCGGACGTTAACGAGGAGGACGTGTTTGGCGAAAATACCCCGACGCCGCCGCGTTGCAAAACGCCACCGAAAGGAATGCTCTTGAACTGGCCACAGACGAAAATGATTATGGTACTAAAACGTTTCGGACTCAGCCACCACAGCTCTGTATTTCTTAAAGAGGAAGTATGTTTCTAAAGAAATTGTGCATGAAAAATGTTGAAAAGTAGATAAAACGATAGTATTAGGTTGGCCAATAAGTCCGTGCAGTTATTTATAAGTAACGTTTATAAGTAAAAAACCGCACGGACTTATTGGCCAACATAATATTAGTTTAACTCATATATTTTGATTGTCATAATTTTAAAATTGTACATACACGATTCGTTTTGTTTTATTCTAGGTGGACTTTGACCTATTTTTAACACTTAAGGATAAAGACTTGATAGAGATCGGTATCGAGTACGAAAGAGACAGACGCGACTTGCTGGAGGCAATAAAGGAATGTATTAACCATAAAACATATTAATATTTGATCATTTTTATTTATAGATTGATACGAATACAATTTGTTGCTGTTTGAATCGGAAGTTTTAACGCATTATGATCTTTCTGCTTATGTGTGTTTTAAGAGATAAGTTATTTATAATGAAATTAATTTATAATTTATAACTTTTATTTATTTATTCTGATTTATAAAATTAATTCTCTAATAATTCAATCAAAGATATTTTCTTGTTATACAAATTGTGATATAATACTATGTTTTAGATATAAAAAAACGAGTAATAATAATTGTTATTGAGACGGCAAATCGCAAGAATATTTCCTTAAAAGTTCCTTAACAATTTTTCCTTTAGTTTTTGTTTATCGGGCTTCTCTCCTTTTTCCGTCAACTCCTTCGACGCAATATATATCGTTATTAATTGTTTCCTTATTATATAAAAAATTACTATAAATTTGCTTGTATAACATATTTACCACCAGAGGTTTGCTCTCGGATTTTTCTTGCTTAAAATAATGCGAGTTGCTTTCATCTTTCTGTACAATTGGTTTGCTGGCCACAGCACTATCTGCGTCGTATAATACCGTTGAAATACTACCAGCAGTTTTAAGCAATTTATCAAAATTACTCGTTGAACACGTTGGACCGATTGCTAAATCGAAATCGTCAATCTCGGTCTTGCACGTAAGAGAATCATTAATCCCTGGTAGTGATAATCGCGACCGTTTTGTGGGAATATCGCACGCAATTGCCCGAGGCAAAGGCGTCACGCTGCTAATTCTTGATCTTGTACCATATCCTGTATCGCGGGCTGAAAATTTATTAACCCTTGGTAGCATCGGTGTACAAGCTATAACAGCTGCTTCATACGTATTCTGCAAAATCGATTATGCATTAAGTAAAATATAAGAACAGTTATCAGGCGTACAGATTTAATCTGATTTTTGTAATTTTATTTAGATTTAGGCCGGTATTCATAATCAGATCTTATTTCAAGACTGTCTTAAGTAATATCTTAAGATGCTAATACGGCTCTGTGATTGATTAATGACATCTTAAGATTGTACTTAAGATGGTCTTAAATATAAGAACCGACTATGAATACCGGCCTTAGACATCTATTGTATTTAATATATCGTATCAAAAATGTGTTTCTCTTAAACATATTTTTGTTTCCCTTAATTATATTATATTGATTCTTGTAAATGATAGTAGCAATTAACATGCTATTTTACGTAGAAAATGAAATATATTAGTTTAAGCTTTAAGCTGTAAGAATTGATAGCGAGAAGTTTATCGAGAGAATCCAAAAACGAAAATAGATAAATGATATATGCAATTCCTATTCTTACCACCGGGCATACGTCCAATTGCTGCCCGCATAATTTCGTCACTCTTCCTCTCAGATCTCCCGCAAATTTGTAAATCCTGGATACCGGATCCATCGTAAGCGGAAGAATTTGAAGAGGTCCTGAGGTCAAGCACGTTTCAGGATATACGAAAACGCTCGACTTGAAATAGAAGAACTCGAGATCGTAAAATAAGAGTCCTTCCTCGTAATCTGGCAATATATAGCCGTGCTAAAATAACGAGATCAAATTGCTCCTTATAATAGTTTACAAATACAAAGTTATATTTGCCGATTAATAATATTAGCAAATAACTTGATCAAATCTATTTTCGAAGAATCAATTATTCTTTGTACATTCTAGCTAATTTTTATTTCAGCGGGAATAGCAATACGTTAACAAAATCGATAAAATTATGCTTAGGAGATATTAATTTTGATGAGATATTAACAAATTTGCACCATGTTTTTCCAATACGCGCGCAGGTCCTCGTAATCCTTGAACAGGTACTTCTTCTTAATTTCTCTCGATATGCTCAACACATTCGCCATTTTCAAGCTACAAGTAGGTGTTCACAGAATTGTTAGACGCAGTATAACTTATACATTAAAGTGATTAATTATAATATAAAGACTGGCATAGAATTTATTTTATGACAACGATTTATATTAGCGACATTCATAGAATTTCCACATTATTTTTTACCTCGGTAGGACGCGTACTGGCGGCTGCAAATCATGTTGAAGAGGACGCATGGTATTCAGTCTTAAGAATGGTATTTTGAGATTTACAGCTTCCACGTGAAACTGAGCGCTGTTGTCTGCAATATTTATCTCTTTTAATTTACAGCTATCTATTTAACGCTCTAAATCTTCTACATATAATAATCTAATTTATTCTATTCTTTATGTTAAAGAAACCTTTGTATATCTCTGTGCATATACAAAAACGTATATATACCGCATATCTAACGCTATTATCTTTTTGAAATCAGAGATCGTACCGCGGATGTCTTTGATATTCAGCGTGATCGCTTTGACGCTTCCCGTTGAGCTGAGAAAATCTTGTCCCTCGACAAGGTACAGCCCGACTTTGTTCCACTGCGGTGCCAGGTTGTATTCCACTGTGTGGAGTAGACACGCCTTGTAAACGTAAGTCGGAACGGGGTCGAGTAGATCCATCTGCGTAATATTTGCATGTCGAGATTATAACGAGGAAGATTGATCTCGCGAGAGATCCTACATTTTCCGGAGAGACAGCAAAGCCACGATGAGTCTTTGCGGACACGTACCACCTGTATGTCGTGGGCGTCACAATGGTCCCGGAAGGTACAGCTTTCGAAAAGGTCCTTGGTGACGATAATGTAAAGGGAACCGCCGGCCCCGAGTAGTTTCCGATTAGTTATCGGGGCGGCCATCGCCTGGGGAGTCTCTCGAAGAAATTGCCTGAAAATCGACATTTCCTTACTTTTAAGATCGAGGCAGACGAACTCGTTAGAAATAAATGATCTTTCGCTTTAAATTCGTGAAATGTGCCAACAGAATTGGAAACGATGGAAACGCATATAATACTGATCGTATATAATACTAATTGTATACTATATAATACTAATCATATCGTTGTTATACGTGCCGACACTTGAGCTTGTTTCCACAATGTTCAGAATAGATCATGTGCATGGGATCGTTCTCGGAATTAACGATCTTGCAGATCGCGCAGCAGAGATCGTCCTTTTGCGGGACAGTGACGTTGAAGATTTTAACGGTGGAGACCATAATTAGCTTTCAATCGGACGTAGAAAATGAGATATTGTTCTGCGATGAAATATGATTTCGCGTGTCAAATGAGGAGACGGGACGATATCTGTATTTTTATAAATTTACTTTTATTACCATAAAAAACAGATTAATCGATCAAATAAGTAAAGGCGATAACAAGACTGCGATTTATTAATTGCGCCAGTCGCAAAACATCTGCTCTCATATAATTCAGACTGTAAAATTAACCGATACTTTAACTTTTCGTAATTAAACGTTGTCGAAAAAAATAACTGGTTTTATTTAAAAAATTATATGATTCAAGAACCATTCGTATTTCTCATTAAATGTGAACTTTTTTTTCTTAATTATGAGTCTCGAAATGTATTTCTCCGTCCGCTTATTATTTCTCGTACTTTGGACGGAAAGTAAGAGCCAACTTCTACTTGCTTTTTGCAAATGCACATACAATTGTTAGAAATTAATTGTCGCTGATGCGTTTGGATTTCGAATTTGAAAGGCCGTTTGCGATTGGCTGAAACATTGGCGGAACTGGCGCAACCAATAAAATGTTTTATCTGCGCTTTCTGCATTTAAAAATTATTACATACCATTTTCTTTAAACAAATAAGCTCAACATTTAGCGGTTGCTTTGTGTCGAGCATTTCGTGAATTATACTGTATTTTCTCGTAAGATATCTTTCAGATATCTTAACGTGTAGCGGCTTTTAAAAAGCGCAATATAATTCCTGTTCTTTGTAGCTGCTCTGTATTATACCTTCTACACCTAAAATGAGACAAATATATAAATTGGCATTGGATAAAAAAGGAGAAAAGATAAACGTATAAAAAGTGCAGCTACAACAAACCCTGTGCCCTGTAGTGCAGGAGCAGTGCAGGTAATCGAATTCATGTAGGATAATCGCGGTATCTTGAAGGGCCGGTTGTTCTTTCCTGTTAGTAAACTAACTAATAGTTAAAATCATATGTCTATCTTTGTCTAATTTGGAGGAAGGACAAAGACAATATATATAATTTAACTATTTAGTTTACGAACAAGTTGGAACGACCGGCCCTTAACCTCACATTCGACACATTAATAAAGTCGCGTGGTTCGATCCCCGGTCTTCATCCCGCATATCCCTCGATTAAGAGGCGGATTCCCTGTTTAAAGAGAAACTTAAGGATTAAAGATCCGCAAGGATTAATAATCCGTTTAAGAATTTAAAGAAGAAAGGGTTAAAAATAGTTATTAAACTAGACCTGTGCCGTATTGCCCAAAGGAGAAGGCTTTAATTTCCCTCACCCGAGGGATAATTAAAAGAAAAGTTAATAAAGTCGATATTATTTGAAACATGCTGAAAATATTTCGACCCGAGAATGCTCGTCTGGGAAGAACTCGGTTAGCGAAGCACGAGGGTTTCAGAAAATGTAGCAAGCAGGTTCGATTATGTTTTGTCATCTAATTTCACTTTATAACTGAAACAATTATTCTTGTGAAATAGATAAAATTAGTGCTTAATTATTTATACAAACGTGTTTAAAGCACTACAAGAAGTATTACATTTTAAGGAAAGTTTTATTTATATTAAGTTGATTATTTAATGGAAAATTGGTTAGTGTAGTAATTTGTGCTACATTTGCTCTTCTATGTTTTGCAGACAACGCAGATTAAGTATCCAAAGAGGATATTCTCCGGAATTCAGCCTACGGGAATCGTACATTTGGGAAATTACTTCGGTGCCATTGGGAGATGGGTGGAATTACAGGACTCCGGCGAAGCAGTTATGTGCAGCATAGCGGATTTGCATTCCATCACTTTGCCCCAAGTAAAATTACGGTAGATCAAGTTTCTATATTCCATCGTTATCGCCCGTTGACAATACGCAATTTGTAGAATCCCCAAACATTGAGAGAGAATATTCTACTGACGACCGCGACCCTGATAGCGTGTGGCGTAGACTTCAAGAGGAGTATCTTGTTTCGACAGTCCGACGTATCGATGCATGCGGAACTATGTTGGATCTTGTGCTGCATCACGACCATGGCGAGGCTGGCGCACCTACCGCAATTCAAGGAAAAAAGCGAATCCTTGAAGAATGTGCCTCTAGGCTTGTACATTTACCCCGTTCTACAAGCAGCTGATATATTATTGTACAAGCAAGTATCTTGATATGTAAATTAATTTTCAATTACATGTCAATACTTCAGGAGATGAATCTAGAAGTCGAAACATGTGAATATACATATAATAGGTATATATTTATTTCAGAGTTTATTAAATTGGTCTCCTGAAGTATTAATATAATTGAAAATTATCCCATTAATTTTTATGCGCTGCAATGAAGTATATATGAAGATTTTTCCTTCAGAGCAACGCACGTTCCCGTTGGGCAAGATCAAGCTCAGCATATTCAATTGGCACAAGACTTAGCGCAGATATTTAACAGACAGTTTGGACAAACCTTCCCGATACCACATACCCTTATTAGTGGTAAGTTTCTGAAGCAGTAATTTCCGAAATTTAATCGCGTTAATTTTGATTTTGAAGATATATCGACTAACGAGTAAAATTTTTATGCTTTAAGATGGTCCGAGCCAGAGAATAAAGTCTCTACGTGACCCTACGAAAAAAATGTCAAAATCACACACAGATTCCAAGTCCAGGTTAAACATCTTGGATGAACCTGATGTGCTGTTGAATAAACTGAAAAAAGCTATTACCGACTTTACATCCGAAGTGACTTACGAGCCGGAAAAACGACCAGCAGTGGCCAATTTGATTAATATACATTCTTTGTTCACCGGGAAGACTCCGGAGGAAATATGTAAAGAGGCTGAAGGTTTAAATACAGGACAGTAAGTATTTGATGAACATTATATCTTATTTTATAATATTCATTAGAAAAAGTGATTACTTCCAAAAACTTTCATAAATCATAAATGGATTATTATGACTTATTTTGGTTTTTAATAGGTACAAATTGGTGGTGGCAGATGTAGTGATAGAAAAATTATCTCCAATTCGTGAGGATATATTGAAATTAACCAAAGAACCCGCCTATTTAGATAAGATTTTGAAGGAAGGTGCAGAAAGGGCCACAGAACTTGCGACAAACTGTTGGACGGAAGTTGTAGAAAAAGTTTTTTCCGGTAATGGCATACAGGACATGAAAAGTATGACAAATACTGAAACGTTATGTAGAACATAATTATTTATTGCTGATAAGCCACGCGATTTGTAAAAAATATATTAATTTTATATATACATTAGTGTGTTTAATACTGTTTACTATCTCATGTCAATTACTAGTTTGCCTCTTAAATGGCCTTGCTTAAGTCTCTCGTATGCCTGTGGCAAATCTTGAAAAGGGTATACTTGCTGAACGACAGGTGTGATCTGCAAACCACAGAATATAAAATTACAGAATCTCTAGTAAGAGATAAAAGCATGTCAAGAATTCCTGTACACACCTTTTCGTTCTCGACAAACTCTTGGAGAACATTAATCCCTGTCTGGGAGGGCATAAAAAATCCCCATTTAACACAACTTTTGTTTCCTTCCTTTGGAATATTGAACTTCAAAAGATCTCCAAGGTTCTGTGCCATTCCTACGACTAGCCCATGATGATCAACATTTTTTAACAGTGGCGAATTTAATGCTATATAAGTATTGTGCGGATATCCTTTCATTCTGACATACTCTGGCCCTTGATTCGCGCAATCTAAGATGATGTCATACCTGCTTACAAATGTAATAATCGTACATGTAACATATACATTATATTTATTACAGTGTATTTTACTATAAAACTTTACTATAAAACTTACGGTCCCTCTGAAAAAATGTCTGCATCGGCATCGTCTTGTTTATAATCAATGACAGTATCGGCACCTAAATTCTGCAGCATCTCTACAGCGTCACTACTGCACGTGCTGATTACCTAAACAAATTTGATGCTTTACACGTCGCCGACGCCCTAATGCAATATATGCAGATTAAATATTTACATGCATGTCCCAAGCTTTTAGCAGCTGTATAGCCAAAGTACCGACTCCACCCGAACCTCCCATGACCAGGACGCGTCTGTTCAATCTCGTAACCATCGTCGTTTTGTAACATAGCCCGCCTGTGATCCACAGTGCGGACCACGCAGTCAGTCCGGCGTACAGGATACTCGCAGCCTCGATATAAGACAATTTCGGAGGGCGTGGATTTACCTTGCGAGAAAAATAGATAATGCTGTAATCGCAAGTTATATATTTGTCTGAATATTTAATATATTAAGAATGAAATGTGCCTTACTAAGCTACTGTTAACCACAACGTAATTCGCATGACAGCCCTGTTGTTCGATTGGAACCACTCCCCAAACTTCCTCGCCTAATTTAAACCTGTCGCCTACATCATATCCTTTTGATACAACCACCCCTGCGAAGTCTCTACCCAATGTCAGCGGCAAATCTAATTCTTGGAATTGGCCCCAGGTTCCAGAGGTCAAACTTTTGGTTTTACGCATAACATTCAGGAGAGTATTACCATAGCCATCTGCAATAAAAAAAAAGTCTTTTTATTGTCATTTTTAAACGTTACAGAATTACACCAATCTTGTGTCAGTAGTAAAAGTAGCGATTAAGAATTTATAAGTGACACAACTTAAGGATTAATGAGAAACCAAAATTAAAATATCCTGGCATTAATTTAGATATTTATATGGCTTGTATAATGCAATATGCAAAACTCATAAGTTAATTATATCTCTATACACGTTCAACCAAATTATCTATACACGTTCAGAGCTACAGATTGTAACATTTGATTTGCAGTCATACATGTGTCAACTTTAATTTCATACGCCACTTTCAAGACAGAAGACACACATGAAATCGAACAGAAATAGAGTACCCGTCATCGCGACGTCGATGGGATTCACACTAGCTGCTTCGATCTTCACCAGGACGTCAGTGGGATTCGTGATCACCGGCACCCTGACGTTAGAGAGTCTCAGATCCTCCAGGCCATTATATGAGTGTATCTGCCAGGCTTGCATCCTGTCGCCTGGATTCTCCTTCAAATCGACCGACAGCCTCCACAGAGAGCGAAGAGAGCGAAGGTGCACCGTTCGAACGGTGCACCTTAGTCCTAGAATCGCCTTCTGCAGCATCTCTCTCGCGAATACGATGCTGCGTCAAACGATATTGGAGGTTAGGAATACACCCGTAAACACGAGGTTTTCCCTTGTTTACTTTTAAACACTTAACATCTGCGTTGTTAATTTTTATGCGTTTTCAGGTTAGATGAGAAAAGCACAAGTAGATGAGAGAAAATGAGATGACGGGACAAAATCGCGCATTTTGATTTACATCGTCGAATAGATGCTCCGGACTGCTCCGGACGATCCGTCACGGGCGTCACGTGTCACTCGAATCGATTTAAAAGCCTGTCTGACTCGTCTTTTTCCACTTTGCGTTTAAAAATAAAACACGTGCTTCTCAGCCCTGTTTTACCTTTTTTAAAGAAGAAAAGCGAGCAATGCACAAAATGCAATTAATAGAGCTGCATTCCGTGTTTTATATACGTTTGCTGTTCTCTTTCTTAAAACAGAATAAAGTCTTATCACACGAATACAGCTGCGTCGTGATAAGATATCTTATTGCTTAAATAATGGTGGAAATATTATAAATCGGCAAATACAAATCAGTATTGCATTTAAATCGATCATAGAAATTTTTCTCGACAGTTTCCAGATCGATATAAATAATATGCAAAATGAGATATATTGACAAATAGATATTTAAAATTAATATATATAATTCATAGTTTATTTAATTTTAAAATAACTATTTTCATTCTCTTTCGCTCTCAATAAAAACTTTTATTGCAAAAGTGGTTCTTGAGATGGAAAAACTTTCGAGTTGATCTGCAAGTGGAAGAGGTCCGTTTCTAGTCAGACGTGGCGTGTTTTTGCTATAGGAGACGTATATCTATCTATCCTCTTCGCTTATCGCGACTATTACGAAGGGGAAAAATGAAGAAAGGAGAGACTAGAGCGAAAGAAAGTAAGCAGAATTATTTATAACAATATTTATCAAGACATTCTTTGTACAAAAAATGCCAATTTAGATATCGTTATTTGTATTTAGAAAAGGCAGGTGGTACGTTCGCCAAATCGCACGAATCACGCATTGAAACTACGTAAACACGTTAAATTGCATTAGTATTAGGCGATTAGACGGCGAAATAAAATCGCGGCGCAGGATACGACGACTCCCGCGGATGCTGGGTCCCCTCCGGATGGTCGGCGCGCGCGTGCCTCGCATCGATCGCCGATCGCTATGGTTACTCGTCAAGCGGCTTGACAGCGACGACGGTGATGCCGACAACGAGGACGAGGACGAGAGCACCGGTCAGCCCTTTGCGTGGCTACGATAAGCGGGGAGCGCGGAATCGATCGACGGGGATCCATGTGCGCTCGTCACGCGAGAAGATACGCGAAACGCTTCCAAGAGAAAAGAGAGCAAGTCCCTAGAGAAGCCACCCTTCCGTCATGTGACCCGTTTCTCGCCTCGAGGGGGGGAAAAAAAAGGAAAAGGGCTTCGAGATCTCGACTAAGGGAAACAGACCGAGCGAGCGAGCGACGAGGGCGGCGATGCGAAAGGGCGCGAGTCGCAGGGTCGTGTTTAAGGCTGTCGGAATGCGCGCGAAACAGAAACCCCCCGCTAAATAATGCATAAATCAAAGTCTATCTCTAATTAGTAACGAACGTCGAGACACGACGAAATATTTTCTCGTTGCCGATCCATTTCTCATTATTTAGTTCCTGTCCGTATAACAATAGTTTAAGGGTTCTCGCGATCGTAGTCTCACCCCTGAGTCGGTGAGGGAGACATGGTCTTGGCTACGCGCGCGCGAGAGAGAAGGAGACAGAGAGAGAGAGAGAGATGAGAGAGAGAGAGAGAAAGAGAGAGAGAGAGAGATCGCCGCGGGGTACTACAGCGAAGGAGGACGGAGAGAAAGAGGGAGCGAATTGAGATGGAGTTGCGAAAAGGGGTTGGCGGGAGATGAGGGCGCGTATAGTGGGGCGCATCGGCGCGGCACGTCGCGCCGCGTAACGGGAGGGTGGGTGGGTGGGTGGACGGTGCGCGAGGAGGGGGCGCATCGCGGGCGCAACGCGAGAGAGGATATTGACATTTTCGGCCCGTGGGGCGCGCATCGCAGCGGAGGCAGGGGGTGCGCGCTGGGAGGGTGGCGGCGGCGGCGGGGAACAGGTGGGGGCCGGGGCCGGGGAACGGGGTGCGCGCGCGACGGGGCAGTCGCCTCTCCCTGCCGGATCCTGCAGTATCCATGGCTACGTCGTCCGCGAGGATTTCCCGCGAAAGACCGGAAGCGTGATCGCACGGCGAGGTTCGGGGGCCCGTCGCCAGCCACGGCAGCGAGGGGGAGAGCGAGTCAGCGATCGACGAGATAGCAGTAGCAGCGGCCAGCAACCAGTAGCCAGCAGCAGCAGTAGCGACAACAGCGACAACAACTGCGACCGGGGGGAGTGCCTTCGGGAGCGGCACCCGGGTAGTTTTCTCCGATCGTTCGTCGCGTCTTATCCCGGTAGGTTTCGCGAGGATCTCCCTCTCTCTCCCTTCATCTTCTCTCTTATTTCTTACTCCGTCTTTCTTTCCCTCTCCTTCTCGTTGAGAATAGGGTGGATACCGTGCCTCATCCCAGTTTTCCCCCCGGGACCGTCTCCCCCTTCCCACGGGCTACCGCGAGGGCCACGTAATCCTCCGGCCCCGCCGCGCCGTCCCCGTACCCCGTCGTCGCCGTCGCCGCCGCCGCCCACGACCTTCTCTCCGACTGTCGTGCGCGGCGCTTCCAGCATCCCTCTCGAACTGTTCTCCGTTTGTCTCTCCTCGCCGCGGTGGTGGTGTCGTCGCGAGAGGACTCTCGCCCGCGACACCCAGACCAGGGCTCCTCCTCTCGGGAGCGGCTGGTCGAGACGCCGCGCCGGTCTGTTCAGCCGAGTGTCTAGGAAGCCGAGGAGGAAGCGTCGCCGTGTCGGTGAGTGTGAGTCATCGTCACGCGGACGGGCGAGAGGGTTGGTGGAGGATAAAAGGGTGTAACAGCAGATAATAGAAAGACGAAGAGTGAGAGAGAAAGAGAAAAATGCAGAAAAAGAGAGGTAGATAAATAGAATATAGCTATAGATGTAGATAGACGGTTAGAGACGTCGAGAGAAAATAAGGGACCAGGGCGGAAATACGACGAAAGGCCGGGAGAGACGGGAAACACAGGAGAGACGTTCTCTCCCTTCGTCGGTAAGGTGGTGGGTGGCGCGGGGCGTTGATCGTACGTATACACCGGTGCTGCTCTGGTAGTGGTGATGGGTAGTGGTGCCGTTTGGTGGTGATGGTTGGTGGTGGTGGTAGTGGTGCATCCCGCAGTGTGTTTACCCAGGGTGAGGTGCCTCTCGCGCGCGCGACTAGGCGGAGTCGCACCTCTCCGTCCGCTCCCGCTTCCGCTTTCCGCGTCTCCCCGTGACCGCTTCGCGACGAGGGAGCGACGTGTACCTCTAACCGTGACCCGTTCTCTTTCTCTTTCTCTTTCTCTTTCTCTCTTTCTATTTCTATTTCTCTCTCCTTCTCTCTCCACGTATCTACCTACTTACTTCTCGTACCTAACGTTGACGTGTCAGAAGAGGCGTTGCCGCGGCGGCTGCGAGCAGCCTCCACCCTCAAGGAGGAGAGGACTGGATACCTGGATATAATCTAATCCCTCGCTGATGTTGTTGTCTCGTTCCGGAAGGATCTCTGTCTGAGAACACGTCCCAGGTATCAGCTCTGCGAGTCGATAACGATCACGAGGCTAGATACGAAGGCGTTGGCTCACCTTCGCGCCGCTTCTCCGTCCGCGCTTCCCACAGGAAGAAACGACATGAAGCTCCCGTGACCTTCGGCACGTTTGTGCGGAGTTTCGATTCGGTGAAGATATCTGACCAGTATCGCAAACACGGATACCTCGAGGGTCAATGTAAATACCAGTGAAAATATGTATCTAATCTCTTGATGTTTTCGATTTTTGCTCAGTGTCACGGTGTGTCCTTTTTTACAGTTATCCGAAAAGATCGTCGGTTCGCGAATACATCTACGGATAAAGACTTGAGTTGATAAAACCCACCAAGTGGAGTGAAGGCGTTGGCTCTATCCTCAATTTTCTTTCTGTGCGTCCTGGAGGAAGTGTATGAATTCTCTATGACTCTCTTGCAGTCCTGTGCGGCGTTTCGTCCAGTTTAGTGACGGGAATATTCAGTTTTAAGAATATCTCCACTTTCTGCAGGAATGAGAGAGAGGAACGAATATCGGTGAATACAACCCTGATTCTCTTTTCGTATCTTGAATTTAATGATTATTGATAATATGATATATGTTAAATTAATTTTAACGAACGATTTTTGCGGAAAGATATAAAAAATCTTCCTGGTCTTTTTTTTGTGCTAGAAATAAATGCATTTTCTTTTTTTAAATTGGCGATGAAATTACGAATATGCATTCTAAAAGAAAATACATAGATATATCTGATGCGTGATAGTTTTACCTAATGTTCCAATTTGATTATCGACGTAGGTAGGCAACATGAAAGGTTGCTGTTTGGACACGTGCTGGTATCAGTTCTGTGAATCGATAACAATGGAAGGATATCCAGGCATTAATCATTTTCTTTTTTTCCCTCGTAAGTCTTAGGAAAGAAAATATATAACTCGAAATGAACGTTCGATTGACTTTAATATTATTGAACATATTAAGTCTTTTCGTTCATATCATTTATATTAAACTATCTATCAAAATTCTAAGTGAATAATAAGAGAGAAACAATTGTTTATCTTCATTCTAATTAGTCGCGTTTGATTGGTAAAACGCTCCTATTGCAAAGGTTAATTTTAAGCTTGTGAAGAATCAGATACAAGTATTTTTACACAATTATACTCTATGTATTTAAATCACATATATATATTGTACAGTATTTAAATTTTTTAAAATTATTTTAAATCTTTCTATCTCTCTTTCATCGCAATAAAAATCTCTGTATATTAATAATTAATATTCTTATAATATATTAATATTAATATTCTTTTTAATTCAAAATATTCTAATATTCCATTTTACATATTCACCAAGAATTTACGAGTTTAATTGCCGCAAGTAGCGTGTCCACCAGTCAAACGCGGCCGGGCGGAGTAAGAACAGATAATCCTCCGGCTCACCTGGACTGTCGGACATACGACAGTGCTCAACACCATGGAGGTCCGGTTTCACACGAACGGATAGCACGAACGCGCACCCGCCATTCATGTTTAGCCACGGACGACGCGTAACCGCATCGCCGCCGAAATCGATATAGTGTTTAGAGAATCCTCTCTCTCTCTCTCTCTCTCTCTCTTTACCTTCACATCCACGTCTAACGTCGGCCGTACACCTACCTTTCGTGTCCCGGCTTTCGTCTCGGGTGACGAGCGGACCCCCAAGCTTGACTACGGCTTCCTCCCTACGTGTCCTCCCTTCACTCGATGCTACGCCCACGCCGATCGTATTTATCGGGCAAATCACTGGTGATTCAGGAGCCCTCATTCTCCCTCTTTCTGCACGTCCCGATATACTTGTTCTCGGTCCGCTCGTGCATGCCGATTACGATGACGACGACAACGGTGGCGGCAGCGTTGTTGTGATTTTTGCAGACGGCAGACACACAACCGCGATTTTCCGCCGTCCCCGTCGCCCATAATTAATCCTTTGAGACCCGGTGGTCATGGGTGCACGCACCGTTTGACATTTATCCTCTCTCTAATCGCGGGTCTCTCATCCAATTAAGCGGCATACACGCGTCGCTCGTGAATCCGCGCTTTTGCCCAGACGGAGGCCCGATGATGTAAAAAGCTTAGGTAACGACAGCCGTTCGGTCTAAAAATAATTTTCCGCCTTCGGCTCGGCTGCCCAGGCACGGAAACAACGTGTGAAGTTTACCGAGTCTGGTTGGTTGTAGAGGTGGATGACCAATTAATGAAAGAGAGTCTATACCTATGTAATCTGTTTCATTTAACATATAATAATTTATCTTTGGTAGCATCCACTGTTCATGGCGCATTGTTATTAAAAAGCTATCGTAATAATTATTAGACACTTTTATGTATTGTTATATTGACATCTGAAATTATCAAGAAGATTAATGTTACAACGATGAACGCATCGCTGGACGTATCTTTAAACGACTGGGACGATTGTTCACGTGCCAATTTTGCACGTACATATGTAGAACGAGCACACGATTGAAAATAACTGCCAACTGCATTGGTATCTCCAATAGGAATGTCCAACCTGGATCCAGAGGATCTAGACTTCCCTATTTTCTTGTAATGGATGCTAGATGAACATTGCGAGGGCCCAGAATGCTTCGGCATTGTCGAGAACACCCTCGGAAAGAAATGATGTATTGCGTGACCGACAAGAGCGGTTCAGTAACCCTCCGGTGGCGCTACCCCTTTTATTATCCGCGACACATCTGCACAATGCCTCGCGCTGTTGACCTCCCCTCTGACGTTGACGGCTTGGGCCGAACGCCACGATAAAATCGCGCTCGCTAATCGATAGCACGTCGTGAAGGTATACGTCGTCAAGAAACGTGAATGGAATGTGAGAAAATGGTAAAAGAACTAACGGAGCGAGCGTTGCTAAAGTTATTTAACATCGGGAAATTTTAGCCGGGATGAACGGGGCGAGTGGTAGCTTATATCCTCCCGAAAGTTCGCCCGAGATGGGTTTAGTTTACCGAAGTTTAATTGATCCCCGACGCATCTCCGAAGCTGATAGATATTCATAGTATTATAAATTAGTTTGTTGAAAAATTCAATATCGCTAATATGTTAATAAACTTGAGAGCGAACTTGCAACTTAATGTAAATTGGATTGACGAGGTCTGTCTGATTCCTAAATGATTACGACGGCTGTATGGTCAGCCGTATCCTGAAACTCATCTACTTGTCATATATTGAGCTGAGCAAAAGTTTATAATTTTCTCCTGTAATTTTTAAACTTATTAGTCTATTTATTCTTTTGGAAACAATGCTTTCTGTGTAACTTTAATTGATAAATAATTTAATTTTTGTTTGTGTCTGATCAAAGCTGACCGTTACCACTAATTAAACTGCGATTAGTTAAATGTATTTGTATAATTTTACAAATGGCTGATTTAAATTATTTGTTACATTAAATATGGATATAACATAAATATTACTATTGAATAATATGCTAGATTTGTAAATAATTAATGAAAAATTGAACTGTACATAAAAAGAAGAAATGTGATCGTCAGTCTGATCTTAACGTCTGTTACCACTACTTGAAACTAGTAAATTTTAATACGCAATGTATGTACATGTGATTCTACATTAATTTAAAAGCTAGTTTATTGCATATTAGCTCATGTCATGAAACATGCAAAATAGTTTAAGTTTACTATAAAATATATCACAAATGAATTAATTATTGGACAATAACATAGAACTACATGCAATGTGTTATATGCGTGAATATGTATTTCATTAAAATAATTTATTTTTACTAAATTCAATGCTACATAATTGCGTTACAGAAAAATAATATTTTCCAGAAATATAAATCACAAAAAATTTTCTTGCGCGCAAAAGTAAATAATTTGTAAGTTGCTAAAGTGATTTTCCTTACGTCTAATCAATTTGTGTATGTTCGCAGCGATCATGCCAGGGACGAGCTGATGACTATCGACGTCTGCAATGATGTGACAATAAAGATACCTCTTTTCACTCTCCGATAACTCTGGGATCGTCTCTATTACACACAGTGCTTCCCAATAACACACACGAATCGAGGATCAAAACGCGCAAAAAAAGCAACGTCAAACCGCCGACCGTGGTCGGCGTCGTGGAAATCGGTGCCAAAAGTCGACAGAGACAAGCCGTACGAGCCAGCCCCGCGAAAGTGTGTCAAAGAGGGACCGAAGGGGGTGAGACGGAGAGAGATAGAGAAAGGGAAAAATATATAGACGCAGCGAGAAGGATCAGGCCGGATATCCTGAGGAACGGGGAGGATAGGACGGGCGGATACGTGCTAAGGCGTGTCGAGCCGGAAACACGAACGGGCATCACGAGTACAGGGTGGTGGTGACGCAGGCAGAACGGTGGTGGTGGTGGTGGTGGTGGTGTGGCGGCGGGGCAGGCAGGTGGCGGGATCTAAGCCGGAATAAGAGCAGTTAGAATGGGCAACAAGCTCTCCTGCAGTTGCGCACCCCTAATCAGATCAAAGACGTATCGGTACGAGGACAGCCCATGGCAGGCCGGTGCCAGGGGCGGGATGGGCGGCGGCGGAGGACGTAGGGGTGACACTGGCCACTTGCTCAGGTGCGGAAGCTTAAGAGAGAGGAAGAGGTGCGCATACCATACCATTCAACCATTCAATCACTCTCCATTCGACCATGTTACCACTCTTTCTCTTCGATGACTACCATACACCCTTGACTATATGCATTATACTGATTCTCTCTTTCTCTCTCTCCTACTCTTTCTCTTTCTCTCTCACTCTCTCTCTTTTTCTCTCTTCTTTTTTTTCTCTTTTTTTCTCTTTTCTCTTTCTATTTTTCTCTCCTTCTATCTTCTTTGCTTTGATATTTGTAAGCGGCATGAGAATAATAGATGCGCTGGGCGACGAGAATAAAATGAGTAATGATATATTAAATTATTAAAGAAGATAGTATTATAAATATATGGTTTATTTGTCTAATGACAATAATTTAAGCAATTAAGAAGTCATTGTAAGAAAGTTGTGAAATACTTACGACTAAAATTAATGATTATCCGTTTATTCAATATACTAATGTCTCCTTTTCGAATTTCTAATTTAAAATTTATTTTGTTGTCAATGTATATTTTCTATATATATAGAGAAACCTATTGCACATAACATTAAGAAAAAGAAATCAGTTTGTTTAATGGACAATTCCACGAGAGCCTAATCTTAATTTTTGATCCTAGTATAACTATATCATATTTTATGCGATATCATTATTGGTGTTATTTTAGCAAACGCTCTCAAGCGTTTATTAAAAAATGCAGTTTCCAAAGATCCGGGCTTAATATATTATTTCGTAGCATCTGGTGAGAAGCTATATACCTCTGCAGCCGAACGTCGGATCAGACGTCGCGTTTTATTCACGTCACCCAGACTGTCTCGCATTTTTCTTATTTATTTCTTTTTTTCCAATTTTACTTTTCTCGCTGTTCTTTCTCCTTACTGTCTTATTTGACCGCGCTTACGTCTTTAGTCCTTATCTTTCTTTCTTTTCTGCTTTTTATCCGGTTGTTCAAGCTGATAGACCATTCGTCGCGGCCGATAGCTCGTTTTTCTTCGAATCGCGATACGCTTGGTTAACTTTGAGTAATATTGCGATCTCGACGTACTCTTCCTTTATTTTCTCGGATATAGGCTTGAGAAATAATACGCATTTAAGAAAATCGCGCTTTACGTTTGAATAATAGAAGTAACCGTTCTTTTTCTGCTATTTTTGCTTCGCGCTACTAGCCTGGATTTCATTTGAGTTAAGTGAGATGAAAAAAAGAAATTTATGCTTCGAATACTTTTCTCTCCCTGGCCACATTATTGTTCTCACATTTTTACACATACTTCTCAATTGCACACTTTCGCGTATATATACTGTCTACTTTACACCTTACCACGTGCGCTTCGCATGACTATTAGTATTTTTAGTATCATTATTTTCTCGTCCACTGGTCGGTGTACAAAATTCAATGACGTGTCGTCTGATCGTTTTTGCGAAATTAAAAATAAATATCCACAATTCGTGTAATTTTAATGCAGAAAGAGCTCGGCGTTAACACGATAAACGCAGATGTTGGATGCATGTATATGCACTTGCGATTTCCCATCGCATGCGACGATTTCTGTTTTATCCGTTTCAAAATAAAGCGACCGACGTCATACGGAAATATTTTTATGCAGTTTCAGCGTAGTATCGACTATCGACAGAGACATAATGAAAATTGAATATACTCCTGAATTATAGGTCTTTTCTCGCTGTTTGCCATTTTCCTTGCCACGCCTGCTCTACTTTCTTTCTCTCCTTAGAACTTTCCTTAACAGTGTGTCGATGTTTCGAAAAATTACCCGTTGCCGTAATACACGATGTAATGACGAGAGTTTTTAGGCTGTGGGCCGAAGTGTTCCATGTAAACTCGAGCGGGGGTGGGACCGTCAAGTGGCAGCAGGTGTCTGAAGATCTGGTCCCGGTGAACATCACCTGCATCCAGGACTCGCCGGAATGCGTCTTCCATATCACCGCGTACAATAGCCAGGTCGATAAGATTCTAGACGTGCGGTTGGTCCAGCCAGGTGAGCCATAATTACAACAAGTATTTTAAGATACTCTAATTAAACCTCGTTTCTTTATAGAAGAAACACCAACGTATATTCATAAAAAAGGATATGTGCGAAGATGTATCTGTCTTTGCAGACTGATCTTGCTTTTCAGGATAATATCGCGACGATAATATCGGCGAAGACGGGCACGATTACGGAGCTTAATGCGAGTAATCCTGCTATAATTAATATTACGTAATTGTGTTTAAGGTACACGCATCGGCCAAGCGTCGGAATGCTTCGTTTACTGGAAGGACACAGTGACAAACGACACGTGGGGGCTGAACTTCACGTCTCCCATAGACGCGAAGCAATTCAGAGAATGCTGCGTAAGTTTAGTGATACCACACCCTGAGACATACACGCATTTTGTTACATTATACATCAGTGCCACAACCCTGTTCGCTATCACTCTCTCAACGCGTCTCCGCCTATTTCCTTTCCTCCTTCCGGGTCGCGCCCGAGGAAGTTGTGCGGAGATGATTTAGGGGCGACACACAACAAGTCCGATACAAGTCCGATTCGACTTCTTAGGTCATTTGCAGTCACTAGTTAATTTTCCATACAGTCACCGTCGTTCAAGATTTCAAGGAAAGCGTCCTCTTCTTACTCGTTGAAGCTCGAGCCACCGAACAAGCAGAAGATCAAAACACGCCGAAAGCCGCTGTCGACACCGGCCTCACCGAGCCGATCCAGAGAACCTCAGTGCACGTGTATGACTCCGGAACAGTTCGCCAGACTGCGCAGCCAAGACACCAGATATCGAAGTCCATGCGGTACGTGTGATTTATAAGATATTCTCGTATATATATTTCGTCATACTTATTTCTACGTCATTTAAAATAAAATAATTATAAGACATGTCTTTTTCTTTTTTTATTACTTTTCATTGTATACTTTTACAAATTTGATATACTATAGATAGAACATCATAATATTTCAGAACAAAATTTCTCTGACAAATAAATATCTATTACAACACAAATTTGACGTAATTTTATTAACTTGCATTAATATTATCCGTGTATTTTAGGGCCGTCTACGCTTCCACGGACCATGGGACGATCCACGGAAATGGACATGACGCCGGGACGAGACAAAATAACAGCGGCCACATCCAGCGCATCTCTCTACGACAACGTTAACAATACTAGCGGAACACCTGGGAAAACACCAAAAGCTGGCGACTCGGCCAAGCAGAAGGAGAAGCAGAACGAGACGTGTCAGACGACCCCGAAGACTGCCAACATTGGAATCGGAACGGTCACAGTAGGATCACAGGCAAGCGTCAGTCTCAGCAATACGTATCCTTTTCGATACGCTCAAAATTATAGTGCAAATTCTAAATTCGGAAAAAATCAACCGTTATCTTTCTATAATATTTAAATAATATTTAAATTATTTATTTTTATTAAATAATTTAATATCTTAATTTAATAATATTAAGTTAAAGCATTAAACTATATACGGTATATTGAGTCTTTAGAAGAACTATTTTTATTTTTTATTGTCTTCTTAAAAGCGAAGTGTTATATCCCCCTTTAGCGGAATTTTGAGTAAAACATTAATTTCTAGTCAGAGAACTTTTTTTTATTTTCTTCGTATTTTTCCTATAGTATAGTGTTTTATAAAAGATTAACTCGATTTCTCTTTCATGGAAATTTTAACTACACGTCCTTTATCAAAATTAGAAAACACTACCTTGAGCTTATCAATAATTCACCCATTCCACAGATCGACAGCCCCGACGACAAAGGTTCCACGATATCGCCGAAGAAGCAGAAGAGCCAGGACACGTCCACGCAGCAGAACGGCATTGAGATGCTGAAGTCGGAGGGTACTCAGGCCGGCGGTACCCTCCAGAGCAACCCTCGGTCGTTCCACCGCAAGGAACAGCTCCACCACACCAAGTCGGCCGACTACACCGAGCTGGAGATGCAGAACGGCAACCTCTTTAACATCGTCAACAATAATCATGGTCACAGGTCGAAGAGCAAGAGCACCGACGACATGCGGATCGAAAACGCGCAGAACGGCATCAGCCTGGACTCGAACACTCTGAAGCGCATGCTGAAGCCGATGCCGAGCATCGACAGCCCGGTAACGTCGCCGGAGATGACGAGAAAACGTCACAGCCATCACAGCTATCACTACCATCCGAGCAATAACAATCAGAAGTACATGATGCAGGAGGTCGACAACGAGAACTATGCGCATCCGTATCGCGCGCCTTACAATAACAAGTTCCAGGGTTCCAGGAGCGCTCACGATATGAGTCGGCAATACTCCGGTACGATTTCTCCTCGCCGGTATCGCTGATTTACTGTTAATTCTTATCGTCGTTTAATTCTTTTAATTCATGATCTTTACAGATAATTTTTAATCGTTTCAATGTCGTCCTGACGTTTTAAATTGTTGCACGTTTGCTATTTATAAATGTTCATACACATATCTACAGTATAATGAGATTTAATAATTTGGATTTAATGAATCAACGAATGTGATTAATGTTTAAGCACTTTGTTAGTTTTATATGCTGTAATCTGTTCTTTAAAATATGTTAAATATTTAAATTTAAGTGGGGTAACGCTATCATTGTTGAAATAATTTATTGTTGACAATTTTATGAAATTAATCAGTCGAATGAAAGCCTAAGGTTTTTTTTTAATTTAAGGAACAGTTGTAAAATAAATTATTACAATTCTCGGATAAAGTTCTCTCAACAATGGAAACGTTCAAAAGCAATTGAAGGACCGATCACGTAATTTTCTTCTAAAAATACGAAACTTTCCACACAATTTTTCGAAAGATTATAACATAATTTTTATTTGTCGCAAAATGACAGGATTTAATCGAGCGTGATTTAAAATGGCAAAAAGTAAAAAGGTGACAAAGTTCACACCGACAATTACGTGATCGATCCTGCACGTGGTCTCACCCCTTGCCTGACCCCATGACACCGGCGAACGGGTAACGCTGTAGGAAGTCCCTAAGACTAACCGGTGACTGATCCTCTGACGTCTACCTGTCCCTCTAACCTTTAGTTACATCCATTAACATGCGCACACAGAACGCACAATGCGGCAGCCACCCTGATGAAAAGTCACGGGGTCACCCATCACCCCCTAACATTTTGTTACTCCTGACCGTCTTACACAACATGCGCACTAGGGGACAACGTGCTTGTCCTGTCAGCCCTACGGCGGTCTCATGGCTCATTCTCGGACGGACCGCTTCCCAGGTTACGCGTTCGCCGTTCCCGAACTAACTTGACACGTCTCACCCCATTGATCAGCGTACGCGCCGCACGTCTCACCACGTCCACGTCGTACATCCTGCACATTCGGTTGCACCTCTCTGCCCGCAGGCGGCAGAGGCAGGACGTACTTAGATTCGGAACGTAATCGGTGCACAGGTGACATGTCGCCGCCCTCGGACAATGTCATCTTCGACAACCAGTGCTACGCCACCACGCCGAGCTCGTCGAACGGCAACTCCGACATGGAGCAGCCGAACCACTGCAACTCCCGCCGCTGCAACGGCGGCCAGACATATCAGCAGAGCATGCAGTCGGTTTCGACACCGGGCAGCCCGACCAGCCGGCTGCTCCTCGAGTACGAGATGCATCTCAGGAACACCCTCGCCAAAGGCATGGACGCGGAGAGCTACAGCCTGCGCACGTTTGAAGCTCTGCTCACGCAGAGCATGGAGAACTTGGGTGAGACTTGGGTTTAATCTCTTTGACAGGGCCAACTAAATAATTTTTTATTCACGAGGTCTCTTTAGAAGAGCTTAATTAATATTTATAACGAAAACTTAATTAACATTCACAATAAAAAAAAATTCAGATCTTTCTATCGATTATAAAAATTTATTTTTCTCTATTTCTTTTAACAAGTTATTATTATTTTTAAGGTAATTATCGATTGTTTGTTTTGTGGAATTTCATTTAAGAAGTGCGTTACGTTGTGAAATTACTTGCATTGTATTTTAAGAGATTAACGAACGAATAATGTAGTTATTCTCAGTAAAAGGTCTGGCGAGATTTCATTTTAATCTCTGTGTAACATGGCATTTTAGAAATTAAATTTCAGGAAAATAATTACGTGCTATTCTAGTGATCAAGAAACATGGTCTCTTTGTGTATCTCACCGACCCGTGTTCTTTTCAAGCGAATGAATTAATTAAACTTTAACCGTAACCTTTTCAGTTTTTATCAAGATGGTAAAACGATCGAAATAATTGATTGTAAAGGCTTACCGTATCGCGAATAATTAAAAAGAGAGTTTCTCTGTTTTTCAGAATTTGCGGAAAACATACCGTTGAACGTTCAGCGCACGCCTCACGCTTCACGAAGACGTAAGTTGAATTAAGAAAATTAAGAAAAAACAATATAATTAGAGAATTAAGGGAATTAAGAAAATATATAATTGATTGAAAATACATTTATATCTTCCGTTCGTAACCAATTGTCACGCTTACAGGTTCCAGTTCCAATAAATCGTCGACCCTGCCGCTATCGTACCGCTACTGCAACGAGAGACAGAATAGCAAGGACCGAGACGGCTATTACAGCGATCGCAACGAGATGGTGAGAGAGAAGAGAGAGCGAGACGCCGAACGGGATCGCGGCTATCTCAGCGACTACAATTCTAGGTAAACTACTGCTCCAACCCTCGTTAAGATCAACATTTGCACCGTATAAGGTTTCACGCATCCGCCTAATTTACCGCGCTTTCATTCATCTGAATGAAACTGAATTCTACCTGGATGGTATAAAGAATGAGTAAATCACGCTTTACACGCGAACGTAATTGCATAGTCAGATAAGAGAATAAGATTCTTCAAATTTAGATTACGATTAAAAATTATAAATATATAAGCCGCGCGTCAACGAAGAAACATACGTTCAATTTACGTGCCGCGTAAAATAATATGAAATATGAAAAGTCTTATTCTCCTCATTTGATTATTCAACAAAAGTATTTTCTCGATAGTGTGAGTCAAATAAAGGCATTGCGTCAGATATGATTCTGTATAATCACTTTTACACCGGCACAACGTAGAAATCCCAACGATTCTCAATTTCTAATTATTTTCCAATTATTCACACATGAAATTTAAATATTTTTCCGGAATGAATTTCGTATGATTCGGATCAATTGATTCATTAACGCTTTCCACCTCTGCCCCATTGAAATACCACTTTCATGCAAGTAGTGAAACGTTAATTAACGCTGACGCGAGTGATAGGGCCTGATAATAGCCACCGACCCTTCGGTTTGCCAAAGGGTGCGCGCATCGAAAAAGGCGCGAAAGTCCGCCGTTGCGAGACTTTGACATTTAAAGAGCTGCGCCCTGCGGCCAACCGGCGGTCGGGTGGCGGTCAATGAGACGTGCTCGTCCATTAAGGGCGACCTGGATAATATCACCGGATATGTAGTATATCGCCCATCGATAAGCCCCCGCGGGCGGCGCAGAGAAAAAAAGAATGTCACGTGCGCCGTGTGGAGGATATCGATGGGTGACGCGCGTCGACGGGCGTCGCGTGGTGTCTATCGAGGTCTATCGAAGGTACGCCTCTCTCGTTAGAGCGCTCGGGCAATATCGGCGCATGCATGCATCATCCCCGCCGGCCGCCACGGCGCGCGTTGTGCATCACGGGTCAGCGACGGCGGCTGACAACGGCGAAGCCGCACCGTGATAAATATAGAAACCCCGCGAGTGGGCTTCAGCTGGACGGCGAGAGCGAAGAAGAAGGGTGTTCCGTGGTCGCGAGACGACCCACCGACGAAAGAAAGAAACCGCGGCTGGAGTTTCGCTCGCGCGCGCGGCGTCGTCCCGGCGGATGACTTCCGGTGTGTCGAGGCGCGGATCCGAGAGACACGGATCGGGGACGGGGTCTTGCGAGGACAAGGAATCGCGCGCATCTCGGCGTCCTACGTGTACTATAGTGCGAGGTGATGTGGTGTCCGAGGGGGTTGCGTTGTGATGTGCCGAGTGCAGTTGTTCACGTGAGCCCTTTGGTAAATATGAGGTGTGCGGAGAGACATCGCTATATAATGAGTCGCTAAACGAATCGATTGCAGTTTAGGTATTGCGTGGTGATAAATGAAAGTGCGAAGAGTGCCGGAGAGAAATATTTTTATTCGATAGGGATGAATCACTGACGTTGAGAACTGGAACACCCATACGAAGGTCGAGTCGCCTTGACACCCTTGGATATAATATTTATCTCGCTGTCGCTGAGAATTTAAATAGAGATTCGAAACTCTAATTAAGAGCGCGATATAATATTTTCGTCGTTATATCTAATTGCAGATAAAGACAATTTTGAGAGCAAGCCCGAGGAAGAAATATTTATCTCTGGATGGAGATAATTTCCAAACGAAATCGACGAGGATAATCGCCCTCGAACGGCAATAATAATTACTTCGTCTGGCATCACGTTTAGCCGTACGCAAACATCAGTGCATGCTCTCGAAACGAATGCGCGGATAATTATTTCGTTGTGCCGCACATGATTGTCGCGGCCGGCACGAAAAACAGAACGAGAGGAAATAATTATTCCGCCGCTGCCGCGAGCGTAAACAGCGACCGTTTCAGCGCACCGGTGGACAATCATCCCCCTCGTCACCGAGTGCAAACATCGAATTAATTGTCGAACCGCTCGACATCGCCGTTGCGTGATCCGCGGCGCAAATACCCGATCTAAAGCGCCAACGTTGTTCGACAAGGGATTCGAGTTAAGTCGCGACAATGAGCTACAATCTGCAGCGTAAATACAGATCGCTCGAGAGGCGGCGAGAGCCAAAGAAGACGCCGAAATTGCCGAAGTTGCCGGAGAAGGTGTTCTACCGGATCCTGGACGACGGGTCCGGGGACCAGTCGCGGAGCAAGAAGCACGTCAAGTTTCAGCTGCTCGGCGAGGAGGACGACGCGAAGACCGGCGTGCTCAGTTCGGATTTATCACCCGTACCTGCACGGTACTGCGCAACGTCCGTGCATTAGGGCACGGACACGTTTAATCCCTTGTACTTGGATATCGTTTTATGCAATGACGTTCGGCAAGAAGGGCGTTTACTTCTTGCCGAAACATATTCTCTCGATTCTTTGATGTTTTTTTTTTAAGTATTAAATAATCGACAAACTCGTCGTACAAACGAGATATTAATCTGTTAATTTTAACAATCGCAACTGATCTTAGCAAGAGGCATGAAGGGAGAATTGTAAATTGAACGAGTCATTATTCGAGTCCGGTATGTCTAACGTTATTATTGATAAGAAACGCAATACCATAAGAAATATACTTTGTTAACGTTTTACTCTATTAACAGCATCTTGATTGTACAAGTCAACTTACAAGATAACTTCTGACAATTATTTTACAATTATTTTCGTGTCAATTTATCAAATATTATATGGACGTTACTCAAACTGTGAGAATTTGTGTCTTATTTATGTCGAAGCGGAGCTTCTAAATACAAGGGTTTCTCGCGAAATGCGATAACTTACGTGATGTATCGTATACAATTGATCTACATATTCTACATGATGCACGATGCTTGCAGATGCGCCAGCTGTATCGGGGAATCCGCGCGCGCACAGTGGTTCCGGCATTCAGACGGATGGCAGTCCGGCAGCTCGACCTTCGGCTCCGGCGCCTCGAGTTCGATAAATCCAGGATACTCGGGACACAAGAGAGAATCGCCCTGGGATTCTCTGCCGTCCCTGAGACACGAAGGCAGTCTCAACGACAGCGGTTACAAGTCCAATCGAACTGACTCGCTCGAACAAAGGTGAGGGAGACAAATCCCTCACATCCAAGTTAATCGAATCGACGATCTTCGTGCGGGATGCTCGAAAAATCTCTACACGAGTTCCAAAGATAGATTCGTTTAATCCGGTTTTTACTTTTAGTTACACGCCCAAGCAACAATGACTCTCTCTTTTTAGCTATAAGTAACTTAAAAGAAGGATGCAAGAAGTGATTATTAAAGGTAGAATGTAGGGAAAGATATCTGGAAGAAATTGCGAATTTTTAGTGCAAACATGATTGGTGATTGTACGATGAACGCAGGTGTAAAATATATTTCTATAAATTTTATGATTATTTGTCATTTTTTGATTACGTATAATCTTCGGCGATGGTGCAAGATACCTAGATTAGCTTCGCCGCAGAAGAAATCATTAACAGTTATATCTTAAGATTGAACATATTCATATTTTCAGACTGTAACATTTCTCATGTCACATTTATCATATAACTCAGATTTTTATTGTATTTAAAAGATGTAGAACCATCTATTTTTAATTAATCGGTAGCTTTTTCTGAAACGAGTACGCAGCAAAAATATAGATATAAATAGATATCCGTAGCTAAAAGTTTAAAGAAGAACATGAACATAAAGAAGAACATGTTCTTTCGGCACAATGCGTACTTGTACCTTAGAGTTCTTTTCTTATAGTTGACGTTCATTCGCTACCATCTACCTTTTGTTGCCCTATATTGTTCGCATTGTCTTCCATACTTTCATTGTGCTCTGCGCTCCCTTCCTGCTTTAATCGCACATCTCGACTGGTCTCTGTACTGTCGCGAAGGCGATTTTATTAATCTTAACAGTAGTGTTCTTTACATTAAGCAGCCTTAGAAACGTAACTTTTATATTATACTGCAAATATTAACAAATATTCTCGCTGATCGTACGGTAAGATATGATCCAGTTTGATATAATTCAGTCATATTTGTATCTCATCATATAGAGGAGCACGTTGTGTATGTGAAATAATTAAAAATGGTTGTCGTGTGTGTGTGTGTGTAAAGTCAGAAATTACAGCTCTCTACTCTTTAATATTTTTATAAAGCATGAGCTTAAAATTAAAATTGCATAAATTGTACATGTGCATGAAAACTTAGCAATGTGGGAAAAATTTGCTACGAATTAATTTTTGCAACAATCAAGAAAAGTATATTCGTAATTCGCCAACGATATAATAAACATTGTTAATCAGGAAAAGTGTTTTCCATGAAACACTTTTTAATTAGAAGAGAGCGCGAAAAGAGAAAGAGAGTCCGTAATTGAATGACGTTTATCTCGTACGCTTTTGTGGTAATGCGTCGCGGTATTCAGTTGGACGTGTTGTTTATTCCAGAGGTACTTTCGACAGACAGGACAGCGTCAGATCTGACTACATGTCCGACCGGGATGGCAGATACGGAATCGTTCAACAAGCCTCATTGGAGAGCACCGACTCAAGGCTCTGCTACTTGACGTCTTCCGAGGTGAGTTATCCAAGCACTCGTTGACCTTATCAACCTGATACATCCAAGTGCCACTCGACAGTGCCTTTGTAGCGCGGTTCGTATCTATTCGTGCTATGTGCGGTTATGATACATGCGAAGGTCCACTTGGATGTCTTGCGTTGATATTCTGCATGTCTAGAATATGTCCCCGCCAGTTCCGAATAATTCCACGCCCGGCAGTAACCATGAAGCCATGTCGTAGATTATTAATAAAGATCGTATTCTCTTAATTCGCTCCGATAATCGATAACTGTGATCGCTGCGAAGATTAATAGATTAAAAGATTAAATCCCCTGCACTTAGGAATCGTGTACATGCCGTGCTAAATATTAAATCTAATTACGCATATTTTAATATTAATTAAATGCGAGACGGTAATGCACATCGACCGCGGAACACGATTGGGATTATTGATTTAATTGGAAATAGATGGAATATAGATTTTTTGTGAAACAATATAAAGTAGTTAGTAGCATATACGTGAGTACATGAATAAACATTTTATAAATGGTATATTTTATACAATACAATTAATTAATATTATTAATATTTATTAAATTTTGGAAATACCTTTTACGAATTGTAATATATATAATACAATTTTCTAATGAAGTAATATATTAAACTAAATTAAACGCGTGTGGATATATATAAAATAAAGTGAAATATAACTTATAAAAATGTTTATTTACATAAATTAAAATTATAATAAATTTATTTTTCTTTTATTTTTATTAAAATTTCAATTAAAAAGGATATAAAGATATATTTGGAATATAATTAATATTTATCGAATTAATTAAAACTACATTTTTTTATTCTAATCAGCTTTTATTACAGTTGTTTTAAATAGTAATTAAACCGTAAATGAAATTGCGAATTAGATATATAATTGATAACATAATGTCGTCTTCCTTTATTCTCTTTATTTATAATGAAAAAGTCGCTTCATGTGGGTTTTATTGCTGCTTGGCTTTTTTTTCATCTCTCGCCCCCGTTGCATGCGCTGCACACAACACAAAACTCTCCGCAAAAGCGTATATACGCGACGTGGCATGGATGCATTATTCTTAAAGCCCTTTGAAGAGATTCTCTTTCTCTCGCGCTCTTACCGTCCATTTGTGATTTAAAACGGAGCGAAGTACCCAGCTCTACTTGCGAAAGCTCAAATCGATGAGCGATGGCGGCAACTGTTCCCGAAGGCTGTAAAGCCACTTCAGACAGCGGTAGATAAGAGCATATTTTTTGCGATAAAGCAATTTGCATTTCGTTCGTTCGCTTCGATTTATAATTTGTGGTTCCACGACCACATTGAGACGAAAGAAATACGATTTCTACAAATCTCTTTCTGTGAATATGTTAACAAATAAATTATATAATTTTTAGTAATTTATTCTCAAAGATATAAATTTAACCATTAGTATCTCAATATTTTTTTATTGATCGAAACTATACAATAAAACTTATATATGTTATAATTTCCTATTAATTATAGATCGTGTCTTGTAACAGGTTTAAGTTGGGAATTTATATTCAATCGTTTTATTATTGAAATTTCGAACTTTTTCCATTTCTACTTTCTCGACGACGTTAATGCACGCAGGTACATTTCGCAAATGTTTGCACAATACCTCAGAACTACTTCCCGTTTCTAATAGTTACGAGAAATTGCGCAACTCTCGCGGACCAACTCCGGTTGTACAAATTGCGCTCTCGCACTGGCCACGCCTATCGTGTAACGGCGGCGTTACAAAAGAGGTCAGCGCGAATCGGAGGAAACGGAAATGCCCATACGTGTCGATAATCGGGAGTCCGATGTCCCGTTTCGCAGACAATTCGGCAAAAGTATACCACACGAGCACACCGCGGGTCACCGCGATCCATTTTCTTCTCCATTTCATTTATACTATATATCTCGCGACGGGTCGTGTGCCAATGTAAGTGCTTGAACTTTCGACGAGTGCATTGTGCGGGCGCATGATCCGCTCTCTTGTGTGTACGAAGGGCGTTTATGTGTGACCGACGAACATCGATAACCTACTGACCCTGTGTCTCGTTCTCGCGAGCCGCTCGAGCCCGTCGCTAAACGCAACCCTTTATACGGAGTAAGCACCCCGTCTCGGTTGTTTTGCACCACAAATAGAAACGTGTGGGTATATAGCTACAGAGGAATATATATAGATATATAGACGTAGACGGGTACATAGAGATCGGTGGAATGGGTGGGGCTCATACGTGTGCAGGAATCTGAATCCGAATCACCGCGTACGTATATATATATATATACGCAAACACACCACCCCGTCACGGGGGTGCATGTACACGCGTACGTTCGGCGACGGTGCCCATCGGGATCAACCGCGGAGTAATGGAGATTCTGTTGGTGCAATGCTTACGCAAACGTTGGCTTTTATATTCGACCAATTGTCCAACAGCTGTTTCTATCGTACCATTTCAGTCCACCGCATCTTTTACGCATCGATCGGTTACAGTGGTTGCATGTAATACGATTTCAAACAGAAGCGTTAAATTTGAAGATACATATATACACATATGTAACAAATAAATTGTATCTAAATACATACTTATAGACATAATTACAGGAATATAATGAAACTTTATAGGGTCGTAAATCCTAATCCTATTTTAAGACGATACTCCTTACAAAATAATTTAAAAAAAATTTGAAAAATTCCGTTCTGGGAGCGATATCAGCATCTTTCTCGAAACACAACAATCTTCCATAAAGGTCGGGGGCTTTTACGGCGCGTCGTGCGCAAAGATATGCGTCTAAGGGTTAATAGGTCGCGCCGAGATTAGCGGGCCGAGCTCGACGTGCGAGAGTAAATAAGAATCCGAGCACCCCTGCACCATTGCACAAGTCGAGCAGCAGCCTACGCCAACAGGTGCATGCGCAAACGCGCGCGCAAATCTTTCGCGACTTTGGCCCTTCTTCAACCCCCGTTTTTCATCCCCCTCCTGTCACGGTTGCGTTAGCGACGCAAATGCGAATCGGAAAGATCGACGCGCGACGCGATCGACATCAGTAGTAGACATCTGATTCTAATTCAATCGTCTGCGCATAGAAATCAGACGGACCGTATATCGTTCCGATATGGGGGGACGATACGCTCCACGGCTCACCGACGTTTCTTATCGCCTTCCGTCGCGAGGAACTATGTTGTAAAATTCAATAAAACTTCACGTTGCTCGCATGCGCGCCAACCCGTTATACATAATCCGCGTAGGATAAATTTTTTTCTACCCTGTTTCTCCCTCGGTTTCCTTTACGGCAACGAAAATACACGCGACGCTGAAAACGCGAATAAAGAATTAAGGTATATTTGGATATAGTAGCCGAAGATCGGCGCGTTGGTGCCCATTCGAATACAAAGACGATTCGATGCGTTTGATATTTAAATTGAAAATTAGAACTGTTTTTCTAGCTACCTTTTACTTCACTAAGAAAAGGGAGTCTTCGAGAATATAATTATCTCGTGTTTATTACTCGAAAATATATTGAAAGGGGGAGTTTAACGCAGAAGAGCGTTAAAATTAATGTTATATACAAGACTCTGAAATTCTAACGATCCTCTCTTTCTCTCTCTCTCTCTCTTTGACTAGAGAAAATTGCAAGGTGATAGAACAGCAGCGGCCAGAGGATCTATAAAGAGCTTCTCTTACACCGCTTAAAAGTTTCTCGCTGCCATCCTTGACGTCTGAAAATAAATTCGTCCGAGGACGCGGCTCCAGAAAACTAATCCGGCGTCTCTCGAAGAAACAGCGCTCGGGGGAGCTAATGCGGAATTACCGCCTCACTTATTGAAATTCGTCTCGAAGCTCGATTCTCCCTCGCGAATCGGATATTCGTCATTGGGGCAGCGCGGTAACAATCATCGCGCAAGTAACTTGGCCGTCAGCGTCGATCAGCGCAGAGCGCGTCACGTACCCCCTCGCCCCCCTATCTCGCCTCTATGCACCCCCGGCGCGGCGGTGCATACCACCCCTTTCGCTCGTACCTCGTTTCGCCTCCGAAGCTGGGTAGCTCCCCACCCCGCGTCGCGGACACCACCACCGACGATATCCCAGTGCCAACCGCCCTCCCTCTTCCATGGCATCCCACCCCTCGCTATCGCTGCTTTCTCCGCTCTTCCTCCTCCTCCTCCTCGCCTCCGCTCGTTCCCTGCAAGCCCCCTTCGACCACCACAAGGACCGAGGTATTGATTCCCCTCGCGGTAGCAGCAGCTCCTCTTCCCTGTTCTCCAGCGGCAGTCCGGAGCGAAGCGCGTTCGCGGCTGCGGACTTGGTGACATCCGCGCGCAAAGGAAAGGGAGAAAGGAGAGGAGAAAAAAGAAAAAGAGCGAGCGCGAGAGAGAGAAAGAGAAAGAAATAATAAAGAGTTCCCTACATCCCGAGAAGTGTATCTCGTTCGCGTTAAAATTCATCGCGATCGGTGCCAACGCGTCGTCGGCCGCGAGATCCCGAACCGCTTCCGCCGTAGGCGGCGTTGAGACAAAACTCCGACGATGACGAGAGCACTCGGTCGCGATTCCGCATCGCGGTACAACCTCGCGTGCAGCGGGTACCATCGATCGATGGGCGCGTATTAGCGGCCACGCATTATTAGCGAGAACGAGCCGAGCCGAGCTGAGCGAGCGAGCGAGCGAGCGAGCGACCTCGTGGAGAACGCGACGCGGCACGACGCAGCTTATTCTCCCTCTCTCGGCACCCTCCACCGCGGCCTCGCACCGTCGGCGTCGCCGGGGTGCGCTCGGAGAGTGCGGCGCCCGCTGATGCGCCGATGCGCGGGCGCCGGAAGTCGCCGAGCCGCGCGCGGTACACGTCCCCGGACCACGTCGGCAACGGCGCCAACGGCTGTCGTTTACCCGCTGGAGAACGCGGGTGAGGACGCGCGTTTTCGCCCGGAACGACGACGACGACGGTCCCGGTCCCGGTCCCGGTCCCGTGAATCGCATCCGATCCGTCTTCGGCAACGAATCTCCCTCGTCGCATCGCCCCTGCGGGGAGAACACTCGGCGGAGGGCTGCTGCATCGAGCGTAAACGCAAGAACCTGTGCGACCGTCGGCAGAGATGCGAGATTGTAAAACGTTCCACGATGGCGCGTCTGGAAGCGCGATAATCAAGTCCTCGGGGGATTCTCCACGTTGATACGCGAGTCGGAAGTGCAGTCGCGTTACTCGACGAGACCTCCGGTGAATTCAACGAGAAGGATCATTAGAAGAGTTCTTCAGAAGTCTCTCGAAGCGATCGCTGGTTCCCGGAAATCGCGCGATAATTGCGAAAGGGGACTCCCGCGGGACGTCATTGGGATCTTTGCGTCACGGATGCGGACCGGAAGTTAGGGCGCGCGGCGGCGACACGCTGATCGCGCTCCTCTTCAGGGACACTCGCGCGTACGGAATTCGGTCGCACGTGCCGGCGCGCGTCGACAATGGCAATTGGGTACCTGGATCCTCTTCTGCCCCTCGCGGCCAACGATCATCCCGAGGCTGATTTCCGCCGCGGAATGACTTCCGGAGAATCAAAGACAGGTCGATCGGCGAACGACTTACTGATATAAGGGCTACGCGAGGGGAGGGGAGGCTTTATTGATGATAGAGCGCGTGAAAGATTATATCTGAGAAGGGGACAGAAATCAGATAAGGTGCTATAGAGAATATATTCGAGAAGGGGATCGGTTAAAGATTGAAATAATATATTTGGGATGAAGTTGGAGTATTAGATAAGGCGCGGGGTTTAGGGAGTGTACGATGATTTGCAGCGCATTTTTCCGCGAGAGAGAAGAAAATCGATGGCTTTGAGAGGGCACCTATATAGCGATATGTGGGAAAGGAGAGAAATCAGCTGGGGAGGAGCGAGGATCAACATTCAGAGAGTATATCTATATGTATACTTAAGCGAGAGAGTATTTTTCTATGGATAGTTTGTTTCTATTATATAAGCGAGAGAAAAGAGAGAGAAAGATAGAAAATATTCTATATATTATCAACCCCCCCGTCTTAAAGACGGGAGTCGGAGTGGCGTCGTCCACGATCGTCCAGCCCATCGTCGACGACGATACTTCCTGCTGGTGCGCTTCTCTTAGGAAATCTCTCGAGGAAATCTCGAGGATTCTTATGGTAGAATTCCTCTGCGTATAAGTACCTGCGAACACCCGCGGCGGATATCTCTTCGCCGCGCTTGTGCTTCTTCGTGCGTCATCGCCCACACTTTGGATTCTCGAGATAGCTAGATTAGACCGTAGTCCGTAAACGTTTAACGTTAAGAGATCTCTCTCTAAGCCGTGATTGATTTTAACAGTGCAAAAGACGTTTGCCTTAAAATAGAGGACTCTATTGATAAATTCGAGGGAGATTTCCAATTTCCCCGGAGCATAAACTTGTCGTAAAACTCGGCGAGCTCGGAGCTGAACCTGATTAACGACAGCTGTTTCCCCGCTGTCGTTCCCAGCTTCCGGAATGTGTTGTTTATATTTTATTCGGCGTGGATATTTGCGATCGGCAAGCCGCTGACGCTTGAATATTGGATTCCGCGAGCGATAATTCCGGCGGAGAGCAGCTGGCAATATACAATATTCAATCGCGAAAGGGACTTTAACGAGAACGTCGAGACTTGAACTTCGAGACGTTCATTAAGATCGTGGGAGTACGAAGCGTTTTTTCTCGAGGCGACACACCATCGAGCTTACACACCGCGACAATCGATCGTACGAGAATATCTCATCGAGCCACGTGGATATTTTCTTCTGCCGTCCGCGAGACAATAAGATGACACCGCCGGAGGAGGAGCGAGACGCCGCCGTGGCCGCCGGCAGCGAGACCGACACGCGCCACGATCAGGAACCTGCAGAGGATATCGTCCCAAGGATATCCTTCTCCTAGGCACCACCATCAGCCGCGGGTTCCGCGTCTCTTCCTCGTTCATTCACCGCCGACAGCGAACGACGAATGATGGTAGAGCCGAGATGGTCGATCAAGTGTACGAATAGCACCCTGGACTTGCTGGACCCGAGCGACGATTGTTACACGGACCTGAAGACGCAGCATCAGCGACGTTGCTGGAAATACTTCTGCTGGTGCCGCAGGCACACGATCAGCGTGATATGCATTAACGAGACGCGCAAGCTGTACTGGTTCAACTGCCGGAACGTGCAGGAGAAGGTGACGTACGGCTCGGGCGAGGGGTACTATCACAAATTACTGCGACTGGTGAACGGGGCGCTGAACGCCTGGGCGGAACGCTACATCGACGGGCTGAGCGTGGCGCGTCGCGAGATTATGTTGAGGATCAACGGCAGCGCGGAGAACAACATGAGGCTGTTAAAGGAGGGCTGCTACTGCCACTACCATCCGCACATGACGGCGGATGCGTGCAACGCCGACTTTCTCAGAAGAGTCGTAAGTTTCTGGGCCGACGAGAGCCTCAGGGGGATACGCGAGAGGCTCCGCGGCATGATGAATATTACGAAAAAGGTAGAGGATCACGAATCGCGCGAATCTCTTTATATCTCTTCTGGAAGGAATGTTTTCTCTCGATATATTGTACATGTCCCCGAATATATATAAATATTTATTTTCCCCGGTGTGTTGCAACGGTCGCACCAGGATTATCGCTCGTATTATTGGCATGCGCCTCGGCCAGAGAAGCGAGGGTAGAAGGGACAAGTCCGCGCCTCCGAATACGCCGTTTCCGTTGGACTTTCGTTCGTCGACCCCCTGACTACTCGCACTCATTCTCGCACTCGAATATCGCATCTCATTTTCATCTCGCCATCGTTTCGCAATAATATGTACCAGCCTGGACAAAAAAATAATCACACATTACTCGAAAAGCGTCACATTTCAAAATCGATAGAGTCTTAAACGCGACAAATGAGCGAAAATAACGAGGGGATGGACAGCGAAAGCAGTGGAATTATTAGACGAAGCATTGCACTTTGCATTTGCGACGCGGCTGTCTTTTTGCTATACGTAACGCGAGTAAAGTAGAAATTTTGGCATGTACGCCCGCGTTAGCTCCTGAAACTGACACGATCTTCTTGCGCAATGGACTTGCAGACGAGTCAAGCTAAAGTTGCATCGATACTAGTTGCCACGTTCGAGTAGCATGCGCTGATTAAAGCTATGAGATTTCTTTGCACATCTCCACTGCCAATTAATTGTTCGTAATGCGTTTGCCTCTCTTTTTAATTTAATGTCCTTTTATTTGTCCATAGTAATCGCCTGATTTAATTATAATGATACTAATTAATAATTGATTATCCATTGCCCGTATTTAATAAAAAGATTTAATGGTTATATATAATAAAGGTAAAATCAAATAATTTCAGTAAATTAGATTATATGACGCATTATATAATCTATAAATACATTTTCAATGGATCAGTAAATAGGTTGTTGGTAAATAAATATATGTATACATTGTAAATAGTAGTAGATATATTTAACACAATCCATATTTAAAATTCCTAAATGTGCACTTTTAGATAGACGAGGAACTCTCGATAAATTATGTACACGTAAAGCATCCTATCATTGTCAGTAATCTAGATCTTTGCATATAATCATAATCCTTTATCACCCTATTTCACGATCGCACAATACATTTTCTCTATGCACATTTTCTCTCTCTTTTATACATGACCACATTTTTCCTTTTCACGCATATACGGGCGATTCCACGAAAAACTTTTATGACATTAAACCGTTATATAAATTTATGTCTTCCTATAAAGCGCGAGTACAAAAAGAATTCGAGTAGAATGAGACATAATCGATTGCCTGCTGTCCAATTTGACGCGGAGTCGTCCGTATTTGTCTCGATTTTCACGGCGATGAGCGCGTTCAGCTAAAGATAAAGCCTAACGTATTTTCCAGATGTCGGACGATGATAGGATGTCACTCACCACCGCCGTCAGCGACGATGACGACGGCGAGAGTGCTATAAATTCGCCCTATCGAAAGCAGACCGGCACGGCTGCAGCTTCATTCAATTGCACCGGTGCAGTTCGGAAGGCAGGGTACGTCTTTCTCTCGTATTACTCTTTATATTCTTCTGTTTAGTCTTTAAAAATAATGAGCCTTGAGATTCTTGAGAACCTATATATAAAGATCTATAATATAACATTAGCATATATATGAAGGCCACAACGAAGAGTAATCTAGAGCGTGCTTTATTCAGTTTCTGAAATATATATTTATATTTATTTATATGATAATCCGCATCAATTTAACAAACGAACGGAGAAAGTTTTTACATAATAAATATTTATCATTATTATTTATTTATGATATTTATTCGATTAAAAATCCGATAATCTCGAAATTCAATTCAATGATTTGAGAACACGAGCGGAAATTATAGAAATAACGATAAACGTAATATATAATTATTTTTTAATGCAATTACAAATTTAAATGCAAGAGATAATGAGATAACGGCAACGCTTCGGAATTTCTAGATTTCTCAGCGTGAAGAAATGGTTGCTGCGCAAGAAGCATCAGATCGAGCTGGCCAAGAAGCGAGGCTGGAGGGGTTATTGGGTCTGCTTGAAGGGCACCACGCTCCTCTTCTACCCCTGCGATTCACAGGAGAGCAGGGCCATGGAGGCGGCACCTAAACACCTGATCATCGTCGACGGTGCGATCATGCAGCCGATTCCCGAACACCCGAAGAAGGATTACATATTTTGCCTGAGCACCGCGTTCGGGGACGCCTATCTATTCCAGGTAAAAAAAATTTACGGCGACTTTATCGTAATTCGTTTATTTAAAAAAATACAGAAACAGGAAATAAAATATTCGACTTGCGAGTGTACACGGAAAAGATTTCTCCGTAATGAAGCGCTCTTTACATCTTTTAAACTTTTAATAGATGGAGACTTAAATAAATCGGAACGTGAAAAATAAAAACAGGAGTTTTATAATCAGCATAACTCGCGTAGCTCGCACATAGTTTCGCCATTTTTATGTACGAACTTTTTAATAAGCGTTGAATATTATCGCAAATATAGTACGCCAATTAAACTTGAAGTAAGAACTGCAGTAGAGTACACGGTAAAGTATTGGAAAGTCGGAGGGGAACAATTGTACCGGTTCAGTTTGATCTCCGCACTTCGGTAGCCCTCGAGAGTGCATTAACCGCGCGAATCGCGCTAACTAGGTGTATTTAATTAATCCCGTCTTACGATCTCGTTCCTCGGTCACGCAACACGGCGAACTTTTAATAGTCCGCTGTCGCTACTTAAGAGCTTGCCACGACTTTAAATCACTCGGAAACGTGAGCGACATAGCGAGCGACGAGCGATCGATCAGCTTGGCGAAGTTCGCCAAGAGGGAGATCAAATTCCAGCTCGAGGAGAAACATGGTGTGTTTCGCTTTGTGTTTAGGCGCCGTGTCAAGTGGAGCTGGAGAACTGGGTGAACAGTATTCATTCGGCGTGCGCCGCCGCGTTCGCGCGTCATCGCGGTAAGACCGGCACGCTGCATCTGCTGCAGGAGGAGATTTTCCGTCTGGAAAAGGCGATCGAGTCGGTACGTGAATAGAATACGAGTTGATCGATGTCGTCAGACTGAGTTTGTTGTCGAAAGTCTAGAGGGATATAAATGAAAAGAAGCTTATGCATGGAAAAGAAGAATCGGATGTAGGCAAAAAAATTCTTGCAATTGCTTCTTATCAGTTTATCAAACTTGACAAAAATTACTACAAGACTGAATATTCTTAATATCACGCTATTTTTATTATTAAACTCGATTTTTAGTAAAGGGAAAGAGAATAGAAAAGGAGGAATGCTAATCGTATTGGCTGTTTGTAGGACCACAAGATGAAGCACATGGCGGATCTTCAGCAATCAGTGGTTTCCGACGTCGATACCAAGCAGCAGATCAACAATCAAATAGTACAGTGGGAGGAGAATCTGGAACGGCTCCACTGTGAGCAATTCCGCCTGCGGTGCTACATGGCCAGTTTGCAGAGTGGCGAATTGCCCAATCCGAAGGTAAGCACCACCTTCATTGAAACGTCAGCACCAAGTGTAATATAGAATATTAACGCTTTGTAGATCGGCCAAAATATACCGCATTGTCCGTAATTGCTCCATACTGTCATAGATAAAATCGCTTAGCCGAAGAAAAATCATCTCTAATATCTTTCATCTCTAATATACATGCTACGATTATTCAATAATATTCCTGTAACGCAATAACATTTCCTTGCGCATAACTGTTTTGATTTTTAAATTGAAAAAAAACTGTCGCAGCTATATTGGTGTTTATAATGAAAATACTTTGAATATTTGTATTTCGTGAGAATATACGTACATATATGTCGCGTCATATTTTCCTCACAATTTTGCGGAGAATTGAATTTATATGAAAATCAATATTACATAAATGTTTTTCATTCGTAACATATTTTTTATTTTTTTTTTGATTAATTTAAGCATACTAGATTACACAAAGGTTTTTGTGCAAACATTTTTATCTCGAGAAGGAATTCGGAAGGCTATATGTTGTCGAGCTGATTCTATTTTGCCACATACATACGCGCGTTCTAGTTGATCGTCGTCGAATGCGACGATGCGAAACTGACGTATTACGCTCAATTCCAATTGCAGTCGAATGGAACGCTGTTATTTGGCCGTGAGCTTTCGTTGCTTTCATGGAAAAGCCGGTTCTTTCTCGACTTCTCGCCGGTAAACAATATTACGCGCTGCAATTTTTCTGCACCATGCCCCATGGGTCGCTGTAATTGCCTGAAAAAAAAAAAAAAAATCATCTCTCGTCCGCAGCGTACACGCAATCAGGATTCGTTAGAGGTCCATCTACGTCGCGCTTATGTAATTTGTGTCATTCGTTATGAGTGATATCGATTGTCAAGGAAAGAGAGAGAAAGAGGGAGAGAGGGCGGGAGGGAGGGAGAACCGGGTAGCCAGGCAATATCCGTTAAATTAACGTTCTCGCGATCGTTGCAGCCAAGCGATTTTAATGCGATTCATAATCAATAATTAAAAGTTGTATTAGAATGCGCAACATTTCGCGAAAGGACAGCTCATTTTTTTACGGCTTTTCTTTCAAAAAGGCATATTTCTCCGAATCAGCAGTTTTAGATCATTCCGCGTATTCTATTATCTGAGAAGTCTTTTAAATTTATAAATTCAAAATTTTTTTTTTTTTTTAATCTTAAAAATAACTCAAAGGATTAGCGAGTGGCTTGATCCAGGTAATTAAAGATACTAAATAAACTCCGTGTTCCTTTTTCTTCCTCAGAGTCTACTGACGCACGTGTCTCGCGCCACGAAGCAAACGCTAAACAAGCTGGGCGTGTTCACGGTGTCGTCCTTCCACGCGTTTATCTGCGCGCGTAGCCCGTCCCTGCTAAATAATTTATTGGCGGGTCGCGGAGCAACGAAGAGACGACCGCCGCTGTTGTCGAGATCGAACAGCGGCTCCAGCAGACGCTCGCTGCAGATCTCGTCCAGGGACGAGGAGAAGAGCGTGAAGGTGTCCGTGCCGGAAAATCAGGTACGATCGTCAGGACATCGGGTGAGTTGATCGCAATTCTATTCCGTTACGCTTAGAGTGTGATAAGGATAAGGCGAGCGCGACCCGGCGTTTCCCGTTCGTTGTTTCAGCTGGTCTCGGTGTTCCTGCGTGACGCGATGACCGTGGAGGAGTTCCTGGCGAGCGCGTGCACCAGAAAGAATCTCAATCCGATGGAGCACTTTGTGCGCGTCAAAAAGCGCCGGGATATGGAGGACCATAATTACTTTGTGCCACATAGGACTGATTTGATAGAAACCTATGTAAGTTTGGCGGATCGGAATGGCGAATATAAATGTGCAGAGTTTGTGGATAGAAAATCGAGATTATATCGAAGATATTGAATAAAATATTATACTGTTTTATGTTACTTGCGAATGGAAGTAATTAAAAGTATCACAATATTATTTCGGATTTAATCGAGCAGAATAAAATTTTTAAGAATGCATTTTAACAAATAATTTAAAAAAGCTAGGAATTACTTTAGACTATGGTACATGGTAAAATTAATTATTAAATAATTATATAATTAGATAAGTCAAATAGAAAATATAATGTTTACTTTGAAAAAGATTACCGTTCGCTATTTTTTTTTAATCGATTGTTTTGTAAAATAATTAGATTAAAATTGTTGTGACTTTTAATAACAATTTTTTATATAAAATAACGTAACTTTTTTGCTGCGCGCAGTTGCATACGCACGAAATCGTGGAAGTCTGTGCCAAGATTTTATATCAAGTGGAATTGCAAAGAAACACTTTAGAACAAATGTGGGGCTTCTCCGTCGAGGCGGAGCTCATAGAAAACTCCGATAGGCAGGACGAGCTCTGCTGCTACGTTAGTAGAGTGGAAGACAAGAGCGTCGCCATGCAAAACGGTAAGCACCCCTTATCTAGGACAACATCTAACTAAAATAAACGTCCCTCGAACGCAACGATTAGAAGTTTCGATCGTTACAAGGTCTTTTTTATTTCTCATCATTTAACGATAATTTTTTCTTATTGTCTGCTTTTATTATAACACTGTTGATTCTTTGTACAATTGATTAACCTTATGTGGTAAAATTTCAAGGTAATGTACCAAATTAATTAAAAGGTTTCTTTAGTTTCTTTATTAATATTAGTAGAGCAAAGAGATGAACAAATTTTGAAATAAATCCAGATAAGTTTGTATTAAAGTTAATATGTCAAGTGACACCATGGGAATAAAAATGATGTCGCGTTGTAAGGCGGATATCCCACCCCTCTTCTCCAGTCTCGATTTATCTTCTTGCGGATCTTATGTTAGAAGACGACTTGCGTTAAGGTTCGACCGTATTAATTTTTTTAGACCTGGCATCGACGCCAGGACGTGCAAGGACGCCATTGAAAAATCATCGATTTTCCGCGCCTCGTCGCTTGCTCGTTGAACAGAGTCTCGTGCTTACGGTTAAATGAAGCGCATATAATGCGTGTAAAAAAAGAAATATGTATATAATAAAAAAATATATATATGTATATACATATATGTGCACACACCGGGGGTGGGACGATCTTAGGGCCGCAGGCGCGAACAAATCAGAATGACATTTAGCGCCGCCTTTCCGCAAATCGTGTCTAAATTTATCGGGCAGCTCGTTAAGCACGACCGAAGGGAGCGACTTATTATAGTTGCGAAAGATACCGAGCCGAACGGTTGATCGTAGACGCATCGCAGGCGCGAACAATCTCAGTCGAAATCTGAAAGTTACTTAAACGTTATAAAATGGTAATCGCGAAACGTTAGTTTTTACTCTATCGCGTTATCAATTTTAAGTTTACGAGTATTAGTGAGAAAAATATTTGGACGATTAACTATAAAATAAAAATTCTTCACGTCAACGATGAAGATTGAGATCGCACAATTACAATTCCGCTGATCCTCGCGATCTACCGTTGTCGGTCAACGACAAATACTTTATTGTCGACGAAAATTTTACTCTCGCAATTATTCTTTTCCGGCACAAATCCTCGTTAAAGAAGATGCATTTTTACGTGGGCGACTCTGCTTTCAGGAATCATTAAGGGCGACGAGATTATGGTAATCAACGGCGCCATCGTGAGCGACTTGGATATGATGTACTTGGAGAGCGTTCTGCAGGAGGAGGTGGGTCTCTGCATGATGATGCGATCCTCCAGGACGGAGCCACCGGATCTCACGGGCATTATGCGAGTCACCGATGACATAATCGACAGCCTGGTCTGCCCGCCGCCGCCCACCGACCCGCCAGTAATCAGCGAAGAAATGATTTCCGGTCTGATTGTACCGGCACCCGGATGGAGTAAGTCCTTTCGTCCTATATCTTCCAAGAAATTGTTGCATTAAGAACTGTTTCTATTACTCAAGATTATACCACTTCTGAAGATGGGCTCATTAAATTAATGAGGCACATAGGCCACAAAAGTAGATTACGAGAAAGAAAACACACGTTGCGATTCAAATAGGATGCATCAAGACACGTGATTAATTTTTTCGTTGTTAGCCGAGACGCGATTTATACACCGATGAAATATAACATGAAACAGAAAAAGTATTAGGTTGCCTGTTCATTATTTTTGTAGCAAGTCTTATTTCAAATTATACATTGTTTTTTTCCAATAGCAAATTATCATCACAAATAGTAATCACACGTTTAAGTACAACGAAATCACACACGTAAAAATCATGTAGACAAAATTATAATTAATATGATTAGTATATGAACTTTTGTGCGTCATAGCACATCCTAACCATCGTAACGCGAATTTCACTTTGCTGATGCAGGCAAGGAGAACATTATGCAGGAATGTTCGTCGGCCGGTCACATGGATAACAAGCAGTCCTCGCGCACAAATTCCTTCGAAATCGAGAACCTCTTGAAAACTGCCGAACAAGTGACAGGGATCTGCCGTTCTCCAGGTGAGACCAGAAAGTCGAGTCCCACCGGAAGCGTCGTCAGTTCCCACTCGCAGGCACTCACACCGAGCCGGCAGCTTAGCGACGCTGAGAAGCTGAAGAAAGTGATTTTAGAACTGATTGAGACTGAACGGACTTACGTAAAGGTAATAACAATTAAATATTATAATTATTATAGATTTTATGATGGATAATCTATATATATATATATATATATATGTATACATTGATATTAACAAATAGCAGATTAATGGCGACTGCTACCTAATGGCGACCTAATGGATTTCTTCCTATTTGCGTTTGCAGAATTTAAATAATTTGCTGGAGAACTACTTGGAACCCCTTAAACGCGAGACCTTCCTGTCGAACGCGGAGATCAACGCGCTGTTTGGTAATATCCAGGAAATCGTCACGTTTCAACGACAGTTCCTGCAGAATCTCGATCACGCCATCGAGATGGAGGTCGATTTCAATAGCTTTGACCATCCGAGTCAATTTAAGGTGCGCATCGTTGATCCGAATCTAATTATGGGAGTCTAATTACGTAACTCACAGCTCGATTATTTTATCAATAGCCAACTGTAAGCCGATAAAAGAGAAAATAGTGATTTTATGAAATCACATTTTTAAAACAATTTACAATTTAAATATTTACATGTTTGATCAAACTGATTTTTATAGCTTTCAATTTGAAACTTAGATCGCTTCTCATGGCTGTTACAGGGAGTCCTGTTTTCCATTGGAAGTGCCTTCTTATATTACGTAAATCACTTCAAGCTATACAGCTCGTTTTGCGCGAGTCACTCGAAGGCTCAGAAAGTTTTACATCCAAGTAAGTTTCTTCTTGAAATCGTTTCTTTTTCGCGAGTGACGACCTTCGCTTCCTCGTTCACGTCAACACGTCTGATCCTTCGCGATCAATAATTCACTCGCCGAGAATAACTGTTCAACCTCAATCGTTACTCTTTATAAATGTATTGTTCCCGGAATGTTCTTCAATTTATTATTCGTGCCAATCTTCCGCGAGTGAGGGACATTTTTGCGACCGCCAGAAACTGCGTCATTAAGAATTCAAAAAGATTGTTCGATCACTTTTTGTAGTGGCATCTATTATTTCGCGAAATTTTACTTTATGTCTCTTGAAAATTTAATACGCTAATTAAAGCATCTGTCAGTTTGAATTTTCAATCGTAACATCTTTACGTAGAAATGTTCCAGAATCTTAATTTCAATGACGCGCGAGCAGGACGAGTCCTTTTTTCATTTCTTGCAAAATCGCATTTTTATATAATTACGACGGAACGAAGCAATCTCCCGATAATTATCAGAGATAATCGACAATTTCAGACGAGGGAAATCAAGCTTTACAAGAGTTCCTGCAAGCGAGAAATCCTCGGCAGCAACACTCGTCGACCTTAGAATCATACTTGATAAAACCTATACAAAGAATACTCAAGTATCCGCTGCTGTTGCAGCAGCTTAGGAATCTCACCGATGAACGAAGCGAAGAACACCAACACTTAATCGGTAATTACCGCGACGCTGTGCGGCCGTAACGAACAGTTTAAGACGCCATTAGGGATTTAATCACAAACGTATACTTTGCAGAGGCGCTCAAAGGCATGGAGAAGGTGGCGGAGCATATAAACGAGATGCAGAGAATCCACGAAGAATACGGTGCTATTTTCGATCACCTGTTCAGGCAACACCAAAAATCCTGCAAACAGGTGAGTCGATCTCCAATTTTATCATTAGAGAAAGAAAACACGAGAAACACTATAATAATTTATTTAACATTAGTAAGACATACGTAATTTTCAGTCACTTTACATATTTAACGAATGACGTTTTATGTAAAGCTCTAAAACTTTTATATTATAATTCTTTTAAAGAATAGAAATTTTTTCTAGGCTTTTTTTACTGCTCTAATAATTACTGCTATATTTTAAACTTCGAATTTCTTTTATTCTTCTTATAATTTTAATATAATTTTACATAATTTTTTATTTAAATAAACAAAGTTTTACACATACACACAGAATAGTTTTAGAATCGTTGATTAACGCATTAATTTCTTGACAGCCGATCGACTTAAGTCCAGGCGATCTTTTGTACTACGGCGGCGTCGAGTGGCTCAATATTTCCGACTTTCTCGGCAAGATAAAGAAGGGTCTCGAGCTCCACGCGATGTGCTTCGTATTTAAATCGGCCGTCGTGTTCCTGTGCAAGGAAAGATTGAGACAGAAAAAGAAGCTCATGGTCAGTGTCTAGATGACCCATTTCTCTATATCGATCCTTGCAACACTTCTGATACTCAAGAGGCCGTCGTGTCTATGTTTTTCCAGGGAGTTTCTACGAAGGCTAACTCAAGCGAGGTAGAAATTATCCGTTACCAGGTGCTGATCCCGGTGACGGAAGTCCAGGTCAGGGCCAGCTCCGCCAAGGATATGGAGTCCCACTTCTTGTGGGAATTGATTCATCTAAGAAGTCAATTACAAAGGAGGTCGGAGAAAGTATACGTACTCTCCAACAGGTATTTTCTTAAACTTCCTACCTTAATTGATTGATTACTGAACGGGCGGATCTAAATTAAAATAAATATAAATAAAAACGAACCAAAATAAATTCTCTAAAAAAAACTGATTATCTCGATTTATTTTTATTAGTAAAATATAACATAGTAAATTGTAACGCAGCTTGACCTGTGTTTGTGGCAAATAATCGCCGTGATTGCACTTGACTGCATACAATTACGCGGCTAACGTAGTTGTACTATCGTTATTAATCAAACAGGAAAATTAAAAAAAATATTAAAAATAAATTGCAATTAAATTAAATATTTTGTTTAACCGGTTGTGCTAGGTCTTAATTAAGTTTCTATCATTTTGCAAACCATTATGTATTCCGCTATATTGTTTTTTATAAAAAAATTTATATCTATATATACATCTTTCCTTTTTTTTAAGTATTTGCCGACAACGTTTATACATAGCTTCATAATACGTTTGTATATTTTGAGTCGAGACTGTTCGTTTATTTTTTAATATCATTTTTTATGTACAAATGATTAAGGCGATCTCTTTATCTCACGTTGCCTCAAATTTCAGTACGACGGAATTCCGTAACGCGTTTCTGAAGACGATCCGGCAAATCATTCGTGAGTCGGTGAGAAACATGAGCATACCCTCGACGAAAAACATGAGCCAGGCGCCGATGTCGCTGACGCCGCGAATGTCGACCGGCCATGTGGAAAAATTCAGCAAGCAACAGGCCGGCCAGACGCAGAACGGAAACGGCGTGACGTGCACGCTCTCGAAGAAGGCGATGAAGCAGCAGCTGCTGTCCAGTTCGCACAAGCGCAAATACAGCCAGTCGAAACAGCCGGTGGAGCACGAGAGCTCGGAGGATAAGGATCAGGAGGATGCGCCGGTTCCCCAGCAGCAAACGTTTCGCTCCAGAAGCAAGACCATAAGCGACACTTCCGGTAAGACGAAATTCCCGCTCACATAAAAGAGGTCTTAATTTTAGGCAAAATTTTTATACGTAGTGGTTCTGATATGTAAACTGGTCTTTAAAGATTTATATTAATAAATTGAAGAAATTTTTTATTTATTCAAATTAATTTAAAAAATGTTGAAGAGATAATAAAAGCGCGAAACAGTGCAATGACTCGATTACAATGGACGTCATTATTGGCGAATTGCTCAACGCGCTATTACCCTGTTGCGCTTCAGGCGAGATGAAGGTTGAGATGGATTCGGGTACAAAGTCGGAAGGTGAGGAAGACTCGCAGGCTTTTTTAGGCGAGAAGAAGAATCTCGGTCGCACACCTAATCATCTGACGCTGAGCACCACGTCGACCATCTCGGCGGGGAGTACTGGCAGCCAGGCTAGGTTGATCCAGTCTTCCCATCAGCCTGAGAACTATCAACCTATTACCGTCAAGGAACTTGGTGAGTGTATTAGTCGTTGGGATTTATGCGTCTGCCGAAACTTGCATCAAAACTACTTGATTATTTATTAATTAATTAAAATTGTGTTTTTCAAATTTACTTAATAACTAGTAAATTAAGACCTCTTTTAATCTCTTACTAATTAATTAATTAATACTTCAATCATATTGGTTTTTCGAATTTTGTTTTAATTAATATTGATGGAAATTTTGCTTGAAAATTGGAAATTATTTTTAATAGTAGTAAATTAATAGTAGGAAGTAGGACATTTGTACAAATAAATCAGATACATATTTTATCAGATATAATAAGATTTATTTTTTCGTTCTTTTTTTTAAATCCATGTTGTAAAACATTAATCTCTAAAATGTATTGCAACAGGTTCGCCGATCTGGAAGCCACGGGAGCTACCCTCCCTGGGGGAGGCCACCACATTGCCGCGCAAGGGTAAGTCGGCCGGCGAGTTCGCGGACATGAGCTCGAGCCACAGCGCCTCCCGAAAGTCTCTGATAGAAATCAACAATTGTGCTCAACAACCTAACTTTAATAATCACGTTTAAGTTGAATAATATCGAGGCTGACTCGCTAACGAGGTAATACCGTTAAGTTACCACCGCCATTAAACGCGACCACCACTACTACCATTATCATCACCACCGACATCACCTACCATCACCACGACCGAGCGTAATACACAGAGATAATTATCCGATTATTGCGAATAATCACGATAACGATACGCGAGGAACACGCATTCCGCCGCCCACGTGGAAATTCGCGAAGACTGCGCTTTCTCCCTTTGCTCTCTTCCTCATTTCGTCTTCCAGCAGGAAATCCATATGTGCTTGCGTGCGTGCGACGCAGTCGACTGTACCATTTGTACGAGAGCAAGCGAGATGCTTGATCGAGCTTTCTCCTCGCCGATCAGGAGAATCTGATCGGATACGATCAGATCATCTCCTCTTTCCTCCTTCGTCGCGTCTCTTGGCGGTCGACATATTCAAATAGTTAAAAAAGTAAAAAAAAAAAAGAATTAACGACGTAATATTAAAGTTAAGATAAAGAGTGTGTCATTAAATTAAGATAAGAATGCCAGACTTATGGTAAATAGTTTTGATTTTGACAATCGTAACGCGGACGATCCCCCGAAGTCGTAGAAGCGATGCCGAGCAGATCGCTGGCTCTGAAAACGAATAATTCAATGGCGAATAATAAATCGTTAATGAATAGCCGATCTAGTTCTTCGTGATCGAACAAAAGACTGGATCGGATTAATGGAGAATATGAATTCTAAGACGCTTACCCCTGCTCAGTGAATAGTTTAAGTTCGCTCGCTTCGTTCTACACATATCATTTCTCATTAGTTTCGGCTTCTCCCTTTTTATTGCTAATGTTATAAAAAATTGCGACTGCAACATTCAGTTTTAAATATGTTCATAAGAAATCCCTAAAAGTGTACATTTGAAGTTAAATGAAGCATAAAGTTTTGGTATCCATTTTTATACTCGCAAAAATTGATTTACAAACATAAAGAAGTAAGTTCTTGCATATTGTTCGATAATTTATAAATATATAAAATAAAGCACTTTGCATTCTGCAAAATCCTGTACATATTAAGTACATAAAGAAAAGGGAGAAACTCTAAGGTGAGATTAAATAAATCGAGATTGTTAGCGTGTCTGAGAGATCCTAGGATGGGTCAAACCGTCGCTTCTCGAATATATGTATCTCCGCTTAACAGCATCAGCCGGCATAATTTCAACGTCGCCGGCTTTACGAGACGCGATTCGGTTGACTTTTCGAGAGTCGTCAGTGATCGAGAGCTCCGTCCCTCGATCCTGTTGGTCCCCCGTTTCCGCGTGGACGGCGGCGCGGATGATCCGGAGAGATAATCGATTCTGTAAATAATGTAATAATGATATTTGTCGTCATACCATGTCACTATGATTACGCGTTACCATGATCGCGATCGAGCGCTCGCGCGTAGGCGCGCTCGTTGCGTTGTTTCCCATCGTTCCACCAAGCTCCTACACACATCCCCCATTTTTTTATTATTATATGAAACCGTCGTGATGCGCGTCACGCCATTGACGATCGCCGGATGACGTGAGGACTGCGAGGGTAGCGAGAGAGAGAGACTTATGCGTTTAAAAAAAAAAATAATTTAAAAAAAAGAATAAAAAAGGAAGAAGAAACAAGAGATTGAAGAAGCGATTCGCGCGCATAGCGAGTAAGTCTTAGCGATTAAAGAGAAATCAATTAAGATATGTCGTATGTGTGTATATACATATACATATATATACGTATATATATGCATGTATATATACACGCATACAGAAAATATATGTATACATACTATATATATGGAATGTTATGTGAGAGAGAAAGAGAGAAAGGGTAGATTTGTGAATTGCATTGTAACGTCGTCCACGGTCCCCTCCCCCCCCAAAAAGAAATTAAAAAAAAAAACGTTCCGCCGCGTGTTAACCTGTTTTCAGGGTCGAGCATCCTCGCCAACATAGCAGACTTTATTTTTAACGTTACTTAAGATACAAAAGAGACCGACTGAACGAGTGAGAGAGTCGAAGGGTCTGTTTTCCACTGCTGAAAACTGGCGCTGGCTGCGCTAGTTCAGGGTTCATCTTTTTCCTTCCAATGTGGAGTAAGAAAGATGAACTCTGAACTAGTGTAGCCAGTTCAATAGAAATAAACAGACCTTATATGTGCGTATGACAGAGTAAGAGAGAAAGAAAGAGAGAGTGATGATCAGAGTGTTCGAGACCAAAGCTGCGAAGTGAGATGCGCCGACATAACGAGATGCATTAAAGGCCCGTGATTAGCATGCATGGATGTATGAGAGAAAAAGAGAGAAAGAGAGAGAGAGAGAGAAAGAGAATGAGAGAAAAAGAGAAAAGAGGCGCACACTCGTACTTTAAAACGTACATATTGAATTTTAGGGACGGCGAACGGTATCGGCACCGAAACCTTTCACGATAATCCGACACATATACCGCGTTGTTAATGGGTATTACGATAAATTAAGAATGGTATCGAGGGATTAATACGTGTAAATTAGACGACAGAAAGTATCCACATAGACGTATACCTACAACCAAAAAAAATATGTATAAATAAAAAAAATATATATACACACATTCACACATACATAAATACATTTTCATACGCGGCATGCAAGCGCTCAAGCACGATTGGTGGTGCGAGCTGGTGGTGTCCTCCAGAGAGAGAGAATATCTTCTCGAAACGCTTTATGAAAATTATTCCGCGAATATTTTTTGCGAGTATTTCAAGATATCCCGGCAATATTCCCTAAGAATGTCCTAAGAGGCTCGTGGGAGCATTCGAGGAATATTTCTCAAAGGACGAGAGCGTTCGAAGGATATTCATCGAGACATTCCGAAGACATTCTGGAGGACATTCCGTCACCTCTCATCGCCACGCGCGCAACCCGTATGCATACTCGAGGGAATGCGGATGTTGCGCGCAACGACGTGACCGATCAGTCTTATCGGACGCGAAGGGAGACGTTCGCGAATTCGCGGCGACCGCGTTTCCTGAGTAGGACAATAAAGGGACGGATCGGACGACGCTTGAGGCGGCGCGGCGTCACGTCGCCGGTTTCTTCGAGGAAGTCTCCCGATTTTGGTATATCGTTCTTTTACCTTGTGATTCCAGCTGCGGAGTTAGCATTGATCGCTGTAAACCGATTAGCGGATTCGGAATCATATATATTGCGAGCTTAGATCTTCCTCGACGTCGGGCTGACGTTAGCGCGACGACGCCTCGGGTCACGCAGGTCTTGCTAAAATTGAGAATCGATGCCTCTATATATGCGAGTATCGGTGCTGATTGCGTCGTATCGCTTAATTATCGAAAGACTTTCTGCAGCGATACATTGCACATTAACGGGAATCAATCGTAGGTGCGACGGAATTATCCGTTTAGAGATCGTTAACGTCTTCGTTCAGCGCTCCGAATCGACGATCGTCTTCCAGTCGTGGACGAATAAAGGATTTAATTGCCAATCCCTCAATGGGATTTGATATAGTCATATCGAGTACTGATACACAACGCATACGCACATACTCATCACGTTGTCGTCCGTGACGATCTGCGATCCGGACGGATGCGTTTTTCGTCGCGATCTTCGTGTTTGAAAAGCGAAGCGTATAATATTTTGATATTATAATATTGTAATGTTATGATATTACAGCGTTATAATAATAAAATGTTGTACAACGTTATATTATATACGTATAATATTATAAGTTTATACAGATGAACGAGAGGGATCGTGCCGTCAATGTTGCGCGCAACATCTGAAAAAGAAGAAAGAGACTTTGTTCTAAAAATCTGAAATCGATCGAAATCGCTGAGAATTCAATAACGTGACGAATTTTCTACGTTAATGCTTTTCGGAAAGAGACGATTGCGTCGATACGAAAGAGAGAAAAAAAATGTACGTATTCGCGAAATCGCGTCAATTATTAGTATATTTCGAGGAGTGTAATTATACGAGTACTAATTATACCGGCCGGGATACTATTGTACAATTTGTACAGTGTGCATAGGGTGGCGAGAAGACGGGAACGGGTGATCCTTTCCTTTTTCCTTCGTGGTGGACCGCGCGAACCGCGGAAATTTTATCCGTAACGTCTAATATTGACTAACGAATGTTTTATCGAATTGCTGTAATATTGCTTCCATCTCGAGCGCGTTACCACGCATCTGATGTGCGTGCTTTGACACAGATTTCTTACGATTTTACGAACCACCGCGGATACCTCTGCGACACGTACGTGCTTTTACGAAATTGCATTAAGCGGTAAAATTCGTCAGCTTGACTGCCAGTCACCTCCTACTATTGATTGTAATGTGACTTTCTAAAAATTTTGTTGTTTTCGTGTTTTACATTACAATTGTTGGGTTTATAATGGTAACGTATATTTTTCCGATCGAATATGGTGCGTTGATTTTTATTATAAAAGTTTGAGCAGCATTAATTTTTAATAGGAATAATTAAATTCACGTTTTTACAGATTGCGTATGGATTTTATGCCATGTACATATACTTTGCTTATATTCCGCAAATTATCTTAAAGTCGTCAATACAGAACAAAAGATCGAAGCTGTTATTTTCAGGAAAAATAGAACAGGCAGTCAAGAACAATAAGAATCAATTTCGTCCTGCGAATTCTTTTGTGCTGAAAAGTCGATCGGACGCTCGCCAGATTTATCTTGAAGCGCTCGCGACAAGACAACCAAGAATGACAAAGGCTCTTTCTTTTTTTTCTTCCGTTTGAAATCGAGTATGCCACTATACGCACGGGTCCTGCCATCCTGCGCGACAGTAGTTCTCCGAAAGACAGAAATATCAGCGAGAATTGAACTGTAAAATCACGATACTCAAAAACGTGGATTTGTCTCGACGAAGAAATTTTCGTTGAGACACACGTTCTTCGGTGAAACATACCGGAGAATCTTTTTTCTTCTGTTTGTCGAAGAATACGTATCGGAAAAGTGTGACGAACGTGGTGCCAAAATTGTCGCATAGCAATAATTAGTAGGATTAATATCAGACTGACTTATATATAATAGTGTTCAAGCGCGGGGAGTTCGTCGAAAGGTGAAATCTCAATGGAAACTTATCGCTGGACTTATCGCGATTAATAATCGCATAACTTCGGCGATTGGTAACTGCTTTAATTGCTGACTAAAGAATTATGTCCAACACCAAAAAAAACTCACGTAGAAATTTCGAGAATTACTACAGAAAGACGCTCTCTAACACATCGACATGAATAAACGGAAATTTATGCAGAAACTTAACGCATCGAAAGAAAGATAAGAAAATATGAAACGTATCAATATACGGTCGGGTTGGATCTTTTCCGGTCTAATAATATAATTTACGTGAATTATGTACATTTTTTCGCTTTAGCAAGAAGAAATAGTTCGCTGAAGCGAAGAAATCTACATAAATTCATATCGAATAATATTAGGCATAAAAATCCAACCCAACCGTATATTAATACATATTCTATTTGCTTGATCGTTATCATAATCGATCATGATTTTCTTAATAAAAGATTACATTATTATATCTCGCATGACTTGAAGAATTTAACGCTGCGATTTTTACAGTTCGATTTTCCTGAGCGATTACTTACGATAAGCAACGAGTTCGTTAACTGCAATTTTTCCGAAATATAAAGTTATTAATTTTTGCTAAAATAATATTCTTGTATTTAACGCAAAGAAAATGTGCTTCGCAAGCAAACGGTGCTTTGTATAATTTAGACCGTAAGGAAAAATTGAGGCAGGCATTTTTAGTGACTTTAGAATTTTTTGGACTTATCCTAATCGCCGTTGCTCAGAAGCTCGTTGTGTCAATGAAAAGGATGGCAGGAACAAAGGATACGAACAGATACACGTCACGTAGACCAGCACACGTGGACACAATTCACGTCTCGTGCGATCGCGCGAGACACGTATATACACGAAACAGTTCACACAAAAAAATATATCTAAATAAGGCATCGGTTAAGATCTGACAGCGAAAAAAAAAATAATAAGATACCTACTTACTAATTACTATAGGCGAGAACACACGTGCAGATTTAAGGGAAAAAAACTTACGGAGGACCTTCTGTTGCTCGAATTATTGCATTGTCTACTATATATAAATTTTATTGTATAAATTCTGTCGAGAGAGGCGCGCCTCCGAGCGAGAGTCGATGTTTCTTTTTCTCCTCGACCCCCGTATCCTTCCTGTCGGAGGATCTACGAGGACATTCGAGAGAAAGAGGCTGAGGAAAGTGCGTGACACACCCGGGGAGTCGCTCACCCGCGCGGATAACGGCGTTTATATATTTAAGTTACTGTCGCGATATCGAAAAGGTACAGCTTTTCATAGACGACATTTGACGACGCTACAAAGATTTTCCGTCTAGACTTCCGTCGTGGAGAACAATCTCGTCCATCATAGATGGTCTGCGATAAAGTCGATTTATCCTTATCCCCCCGACGTGAGTATTATATTATATCTCTGATATAAAGTCCAGTCCGCAGCTGTGTAAACAATGTAGTACGATTACCTCTTGAGCATTCGAAGTACGGATGCTTTCTTCGTGTCTGCCATACGTTGAAGAGCGTGTCGTCGCGGTCACCTTATCGCGGCCACGTCTTCTAGCCGGAGTTAATCGAGCTTAAGATAGTGCGCCTCGTATATTTATCTTCCCACTTAAGAAATCTCGTGAAGAGTTTTGAAAACATGATACTATCAAAGGTTAACGTTCATTCAACCGCAGCTGAATTCTAAAGAAATGTACATTTTGTATAAGCTCCAAAAAATCATTTGTTTCACACGTTTACGTTCGCAGAATCGTGGAAGCTCCACGCGCGAATATTAAAGTAATATGAGAAAAAGAAAGAAAAACGAAACGATATTATAGTGCGCCAACACTTAATTTTTTGTAAATCTATCTTCCCACAATCAACATAAAAAAAGATATGATAATATATCCCGCAAAGAAAACGAGTGATTAAATAATTATTTAAAAAGTTAGATACATTTGAGAAACTTTCGTAAATCGAAGCTAGAAATTTACTCGAGGTTGAGTACTTGATAAAAATGGCCTGAAAAGGGTTGAACGAATCACCATCCGATTGCTCGCGATTCCCGATGGATCTAACCCCACCATTTACGCACTTTCCTCGGCGATGAAGTCAGGTCGGAGAAAACAAAAATCGAACAGGGTCGAGACACTCTAGCTCGGAGACGTATCCCAATAGTTGGCCTAGTACCGAGTTTCATATTTTTCGCCCCCTCCCGGGTACGCAGTGGATCGTCGAACGATTGATCGTCTATTGTATGATTATTGACATTCTTCCAGAAATTTTATTGATAGATATATATAAACTTTATCGCTACCGTTGAACATAGTAATATTTGGGGGTATATACGATTAGGGCGATACCTTGGGTATTTATTGGGGACACCGAGAATACTATATTGAAAGAAAGAAAAGCAGAGAGAGAAAATAAAGAGAGATTAAAAGGATGAGAGAAGGGTCTGAAAGAGAAATGCGGGGTTGGTAGGATTATTACATATATAAAAATATAGAATATATAAGAGAGAGAAGGAGACGTTAGGGGCACAGTTAAGGGAAAGGACGGGGGCGGGTGATAACGAAACGAAGACGAGATAGCGTGTAACAATGTAACGAGTCTTTCCAGACGAGAACGAGAAGAGAAAGACGGAGATGTACACGGAGACGAGGAGTATCTCTTCCTTGCGTTGAACGTAAAGCGATAGTAAGCTGGGTGGCGAGAACCAAGGATGAGATTAAATGTTGCCGCAGCGTATGCGAGCGGAAATATATGGTACGCGCGCGAGAGAGTATAAAAAGAAACCCTTTACGTTTTCTCAACTCGTTACGTGAACGGTACGTTTAGCAATGGAATATATTATGATTACGATGATTGCTATATTCGTTGTTATTGTTCCTCGGTTGTATGCGGAGACGTTTAAGAGTGATCCATTTGTACAATCATTGAGTCATTAAAATATGATTATTCATTATGGAAACTCGGCCCCTTTTATTCCCCTTTTATTCCTACTATATCGAGACGAATATGAAACGTAGCAGGAATAAAAACTGCGAATTGATCCTACTTTGGAATTTCCTATCATATCGCATGAAATTATCTCGTTGATTATATTCGTAATTATTTGACAATATATTCAATTAATTGGAACTTTATTTATTGAAATTAGAATAAATGTTAGAAAATTAGAAGAACATCACGAATGACCGACTAAGAAATATTGTTGGATAACGCAATTCATTTTCCTAAATAAAGGTGTCGTTCTTATGGCGTACGTATCTTTTAAATGTTCATTAAGAATCGAGTTGTCAATCTTTAAATATTGAACAATAACGTTTTAAAAAATTAAGAATATAATAGAAAAAGTATTAAGATAACAAATCATCAAATATTTTACCAATATTTTGCATTCCGCTTTTCGAAACAAACGTCGCGCGACATATGCAACATAAATACAAAAAGCTTTATCACATTGAGATATCAAGATATCGATAACTCACAGGTGTTCGATAATCCCTGATTGAGTTGTGAAGTGATTAATAAATGTCGCAGCTGAGTAAACTAAATAGTCGAACCCATCTAAATGCATGAATTGGTTCCTGAATACTCTTTGAATATAATTCATTCCAAGAATTTATTAGTCATCAGAGAGAACATTCGCGTACGCGTTTCATTTCGACTGATTGGGAGAATAAAGATAGATAGCAGACCAAATAACCGTTTTATCTAATTGGATCCTGATGGGACGATGGGACAGTTGAAAAAATTTCAACATCTCGCGATTATTGGCTTACGTCCCACAGTTGATAAGAAATCTCTTCGAATTCTCACCTGCGTGATAAGCTACCGGAGGCAGGTGGCTCGATAAACGCAATTTGATATGATGACGCGACGCCGGTCATTCGAGACCAGTTGTTCATTCGATCTGGGAAAGGGAACATTATCAATGGATATCTAAATGTCGCGAAATTCTCGCGGATATATCCGACGAGCGAGTCGCGAATAAATCTCCACGAGGTGAGACAGAAACTGCAATTCGTATAAACGAAGTCGTGTGACATTTTAGTTTACAGTGACCATTAAAAAATTACACGGAACGGATTATGGTGAATTTATTCGTCGGGAACGAAGCCGTCGCATTAGTTTCGAACGAGATTACGACGGAGGCAATCGACTACCTGCAGCTCTAAAATAAAGAATGTACAATCGAGCATTTGAAGCGTGGAGATATTTATTGTGCGGACGCGGAAACGCGAACGGAAGCGTGAGGTGAGAATTCGTTCGAGGAGGTACATTGTCGAAGAGTGTATAGTATTTATCACGCTAATCTTGCCCGCGATATAATAGCAATTAACTAACGTCCTGAAGCTGCGCGTTCAATTCTCGCTGTCGCGCATCGCGGGACATCGCGATTGCTGCTATTGAGATACGGCGGAATCGAGCAATTTCGTTGAGGAACGTCTAGGCGTAAATCCCTCGATAGCGTTCCCCGTATACGCCCGCAGTATGACGCGACCGGAAGCGTTCGTTCTTCTTCTCGCGCTGTGTTGCGTCTTGATATCGGCGGATGAACAGTTTTGCGCGTGGTATGGTCAATGCGGAATATCGGACGATGTATTACCTCGGGTGCGGTCTTGCGTGGCAAGGAACATCACCGCCCGACCGATCAACGATGCGGCGTCCGAAGCTCTTCTGCGGAAGAGATGTCCGCACTTCTTCGAGAATGACGGTTTGTATATTAAAGTATTTTATTTTTTTCGAGATCGTTTCCGCTTGCGCGATTGTTAGCGGTTGGAGAGTGCCAAGTGCGGCATCTCCGCTTCGAGGATATAATTACGCGCGCTTATATAATTCATGGAACGTGTTCGACGTCCTGCAGAATCACCGATAACATGCTGCGACGCCGAACAGATCGTCACGATGGACGACAGCATGCAAATGGCGGAAAATATTCTCGGCAGGTGTCCGACTTGCATCCGAAACGTGTTTCGGCAGATCTGCGACATGACTTGCAGTCCCGAGCAGGGTCGATTCGTGAAGGTGACCAAGAGTTCCGAAGCAAATGGTGTCGAATACGTCGTCGAATCTGAGGTGATGATCCCCAAGAGTGCATTTTGACTCTCACACACATTTCTTGATCTTCTATTAATAAATGTTAACAAATAATAAATTAATACGTGTAAAGCAGCAAATACAAGAGCAGATAACTCAAATAGCAAAATTAAAATCAATTCGTTTACGAAAAAATTTAAACGTTGCTGACCGTACTTTAGATTCATCTCACGGAAGAATTCATAAATAGGACGTACGATTCCTGCAAAAACGTCGTCAATCCTACTAGCGGAAATTTGGGCATGGATCTGGCTTGCGGTGCGCACGGAGCCAGCAGGTGTTCCCCGAAATTGTAAGCAGCATGACGCGCACACGCGATCGTCGAAACAATGAATAAAATGAAACAGAACCGCAATATATATATGGCGTATAATTCTTAAAGGTGGTACGAGTACATGGGCGATGTCAAAGCGAACATTTTTACGCCCTTCCAGATGACATACATTTACGATGCGGCTGACGAATGGGGTGCCGAGCCGTGGAATGCTGTAACAAAGAAATGCAGTGAAGCCTACGACGTAAGTGCGAGAATTATAAGCGCTTCCGATCTCTCGCGTATAAAAGGATCCACGAAGCTTATTTATGCGTCTTGAATTTATCATGTTAAGTTTGACATTTTTTTAATTATTTTTGGGTTTGCCAGAACTCGTCCATAGCTTGCAGCTGCGTCGACTGCCCCATCGCGTGTCCCTTCATCGAATTAGAGATTGAGTCAAATAATACGTTTATGATCGGCGATGTTAATGGCTACGGTGTCATAGCGGCTATACTTGTCATTTTAATCCCAATTGTAGCGGGTTTCACGTATGCTTTGCTCAAGAATCGTAAAAAAGGTAAAGGAACAACGGGAAAATCAATCTTTAATTAATCCTATTTAAAAAAAAATTCTGTTTAGTATTTCAAATTGTTCAAGCACTTTCTTCCTAAATATTTTTACATTTCTAGGTTCTACCAAACCGCCAGCAAAAAAGACAGACAGAAACTGTACTCAAAGCTACCAAAAAGTCTTTGAAGTGGCCTTCGCTGCATGGGGAACAGGTAATTACGTATCTTTTCTAAATATAATTTTATGTTATATGTGTGCGTGATATCTTAATGATAGAAAACTATTGGTAGCAATTTTTTCGATACAGGATACAATTTTTAATTAAATTAAATATATTCATATTTAATAAATATATATTATAATATATTTCTCCACCCCCTCCTCCAATTAGGTATAACTTAAAATCACGTTTGCAACAGAGAATTACTATTTTTTTATATAGTATGAAATAGTATTAGATATTAAACAATTATTTTCCTGCCATACGATTATGTAATATGCGGAGAGACAAACTTTTAGCTGCGAATAATAAATGTTAACGATATTCAACAGCGTTCGCCAAGTATCCTATCATCACTTTGTTCACGACCTCATACATCGTTCTTGGTCTGAGTTACGGAATCAACTACCTTTCGGTGACGGTGAACCCAATAGAGATATGGGCAGCGCCGAGTAGCAGATCGAGGCTAGAAAAGGATTACTTTGATAATAGATTCCAGCCGTTCTATCGGACCGAGCAAATCTTTATAAAATCCAAGGATCTTGATACGGTAAGATATTGCGGTAATTATACCTAATTGCTATATAATAGCAAATTAATATATGCCTCTAACATTCTTGTATAAATACCCAAATGAAACTCGATATTAGGTTTTTATCGTACTATATTCTTAAATATTTAAAAATTTCTACTTTTTAATGTAAAAATAAATATTTTCGATACGCATCACGATAGATAAGGCATAATACTTCGATTGGAGTTATGTGGTTCGGACCAGTGTTTAACAAGGAGTTCTTGCTGGAAGTATATGATCTGCAGCAGCAGATTCTTCAAGTACGTTTGTACAATTAAAGATTTTAATACTCAGGGTGCAAAATATAATAAAAGGAACTGGCTAATATTTTTGACCTTTGTAGTTAGGCCAAGAAACTGGCGAAGGACTGGAAAAGATCTGCTATGCTCCCGTACAAAGCGAATTTACCGGACCGGTTACTCTTGATCTCTGCACTGTGCAAAGTATATGGGGATATTTCCAGAATAACCTTGCTACGTTCAATAAAACAGATATAAAAGGAGGATATAACACTAATTACCTTGATCAGTTGTACATGTGTATGCAGTAAGTAATAATAGTCAATTTACGCGTTTATTTGCCTAATAAATCATGCAATGGTAACAGTCTCAATAAAAATTTACGATAGTGATGGTTCTATGCATTTTCCCCTTATATAAATCCATTATTTATAGATCGAAATTTTAATAATAATTCAATTTAGTTTAAGTGAATAATTTCCCAATCGAAGAGAAATGTGAACGTGCTTAGTAAATTTTAAGTAACAAGTTATCGAATCTTTCTTCCAAAAGCATATTTTTTGTCTAATAAAAATAGTTTAAAAAATTCCATTTAGTACTTATATAATAAATGGTTTTTCAGGAATTCTTTTCATCCAGACTGTCTGGCGCCGTACAAAGGACCCATAATTCCTACCATAGCAATCGGAGGTTTTCTGAAAGAAAGAGAGTTTAAATATGATTCCTCCGATTACATTAAAGCGACCGGACTAGTCTTAACATTTCTGGTGAAAAATTCGCTCAATGAATCGGACCTCGTGACGATCAATAAATGGGAACAGCGGTGTGTAAAAATCAAGAGAGAAAAAGAATGGAATCGCCGAAAAAAAATAATTGTTAATGCGTCATGAATTGATGTACCAAACCGCGCGATCATTGTAAATTTTAGCTTCCTCGATTTTATGGAAAACTGGAACGAAAATGGTCGACCGGACTCCATGGACGTCGCATGGTCCACCGAAAAATCGATACAGGACGAACTGGATAGGACGTCGAAAGCGGAAATGATAACGGTGATTATTAGTTACCTCGTCATGTTTGTTTACGTCGCCTTTGCACTCGGCAAAATCAAGACTTCCGTTAGCTGTTTTGTAAGTATTTATCATCATAAAAAATACCACGAAATTATAAAATATGTAAACATATGGTGCAAAACGCTTTCATTATAATTTCCAATTTTCCAATTTAGACCAAAAGCAAAATCGTATTGAGCGTCGGTGGAATCATCATAGTCATAGCATCGGTCGCTTGTTCTGTCGGTCTTTTCGGCTATGCTGGCGTGCCAACCACTCTGCTCACAATCGAGGTATTATAATTAATTTGACGACGTATACTTCCAGTTAAACGTTTGCTTTATTACATAAAATCTACATTTAAATTTCTCGCAAATACGCAAAACAAATTAAATTACGATAATAAAGTATATTAAAATAAATAAAGTAAATTATTTTTAAATAATGCTACAAAAATTCACGTAATCGAGAATGTACATGGATCTTTATCAGTCAAATGTAATTTAAATATATTTAAGAGACGTTTACACAAAAACAACAATTTAATGGTAAATTGTTATTCAGGTAATTCCTTTCTTAGTGCTGGCTGTCGGAGTCGACAACATTTTCATCTTGGTGCAAAATCATCAGAGAAATAGTCGGAATATCGACGAAACAATTCCAGAACACATCGGCAGGGTTCTGGCCGCAGTCGGACCCTCGATGCTGCTTACCAGTACATCCGAATGTTTCTGCTTCCTTATTGGTACGTACGTAAAAATATCATACCAACTATTTAAAAAAAAACAGGAGGAGCGTCTTTCCTTATGTTTGTAATTATAATATGTAAAAAATAAAAATTTCAGGAGCGTTTTCCGCAATGCCAGCGGTCAACACCTTTGCGATGTACGCCTCGTTATCGATTTTAATTAATTTTCTCCTTCAAATAACGGCCTTCGTCGCTTTATTGTCCCTCGATTCCCGGAGAGCTGAGGTAAATTATATAAATTTTTTATAAAAATTTTACCGTTTTACGAAAGAGAAATCGTGTCTTCAATAATTAATATAACAAATGCAAATTGATATTATAGTTATATTTATATTATTGCAATTATTTCAATTTTTGTAAGAATTTCAATTATCCTACCTAACAATTAATACTCCGACTTTACGAGATTCTCATGCGTCAATTTTTAAAAAGAATCAAGGTCAATTTTTAAAACAAACGATCAATATTTTTTTAGAATAATCGCCTGGACGTTTGCTGCTGCGTTTCCATCAAGGATGATTCGAATGTCGACGAACGCGACGGTATCGTTCATACAATCTTCGAGCGTGCGTACACGCCGTTTCTGATGAAGACGCCGGTCAGAATTGTCGTCATAGTGATCTTCGTCGCCGCTGTCGCTACTCATGTCATAGTCTTTCCGCAGATCGAGATTGGATTAGACCAGAAGCTCTCGATGCCCGAAGACTCTTACGTTCTCAAATATTTTCAGGTAAAGAATAATAAAGAAAAAAATGAAAAAAAAAAAACCGATGAAAATCATTCTACCTAATTGTTACAATTCAACTCGCAGTCAATCATTTATGCTTATAGAAATCAAAGCGAAAAATCTCTTATTAAAACTAAAGAGAAAGTATTTGTTTTATGTTATTTTTAGAATATTATACGCGGAATATTACACGTTACATTGCATTACAGCTTTAGCGAATGTTATATTTTTAGTACATGGAGGACCTTTTGTCGATGGGCCCACCCGTGTATTTCGTTCTGACAGAAGGCCTGAATTACAGCAAGAAGGAGGTACAGAACATCATATGCGGCGGTCAGGGATGCAATACGGATTCCTTGTATACGCAGATATATTCGGCTGCCAATCAATCCTCCGTGTTTGTATCTCTCAATTTTTATAATCTCGGAAAAATGTGTGTTGCAAAGCATCAACAAAACTAAAGAAATATGACTAACATATATATAGCTTTTCTATTTCATGTTTTAACAGAATGTTAATTTGTGTTTTATTATGTTAATTTTATATCAATTTGTCGTCTTGTTCCGGAGATCTTTGGTAGCTACACCAAGCGAAAAGTTGCTTGAAAATGTCACGCAAAATGTGGCGACAAGAATTTTATCTGTTATAATAATTGCAGGTCCTACTTGTCTAAAGCAGCCTCATCATGGATAGACGATTATCTCGACTGGTCGACGATTAATGGCTGCTGTAGATATTTCCAGGCCAACGAATCCTTTTGTCCGCATGATAGAGGTATGTGTCGGCATCATATAAAACTATTATTGATATATGTGCTTATATGTATACGTGTGTAATAATAATATCAATTTTCGGGAAACACGTGCTCTTTAAGCTTAGCAAGTTTAACTTGACCTCAATAAAATAATTTATAGGCGGATTTTGTAAGCAATGTGACATTACTATTGACGAGAATATCTCTCGTCCGAATGAGATGAGTTTCAGGAAGTTTATCCCCTATTTCGTGAACGACGTTCCAGATGCAAAGTGCGCCAAAGCTGGCAGAGCTGCTTATTTCGACGTGAGTCAACGTTGGACGTAGAAAAAAAGTTATTTTTAGTATTTTGATAATCTATTAAATGGAGAATTTTCAACATGCCACAAAAACAATTTCTTTTCAATTTCCTAAACGTGGCAGCAAAAATTAAAATTAAAAATTGGACTTTTTTTTTACAATAAAATTTGAAACTTCTTGCTTGAACAGGCGTTAAATTATTACTATGATGAATTCGGTCTGACCAATGTGAACGATTCGTATTTCATGGGTTATCATACTCCATTAAAAAAATCATCTGATTGGTACGAGGCGCTGCATGCCGCCAGAGTAATATCGGAAAATATCACAAACATGATCAACGATGCTAAGGTGTCCGAACAAAAAGTCCATGTATTTCCATATAGGTAAGATATTTCCAAGATTATTTCCATATAATAAGATTTTATTGCGATATTTAAAAAAATTCCACATTTTCAAACCAAATGTCTAATCTTGAAAAATGGGTAGCCTCGCAAAATAAACTGCTACCATTTTTTTTTCATTATGGTACTTTTTTGCTGTTGTATTATTAATTATCGAATAAATTTTTCGTTGCGTGTTTCAGTGTATTCTACGTGTTTTATGAGCAGTATTTGACCATCTGGCAGGAAACCTTGTCGTCGATAAGTTTATCTATTGCCGTGATCTTCGTAGTGACGCTATTTCTCACAGGATTATCATTATTTTCTGCATTGATAGTCGTTCTTACTGTCTTGATGATAATAATCGATTTAGCAGGCTTAATGTACTGGTGGAACGTCAGTTTGAACGCAGTTTCTCTCGTAAATTTAGTCATGGTTCGTACTAAATTATTAATATTTATCCACTTCTTTTCTTAAATCATTCCATTTCTTCTCTCCAATAAAATAACATCAGTTTTAAGTATTAATTATAACATTTTATCATTATTTAATATTACATGTGTGTGTATAAAATCATTATATTATTGTATCAATATTTTTAAAAAATTCGTTATTAAATTATTATGTAATAAAGTAATGAAATTGTTATGTGCTCAAGTATGACATTTTGTAGGCGGCTGGTATCTCCGTGGAATTCTGTAGCCATATAGTGCACTCCTACATCACTTCTGAAGCGATGACGAGGGTCGGTAAAGCATCGGAAGCCCTTTCCGTCATGGGAAGTTCTGTAAGTCCAATTAAATGTCGCGAAGCACAAACGATATCTCTTAGACCCAGTTTCACAAGTGTCGGTTAACTTTTAATCTTAGATTAACTCACTCTTTGCCTCCTTCTAACGTCCCCCTTAGAAAAAGACGAAGAGTGAATTAATCTAAGATTAAAAGTTAACCGACACTTGTGAAACTGGTCCTTAAAGTTTAAATATCCTAAAAGAACTTGATTTTCTCGAACAAGTAAAATATTAAATTTATGTATTTATATACATATATATTATTCATTCTCTCGTGCTACTTTTCAGGTATTCTCCGGAATTACTTTGACCAAATTCGTAGGAATCATAGTGCTAGCATTCGCGAAGACGCAGATTTTCCGAGTTTTTTATTTCAGGATGTACTTGGGTATTGTTCTGTTCGGAGCGGCACATGGTCTAATATTCTTACCAGTATTATTGAGCTTTATAGGTGAGTGACGCATAATGCATAATCGTTGAGATTGCTAATTTTATGTAAAAGAATGTGTAGTGCAATAATATAATTATTATTACAGGACCTGTATAAGAACATTATATGAAATCGATAAGAAAGACCCCTTCCCCAGGACAAAAAAATGCACAGCAATGGAAAAATTATCTTATTGTGTGCTTGTTTAGAGATTACCAGCATGATTAACGCGTAAATTATTTCATCACATGACTACGAAATTTTGATTTCTGTATCACTATTCATATATGTTTACTACATGCATTAGACTGAATACACAACTGTGTATATTAATTAATGTCACGATCACCATGTATATAATCGTACATATGTATATTCAGCGCGAACCAAAGTGCAATCTTTTATTAAACGTGTTTTTATTATGTCGCGTGCATTAATATAAAATGTTTTGCCTCTTACCTTCCCTTCTTTCTTCCCTGCTCGAACCGCAAAAAAATTATATTGATATGTGTGCTTATATTATTAGATCAAGACCAAGTATTTAAATTTGGAATTTCAACAGTATTAATTATTTAAAATAATTGCGATATTAAACATTTAAAAGATATAACTTGTTCTTCATCTACCAACTAGGAGTCGATGGTGCTAGATGAAATAGACTATTTACTTTAAGATGTAACTTAGTATTTTATTTTTTATGAGTATCACAGGCAATATGTGACAATATATGTGCAAAGTTATTTAATAAATCTTACAAAGAAAACATCTGATTGGATTTTATAAAGCTCGCAGGAAAATCATTCAAGATATATCAATCTTATATTTTAATTGCACAAGAATGCGTTTATTTGCATATATACCTGGATTACAATTTCTTACATTCTTGTACTTTGAGAGGAAATATGTAATGGTAAAGGTATTCGCGCAAATATAGACTCGAAGCATAAATTTAAAAAAAAAAAGGTAATTAATGCTACTTCGATACTACTGATACTATTCAATTTGCGACTAGCCTTTCCGTAGACTTCCAGCTCACAAGAACGCGCCTCCGCGAAGACGTAAAACTAAGTGGAGTGTGGATTCCTTTTGGATGTTATAATCGGAAAGAGTTCTGCCGTCTTCCAGCTGCTTGCCGGCAAAAATCAAACGCTGCTGATCCGGGGGAATTCCCTCTTTGTCTTGGATTTTAGCCTTCACGTTTTCTATTGTGTCGGAAGCTTCGACCTCGAGGGTGATGGTTTTACCCGTGAGAGTCTTCACGAAGATCTGCATTCCTCCGCGAAGGCGCAGAACCAGATGAAGCGTGGATTCCTTTTGGATGTTATAGTCCGATAGTGTTCTGCCATCTTCCAGCTGCTTGCCGGCGAAGATCAAACGTTGCTGATCCGGAGGAATTCCTTCTTTGTCTTGGATTTTAGCCTTCACGTTTTCTATGGTGTCTGAAGCTTCGACCTCGAGGGTGATGGTTTTACCCGTGAGAGTCTTCACGAAGATCTGCATTCCTCCGCGAAGGCGCAGAACCAGATGAAGCGTGGATTCCTTTTGGATGTTATAGTCCGATAGTGTTCTGCCATCTTCCAGCTGCTTGCCGGCGAAGATCAAACGTTGCTGATCAGGAGGGATTCCCTCTTTGTCCTGGATTTTGGCCTTGACATTTTCTATGGTATCCGAAGCTTCGACCTCGAGGGTGATGGTTTTACCCGTGAGAGTCTTCACGAAGATCTGCATTCCTCCGCGAAGGCGCAGAACCAGATGAAGTGTGGATTCCTTCTGGATGTTGTAGTCGGAAAGGGTTCTGCCGTCTTCCAGTTGTTTACCAGCGAAGATCAGACGTTGCTGATCCGGAGGAATACCTTCTTTGTCTTGGATTTTGGCCTTGACATTTTCTATGGTATCCGAAGCTTCGACCTCGAGGGTGATGGTTTTACCCGTGAGAGTCTTCACGAAAATTTGCATTCCTCCTCGAAGACGCAGAACCAGATGAAGTGTGGATTCCTTCTGGATGTTGTAGTCGGAAAGGGTTCTGCCGTCTTCCAGTTGTTTACCAGCGAAGATCAAACGCTGTTGATCAGGAGGGATTCCCTCTTTGTCTTGGATTTTGGCCTTGACATTTTCTATGGTATCCGAAGCTTCGACCTCGAGGGTGATGGTTTTACCCGTGAGAGTCTTCACGAAAATTTGCATTCCTCCTCGAAGACGCAGAACCAGATGAAGTGTGGATTCCTTCTGGATGTTGTAGTCGGAAAGAGTCCTGCCATCTTCAAGTTGCTTGCCGGCGAAAATCAAACGCTGTTGATCCGGAGGAATTCCTTCTTTGTCTTGGATTTTAGCCTTCACGTTTTCTATGGTGTCTGAAGCTTCGACCTCGAGGGTGATGGTTTTACCCGTGAGAGTCTTCACGAAGATCTGCATTCCTCCGCGAAGGCGCAGAACCAGATGAAGCGTGGATTCCTTCTGGATGTTGTAGTCGGAAAGGGTTCTGCCGTCTTCCAGTTGTTTACCAGCGAAGATCAGACGTTGCTGATCCGGAGGAATACCTTCTTTGTCTTGGATCTTAGCTTTGACATTCTCTATGGTGTCAGATGCTTCCACCTCGAGGGTAATGGTTTTTCCAGTGAGAGTTTTCACAAAGATCTGCATGGTGAATCTGTAAATAATAAGAGAAGAAATGTTATATATTTCATATGACTATTAGTACAAATCTGTTACAATACAATAATTAAAATTATTACAAGTTTTAACTGTAAAAATACAAGATATCTGACAATGAAGAGATTTAATTTAAAGTTTACTTTACATTAAGTTCAGTTTAAAAAATTGACTGTCGAAGAATCAAGAAAAATACATTCGGAAAAGAAATACCGAGTATTCAACATTTCAATAAAAATCTTGTGCTTTCCAAGAGAGAACGCACAATTCAGGAAAAATAAAGTATACTACAGGGGAATATATACTTTATTTCAAGTTTCTGTATTTTGCAATTACTATTAATTTTCACACATTGTCACACAGAATCAAAATTGACAGAAAAAAGAAAAAATTAGGTACTTCAGCTGCACTAAAGATTCACTTTAATAAAAACAAGAATAATAATTTTATAGCACATTTGATCCCAACGGAGTATACTTTTTCCCTTTTTTGCGCTTTTTTGCATAATGTAATGTATCTTATTAAATATAACAGTCTTTATACAAAATGCGTCGCAGTCACGAGGCTCCGGCTGCGGTTCGCTTATCGCTACTTAAATATGATTCACGAAGAAATCAGGACAAAGAAATCCATACTGCGTAGCATTGCAACAGCAAGCGAATCGCAGCCTTCGTAAATATACATATGACGCGTATCTACCCGTATCATGGCGTCTGTCGAAAAGGACAAAATGATCCATTTCCTTCTGGCGCTCTATTTATAACCCTGTTAGATGTAATACAAAATAAAGCTTAAAATAGCGTTACTTTTTGCGTAAACGAACAGCTGAAAGCTTGCTACAAAAGCCTAATGCGCAACGTAAATCGATCGTGCGGTATAGGAGAGGAACTGTAACTGCACAAAATGGATGGGACTTGACGTCGACAAGAATAAGAAATTTCCAACGGCGCAACAGCGACGAATTTTCGCGCACAACGGCGAAACGGATAATCACCGATCGCTTACCTGAAGTCGAAACAATCCGCAGTTAACAACTCGTATTGCAATCGAAACTCTTCGATAAAATATGCGCACGGATAATCGTTCACGGACCAACTTTCACGAAGAAGGAAGAAGTAGACGAAGACGCGTTGCTTTTTACTGTTACTCGGCGATGCGGAGGGTAAAGAAAAGAATATCTAGTGAGGCTTTCCGTCCGCGCGTGCGTCAACGTGTCATTGACCGATAGGACGAAAGAGTGGGGGAGAGAGAGAGAGAGAGTAAAATCTATAGTTCACGTCACGTACACTATAGCATTTTAGTTACCCAGGGTTGCGTTCCAAAATTCACTCTAGTTAACTAAAATGCTATAGTGTATGTACGTGACGTAAACTATAGATTTTAGTTACCCAGAGTGAATTTTGGAACGCAACCAGAGTGAGTTTTGGAACATGACCCAGGGGGTCGATTGTGATCCTGTCGACCCTTAGGGCCATTGCACGTAACAAAGTTTTAGTCATAATCGTAAGGTTGTAAGAAAATAGACCAATCACAGTCGATTATTCTCCTCGCGCTTGAAGAATAATCAAGTGTGATTGGTCTATTTTCTTACGGCCTTACGATTAAAATTAAAACTTTGTTACGTGCAATGGCCTTTAAGGTCTATCCAGACAAACTTGCATAGGTGCATAACCATATGCATAAAGAAACGGATTGGTCTATTTCCTTATGCACATGCATATGGACCAATCAATTCTCTTATGCTTATGTTTATGGGCTTATGCAAGTTTGTGTGGATATAGCTTTAAGGTGATCCTAAAGCGGGGAGCACACACTTCTGCACAACGCATAATGCGTAAGCATAAGAAAACTGATTGGTCTATTTCCTTAAGGCCATTGCACGTAACAAAGTTTTAGTCATAATCGTAAGACCGTAAGAAAATAGACCAATCACAGTCAATTATTCTTCTTGAGCTCGAAGAATAATCGAGTGTGATTGGTCTATTTTCTTATGGCCTTACGATTATGACTAAAACTTTGTTACGTGCAATGGCCTTTATGCTCATGTGTATGGACCAATCAATACACCATGTGTATTTCGGAGCTTCGATTTTCTCACCGAGCGTCGAGCGACGGCATTCGCCGCTCTTTCTCGTTGGCTATAGCATATTATTCAACAGCATTATGAGAGAGAGAGAGAGAAAGAGAGAGAGAGAGAGAGAGAGAGAGAGAGTATGCCTCGCATTAAAGGATCCATAGCAATATTAAAAATAAACATATTTTTTGAGATTTGTCTATAGTGTCGTTTGTCATATTTCGGAGCTTGTATATGTATTGGCGTTTTCGATTTACGACTCAAACCGACTCGGGTCACATCATGTATACAGGACTCTAGCATCATTGACGTGGAATACATATACATATCTATGTATGCATTCCACGTCCATTGATGCGACCCGAGTCGAGTCGAGTAGCAAATCGAAAACGATGACCATATGGGCTCTCCCTATGGTCCTTTTTTATCTAAATAAAAAAAAAGAAACGCCATATATCTTTTTTATTAGATTTTCCCGATACTTGAATTTTCAAGGCTTTCGAATTTCGCGGCGCGCGGCGCGGAAGCCTGTATTCCCACTAGATGTCAGGACGGCAAGAGTCGGCGCATTTGGCAGTTTAGTTTGACAGTCTTGGTCGGAGCCGAAAATTTGAGAGACGCTCGCCAGATCTTCGCCGAGTCTCCTTCTTTTCCGGTGCGCTCTTTTGGGTGACCGTGTCTTGTTTAGTTTTAGCTGCTGTTGAATCTTTCTCCATCTTCCACAATGAAGATTTATAAGGATATTTTCACCGGTGAGTAAATGAAGAACGACTCGCGCGATCGCGTGAGCCAAATATTTTTCATCTTTCGTCGCCGAGACACAATAATGGGAGCGAAATGCCTAAATGATGGCATCGCGGAATTCGGCGATATTCGAACACATGGACAAATTATTCTTCCTATAATTTCTCCGCATGGAATTACAACGCAAATTCCTCGATTTTGCACGATTTTCACGAATTATCGCGATTATTGTAGTTTAGCTTTTTGGTAAATTTTCTATCATATACCTAACCTCCCCATATGTTCTCGAAGATTCGTGAGATTGCTGGAGCAACGTGTAGTTACGATAAGATTGTGTAATGTAGAGTCCGCACGAAATAAGATATTTAATCCGAGAACAGGCGCCTGAGGTGATTTTTACACCCCAATATCGAAAAAAAAACATTACAGTAATTTCAAATCATTTTTTATTTTTTAAATATTTTTTGGTTTTCCAGTAACTGTTGAATAAATCTATATATACGTACATATTGTCCTCAAATACCAATAAATTATAGAGCGATAAAAAATATGTAATATGTAATTAATAACAGTGACTTTTAATTTGGATGTAAAAATCGCCTGAGGTGACCATTTATATATATATATAAAAAAAAAATCAGGCATGGGTTGGGTCTCTAGGATTATAATTTTCTGTATATATTTTATAGGAGATGAGATGTTCTCCGATACCTACAAAATCAAGCTGATAGACGACGTGCTGTATGAAGTATATGGCAAGGTACATATATATGTTACTTACGAAGTACCTTACGCAAAGAAAAATGGCGTAACATTTTTACATTTAATTTTTTAGTTAATTACCCGTAGGTCGGGTGACGTTGAAATCGCTGGTTTTAATCCGTCTGCCGAGGAGGCTGACGAAGGTACCGACGTAGCGGTGGAGTCTGGCGTGGACGTTGTGTTGAACCATCGCCTTCAGGAAACATTTGCCTTTGGAGATAAAAAGTCTTACACGTTATACCTCAAAGACTACATGAAGAAGTAAGTATCTTCTATGTAGATTTATTGATTTCGATTTATTTTGGGGATACGCATATTGATGTCGATCATGGATGATAGTGATGGAGAGGAGTGTATCGTTGGATGTAACGATGGTATTGTGGAGGATGCGTCCCCAAAAATACCATGCGACTCTCTGCGAGTCGCGATGGTGCCACTCCACTATACGCCCGCCTAACTCTTGTCCAATGAGATCGTCGGTCGAGAGTGTCGATCAGGGCGATGATTATTGTTGTCGAATTTGTTTATGTATTTAGTCGGCGCGATCGAGCGCTCGCGAGAAAACGCGGCTAATTAATGTGTTGCCATCTCGGTAGAGACGCGCGCGGCTACCACATTGCAGTAATGGCAAAACTAAATAACCTGTGCTACTACTATATTTTGTATAGTTGAATAATATCTATCTTGCATCACGTTAACATTTTTTAAAATATTGTAAAGATTACGAAATTACTAACAAGCTTTTAAGGTTAATGAATTAAGATGAATCACGTTAATGTGACTCATTGATAAAAGTACTCATGTAACAATTTCCAGCGAATCATATAGCTTTTCCTAGAAGAGTAATAAAATGAAAGAATTTTTTTCTATTTATTTATGAGTTGTCTATTCGTTTATAAATAAAAACATATATTTGTAAGTAACGTGGGTTCTATGCATGTTATTCTAAAAATATTTGCTAAATTCTGTTTGCAGATTAGTGGCGAAGCTAGAGGAAAAGTCACCTGATCAAGTAGAGGTTTTTAAAACAAATATGAATAAAGTTATGAAGGATATCCTAAGCCGCTTTAAGGAATTGCAATTTTTCACCGGTACTTCAATGGACATCGATGGAATTGTGGGCCTCATGGAGTACCGTGAGATCGATGGCGATTCTGTGCCTGTACTCATGTTTTTCAAGCACGGTCTTGAAGAAGAAAAGTTCTAAGTAACCCTTAGATACTCAATAAATTGGACAAATTTTGTGAGTCATATTCTTAATATTATTAATATAATTAAGAGTCTTATTCTTATCTTATTTTTATTTATTTATTATGCTGCATTATGTTGAATCCTTTTTAATGTAAAATTGAGATGAAAAAGAGGAAAAAAGAGATTAAATAGAATATGTGTATATATATACATGTAAAAATTCATGACCAACACGTTTTATTTGTGTTCGTCATTGCACAAACATGTTAGATTAAATTGGCGATCAGATTCTCGCTGCGACGTCTTTCTAGGCGCAGCGACTAATGTTAACCAGACATCTTCAATTATAATGCAATATTTTACTTTGACTAAAATTAATATATTACTGATGCGCGGCGATAGAGACTAATCTTTATTTTGGTATATGTTTTTTTCAGATAAACCGAAAATCAAGACTGCACACATGCTGGAAAGCTGTGAAATTTAGTTTAAAAAATGTGAAACCAACAGTTTGACTTCCAATCTTAATTTGCAATGCAACTAACTTACAATACATTCAATAAAATCTCCGTTAGTGACTATTTCTTGATAACTAATTGTACATATTCTGTAACATGAGGGAAAGTGGCAACAGGATTCTTCATAACAATGTGCAAGCAATTAGTTGTGAAAGATATATGTAATAATGTTTTCGTGTCCAATTTCGTATTAGGTAATTTTATTTATATATATTGAAAAATGGAAGATGGGGAAAGAACTTGCAGTGATGGACTTACATCGATGATGTAACGATTATGTTAATATCCATATTAAGTGGCAATTTCTGAACCATATTCGACTTTAATATGTCCATCGTAAATAAAAAAAAAATTTTTTCGATAATTTTTATTTTATTTATACTTTCCACATTTCGATTTATTTATATCTTCCTTCGTTCCTTGATTGCTCCCTGTAGTTTAATGAATGTAACATACGTATTTGTGAAAGTTTTATAATTTAAAATGCGTCCAAGCATTTTTATATATATACATACATTTTTTACGAGATACGGATGCTTCGGAAATATATTGTTATTTTAAATTATTACATTCAGCTTCTTTTTTCCTTAAAATAGTAGAAGTGCCATGTATATATATATATATATATATATATATATATATATATATATATATATATATATATATTTGTCACATATTGCACTTTACATACACACGTAACATGTGTAAGCAATCATAATTGTACATTTGTCCATTATAAATCGAACGACTATGTGAAAGATATGAACTTTTACTGCTTTCGTATGCGGAAGTATGATGCACAAAACCTGTCTGCCTCTAATAAATACAGTTAATAAATTATACTGCAAAAAGGAAAATCAATCGACTTATTTATCCACGTTTGTAAGCGTACAATGTGAGTAAAGATGTACAAGGGGCGGGTCTGTAAATGGTACAAAAATATGACAGTCTTTTTCAGTTCATAAAAATATTATATTTAGATAAGTCAGAATAGACGATCTATCTCTTGGCGCGAAACCGTACATTATATTTCTTTACTCAGGGATTGTTACTAGCCATACTGTTGTACAAGTACACTCATCAGCATCACTCCCCTTGTTTTGCACATTCTTGCCGTTCAACAATTTCTCTCACCCTCTCTCTTACTCTCAGTCTCACTCTCTTTCTCTCCCTCTCTCTCGCTTTCCTCTTCTACATCGGGATCTCTATTTATCTCTCTTTCTCTCTCTCTCTCTTACGTTTCTACATATTATTTTATATACCCTCATCTCGCTTTCTGTGTGTGAATATATTACTCTTATTCTTCCTAAAACATTCGCTCTCTCCTCACCTGAGAACTCGACGCCCGCCGTACGTGATACTTTGCACATGTTCCGTACCGTTATATATTTGAAAAAAGGTGTACATTTACAAAAGCGTATTTCTTAATAGTTTAGTAGTAAATATAGTATAAGTATGTAGAGACAGATCTTTTTTCGTAATCTACAAATGGATGCGCAAATGAAGAATTCGTTCCGTTAACTATTAAAATGAAATCCATATAACTTATACAGCTTAAAAAGATACGAGATGGACTCTTGAGGGATGTACATACACACATACATATATGCACATAAAAAATACATATATATATACGTAAAATAAATATATATAATATATATTGGTATATAAAATATATATTATATAAATATATATATGCTCATGTGCACACATGTACAATTAACTATATTGCTTTGCTATCTAACGGAGCACAACCATATAATAGTGTCGTTGGTTATTAAAGCCAGTGAAATAAATTAACATTTGCGACGGAGTTATCGTACAACACGCCAACGTCCCACCGTAACGCAAGCGGGAGACATCAAAAGTCGCGGTGCTTCGACGATTCTATACGAAACGGAGCGAATTATACATCGGTGACTTGTATCGCATGAAAAACAAAGAAGAAGCGATGTTCGATAGGCATTCGTATGCATTCGCCGATTAATGATTAATCCGTAAAGTGGAATGTTACATATTCAACATTTATCGACAATATACAATTACAGTTCACGATCGAAGTATATCCCTTTGCAATCGGCTTTGCAATCGGAGTGCTTTTCTTTTTTCTCTTCCAATGTCGTCTAAGAATATATTTTAAACACGCCTCGTCGTCCTCGCGCGCGAGAGAAAGGTTCTAATTCGAAATTATCAACGAACGTTTTTTGCGTGTGTTTTTCGCGTGTGTATAAACGTGCGCGTTCACGTGGCTCTCCTCCGCGCGGGCCAGAAGAGATAATGAAAAAACGGCCGACTACGCGGAGAGTATCGCATTTACGATAATTATTCGAAATAATATTTGATAATGGCAGTCATACAAGAGTTGAACTTATTAACTTTCCTTAATTAGAGATTGCCCATACGTAAATTGTACGACGTTTATACATAGATGTAACATACTGGCTTACAGTTTAGCTCGTTAAAGGTACGGTACTTTTAGTAGGACACCTGCTACTATTTTTTGTTGTTGTTAAGTTGGGTATAACTTACGCGCTTGATAAGAGTAAACGGTATATTATTAACATTATCGGTACCATTATTAATATTATCATTATTATTGTTATTTATTACTATTTATTATTATTATTAAACTTATTTGTACTGATCTATGTAGAATGGGTGCGTAGAAAGGGTTTCAATATGCTATGAAAAGATGTCCTGTCGTTTGCCTTTTAAATACTGAAGTGACAGAAAAAGCTACGGGGATTTCACAAATTAAAAATGTGTCAATCAAACGTTCAAATTATCGAAAAGAAAGAAAGAAAGAGAGAGAGAGAGAGAGAGAAAAAAAAAGAACGACATGCAACGGAAAAAAATGTATGTCCAGGGTTTGCATAAGTACAAGACACAAAAGCGAAGAAGATATACGATAGATACAAAATTAAAATATAGTATCCGTTGCTATTTTTACTGTACAGAAAGATATTACACAGCGCACCCGATTCTTCCAGGACAGTGTTACTAGATAAGATTGTTACTACACACGACTTGAGCATCGTACCATTTCAATGATACTTCAAAGAAGTATGGCAAAAGCATTTAAGTTTATATTAAAGTATACTCGGTACACACACACGTACACACACACACACGCACACGCACGCGAAACCAGCATTTTCTTCCCGAACGGTGCTTCGCGAAAGAAGCTCAGTGTGTTATTTATGCTTTAGTAAAACATCACGGCATTCCAAAGACCACTCTTGTAAAATCCTCTTACCTTATATAATGTATCTGATCGCAGGACATAGAGCTCATTAATCTGTTTATCTTTGTTAATTCTTTTCTTTTTCTCTTTTTCCTGATCACTACTGAGGTTGTTGCATTTGTATTTGTGAAAGAATTCGGTTTATATATATTCATATATTATTTATATATATATGTATAGATATATTTCCGTTTTTAACATTTATATATTTATATGAAACTTCATTCACAGGTAGCTTCATTCGCGCCCTCCAATCCTAATGGTCACTTACAGCATCGTTTTTATATTTTGTGAGGAATTTGAAGAGGTGATCGCTAGTCGCGCGATTGTTCAGAGGTAATTTTGGTCAGGTGCTTCGTCAATAAAAGTATTCAAGTAACAATTGTACAATCAAACGATAAGTTTGGTTAATAGAATCTCGCTCTTTTTTTTATCTGCGCTCCTACTTAATAAATCAAAAGTGACTTGAATCACGTCTATATATATATATGTATATATATGGGAAATTAATTCGATTTACATACACGATATTGCTCCTGCATCCGCATTAATATGCCATTAAATATAACTCGTCTTCCCTAAATGATAAAGAAAAAAAAAACCGCTAAAATAGGCATCTGAAATGAATAGTAACTCCAGCATGTTATAAAAAAAATTATGAATTTAATATTGTGTTTTGTTTCCCACGGTACGCATAACATTAAAAACTCTCATCAAGTAGATAACAATAACCAACAACTAACAATCGTAGGCATTCACGCAAAAATAGAAATATGTTTAATAATATACAATAATATTATCATAATTTATATTATTGAAGTAAGTATGATCATTCCCTTACTATTTCTAGAGTAGTAGAGTAAATCGTATCAATGATTAGAGCTGAAAGAGTCCGAGAAAGCATCAAATATTTTGTACAACATTCGCAAAAATGATGAAATATTATTCCACAATTGATTTTATTTAAAATAAAAAAATAATTTTACATCCGAACGCTCACATTTTACAACATAATTGCATCGAGTCATTAATTATAATCATCAAACACTTCATAAATTCGTTACAAAAAAAACGATACGTATAAATCTAATATTATAAACGTTTACGTATCTCTATTAAATGAACAAATTATTGTACATTACACATCTAAAAATTTTTCCAAACGAAGAACCGAGTCAACGCGATGTTGACATAAAACTATTAAAATTTGACTATCACATAAATTATGTCGTTAATCCAATTTCTTCACAAGTAGAAATAGTTAACAGATAAAATAGTAATTAACAGTCTCGAGAAAAATATATATATGTATATATACGTTTTGTACATATATATCTTTATATATCTAATAACATTTAAATTTAGAAAATAAGCCGCTGAGCAAACATTTGCAGATGCTCTGCTTTATGTAATTTACAAGTCTATCGGATCCATCAGCTCACGTCATGTGATACGCAATTCTGTAAATTACTAACAACGAGAGGGTTTCTATCTTAATCCTGTGTCCACGATCAGTAGTTAATTCTTATCGTATGCTAAGATTTTTATAGTTTTAATTATACATCTGAAACAGCTCTTTTTTTTCTTTCGAAGATTCGAGAGCTCTTGCATCTTTGTTTTTAATCTGCTTTCGTGCATTGAACATTCTCCGGGGGAAAATAAATCTCACTGCCAGTATACTATGAGAAAAAGTTAAATGTCTATACTCTCTCTACTCTATTTTGCTGCCATGTCGAATTTGTACCGGACACAGAAGACAGCAATCCAGTACTGCAAATGTGTATACGCGTAGTAAGAGTTTGTCATATCGTTAAATCTAAATATTAAAAGATTAACGAAGAAGATCCGAGTATATATCCGAGCGTGCATTTTACCAAAAGGAAACAAAGAGATAAACGGAAACCCTAACACCTTGAAAGTAAATACTTCGTTCGCACGCTCTGACGTCCGATTGTTGCACTTCTGATATTCCATCACGGACACATGCTGCATAAAAAAAGGGGACTACCATGTGTATATTTAATTTAATTAATAATGAATTAGTAAGTTCGTTTTCTCTCCTATACTCTAAAATACAAAACAATAAATTATCGTTAAACTTGCGCACTGAGCGTAAGGGGATACGCATTTGATGCAAGTATGTATGTATACATATCTATATGCAAATAGTGGCTCTTTAAAGTAACGATCCGAATCGAGGCAGAGTTGGAATGTAAAGGTGTCCGAGAACTCGCGAGCACAGAGTCGCGTCTTCGTCGAGCGTCCGCCGTTGAAAACGGCATTGTCGAAGCAACCCGCGACGTTGAGAAAGAGACAAGAAAGATATTTAAAAAAAGAGAGAGAGAGACCGAAAAGTAACAAAGTGCAAAAATAAAAAAAGAAACTTAATAATTCTAGGAACTTCTGTGACTGTGAAAGGTGCGGTCCGACGAAGACGCGATATTCTGTCCGAACCAAGGATCGATCGGCACGAAATATCGTGTGGGACACGATCTTCGCTCGGATGATGGCACGACACATGTCGCAGGCTAAAGAGGCAGCGATTGTGATTAACAATATTTTGTACAGATAATTCTCTGTCTATGTAGCTTTCCATAAATTAACGCCGTCAAACTTTATTCATCCACCGGATAAGTCGAAGTAAATTTCTACGAATTGCATTTGCGTCTTGTAAAGTATCGCTAACCGTCGTAACAAATTTAACCGATTCGAGAAATTAACTAATTAACTAACTAATTATCGACCGACAACATCGAAACCTGAATTGCAGACCGCAGCTGTCAGACAGCGCTCAGATGTATACAGGCGTATACAAGCTGTACAAAGACGCAGACGCGTACGCACGCACTTATGTCACTATTTTCCCGTATGTGCGTGGCGTCGTCGACCAGTAAGACCGCCTCCTTACGCTGGACATAAGAGTCGCTAAGCTCTAACAAAAACATAAATAACAGGGCGAGGAGAGGAATGGGAGAGGGAGGGAGGAGATGGGGGGGGGGTGGCGATGAAGAGAAGTAAGTAAATTCCACCTCGCTCGACACACGGATAGTCTATACTGCGACTCGGGGGAAAGGCGACGTAGTACAGAAATCGTTGCATCTCGAATGCGAAACTCGACTCGAATGCGGGTCCAATCCTCTTTCGTCGTAGTCGTCGTCATTATCGTCATCGTCGTCGTCTTCTTCTTTTACTTCTTCCTCTTGTGTTCGTTTCTTTTACTTTTTTTTTTACATATCGGTGTGCCCCACAACGCGGCACACCTTCTGCTCCTAAGGATCCGACGGTAACTCCAACATTTCCGTGAGGAAGCTTTCGAGCGGTGCCTGGCCGATTAACTTAGAGAAGAACATGTGCTCCAGACACTTGAGACCGATCGAACGGATTGATGGCAGGCGAAGCAGCAGCTTGGCGAATCTGCTGGTGTCCTCCGGACAGTTCACGCGGGTGTACTCTTCTAGAGCGGCGTAGATCTTCTCGCGCAGCAGGCTGACCTCATTTACGGACTTGAGGCCTTTCACGTCGGGATTAAAAAGAATAATGGATCTGCACATTAAAAAATAATATTGATATTAGATCGAAAGCCATTTGTTAATTGGATTCGCTTCATTTAGCTTATGTCAAAAAAGAAAAAAAAAAGAAAAAAAAAAGAAAAATACGATCTTAGAATTAAGAAGAAAAGAATGAATGGCAAAGACATTGACAAACAGTCAGTTTCGTTTCACGGCAATTCAATCGTCGGAGTTCTATTAAAGATTCATATTAAAGATTATTCTTGCCAGTCACCTAAGACATCCGAGTTCGGTCCTGTCCATTTTCATCTCGCGCATCTTCGACACCAGCTCCGAGAGCACGCGATCGAATATCGTGGACCCGAGCGCATTTCCCGTCGCATTTCGATGCAACGAGCCGTCCGTTGTCAGAATGATATTGTCCTTCGAGTCGATGGAACGGTAGGAGAAGGCAGCTATTTGCAGCTCGCTCCAGCCAGCCTTGAGCAGAATCGCCTGATCCTCCACCGGCAACGACGTAAAGTGCGGGATATGCTTTGCCCATGCCACCAGCTGGAAGATTTGTTGATTCGTTGTGCAGTTGGAAATGTGCGACACTGCGTTCTGCGCATTACAGAAAGGTAGCGAATTAGTGGAGAGTGCGCTTCGATGGGATAAGCAGGGCGCCGTTCTGCGAACAACCACTAATGACAATTACAACGCCGAGATTCTTTATAGAACGGCAGATATATCTCCATAAAAACTACGATAAAATTACGTTCAAGCTATATCTTTATAAAGATCTCACGTACATAAATTCGCGCTATCTTGCAATGTATATTAAAATCTAAATTATAAATTCTTAATTTAGGTGACGCATAGATCCCGTATAGGAGAATCGAATTCCGAGTTCGATCCTCGATTTTTCATCCCGTGTATGCATTGACTTTACAAGAGATTATAGCTGTGAGTGAAGAATTGTAATTCATTTGAGGAATAATAAATTGTGTGATAAACATACATAATAAATTCTTATTTTATACCGCGAGATTATTCTCACAATTAGAAATAGTATATCCTAAGACGTATCTATAATAGCGACCTACATACATATCCTTAAACAGCCATTTCGTCATTACTGTTATACATATCTAAACTTCCGCTTTTCCCTCCCGTCAGGAGGAGATACGCCTACACGCGACACGCATCGGACACGCGATATCTTCATCACGGGCGCGAATATATTTACCTCGTAATTTCCCTGCTCTATCTTACACTCGACACGTTTCTCCGCCTCGAGGATACGCTCGATCGGCATGTCCGCGTGCAAACTGCTCGTGCTCTCCACCTCGCTCTGATCCCGCTCCTTAGTGCGCTGACGTTCCTCCTGCACCGCCTCCCTCTTCATCCCCATCGTCAGGCACTTCTGGTACCGGCAGTACTGACAGCGGTTCCTCTGTCGCTTATCGATGATGCAGGTCTTCTCCTCGCGACAGGCGTACGACAGATCCTTACGCACGGTCCTCTTGAAGAATCCCTTGCATCCCTCGCAGCTGAAAGACGATGCTCGCTTCAGATAATGACAATGTAACGCGGCATTACACGCCGTTATGTTGCAACTTTACGCGATCGTTTCTATTAAAAAAATGGAAAAAAAGGAATCCGATCTCTGAAGGGCACTCTTCGATTGAACGTAGCTGAATGTTCTTTGCCTTGAAATTTAATAAAAAAAATTTTTAAGTAAAGGCTCGAGTAAAGGTGAAGTATCGGTCAGGCTGAAGAAAATCATTGCGCTATCCACGACACTCGAAAGAAATAAATCACGATCGAGTTGGAAGGTATTTACAGCGTCATTACATTCTATTATATCGCAGTTAATTGCAATTATTCCATTGTACAAATGGAGATGCGTTTATCATGAGACAATTACACTCCATGCTCATTTCTCTCAAAGTGGATTCCGGAATTCATTGTGCTTTATCATCGCGATGTTTTACGCAGTTAAACATTTTAAAGCGATGAAATTTGAAAGGAGCGAATTATATCCCGCGCTCATTTCGATTTCACGCAATGAACATCAGAACCGCACGAACGCAATTACATTTTTTGCCTTGGAATCTGGTTCGAGGAAGCGCAAAGGAGTTTTGAAGTAAGGGGAATTGAAGGAAATTAATTGTCACGGGATAATTATTGCGTTGCCCGCTCGATAAAGGTGAATCACGGCGGTCTGTGTCTCGTATTTCGCGATAGCGCGACGACTTAAGTCCGTCGAACAATTTGTTGGCACTCTTCCCCGTCAACGTTCTCACATCAGTTTCTTCTCCGACCTGGAGACGCATCGAGATGAGGTGCCGCGGGTTTACGACTTCTCGGGTGCAATTCTTTACGAGCAGCTGTCGCGGGAACAATACCACGAGCAAAAATAAAAGATCGGCCTCGGTTCATTGTCGGAGACTAACGGCCGCTAATTTTGATTTTATGAAAAGCACCTCAGAAACGTTGTTTATCGGCGCTCGGTGATTAACCCTAGCTCGCCACATTGTGGTCCAGTGGACCGTTTTTTCTTACAATAAGTACGATTTAAACTCAAATAATTTTCTTGACCTGATATTTTCATAAATATCTTATTCAGACAATGTATTTCCAATTTCTATAAATTACAAGCTTAAAAATATTAATTAGAATAAAAATGACAAAGTCGAGTAGATCGGCGATTTAAGGACTCGAAAATAAGGCTAGCTAGAATTAAATTACTGACCTAAACAGCAGCGATGCGGTACGTGCATCGGAACTGTGAATTATTTTTCAGCAGGACAATACTTTTAGCAGCTAAAGAGCAGGCACTTTCCTTCCGTCGCTCTCGGAAATCGCGAATCGACATTTCGATCATCGCGTCACTCAGCCGCGGTTGTTGTCGCCGCCGCCGGAGAAGCTCGCCGATCATCAACGAACCCGTGCGAGTCACGGCTCGTACCTCTCAGGGTCGTCGTTTTTAAAGTTTTTGGAACGTCTCCAGAAATCTCCCGTCGGGAGATCCAGAAAAGCGGGACGGTGCAAATCTCGCCGGTGAATTTATTTTCGCCGCGAAAATACGTATCGCGTGTTTTTCGCGACAGCGGCGGCGGCGTCCGCGAACGATTTCGGGGCGAAGCGGCGCTCTTTCTTCGCCCGGTGACAACAAGAACGACGTCACATATTTCGAAAACGCTACATCCTCCGCCGCGCGTGGAACAAACAGCGGCATTAAATTCCGCTGTCATCTGCTAAACGTGAATAAAGCCACGCGGCGCGGCGGAAGATACACGACGCGCCGTCTTCCGTCGAGCGAACACGGGAGCTAAGATTCAGCTGCGAATGAACGTGAACCGGAGACAATAAAGTCGAATTTTCCCTCCGTGTTACCTCCGTGTTATCCCCACTTCGTCCCTCGCGGAAAAACGAGCGTCGCCGTTTATTTGCGCGATCCTTAACGGGTCTCCTGCGAAATTAATTCGCGCGGCAGTCAACGCTAAAAGCCGCTGGGAGCCGGGATACATTATTCGAGACGATTGCGACGGGAGAGCGGCGGCACGGCGAAGGCGCATTCATAAAGCGCATTCATGAAGACTCAAAGATAAATCAAACGGCGCGTATACATTGTCTGGCTCTCCGGCGGGGAGTTCCTATTATACGCGAGAAACGCGTCCTGAGGAGACAAACGACACGGCGCTCTAATCTCGGGGGATTTCGCGAAGCGTCAAACGACAAACGTCCTTTATCGAGATGCCGGATTTTACGAGAACGCATCATATCGTGCAATCTTAAACGCGCGCTACCGTTGATAAAGCACACGTGTATAGAAGCCGCGTTGAATAACGCCCAGCGTGGAGAGACGCGAATTTGATCTCGCGCGACGGTGAGAATTTACGATCGAGGTATCGCGGAAGACGAGAGAAACGCTCTTTCTCCCTCGCAGAGAGGTCTGTTTATTTCGAAATAAACGTGTAATAAATACGGGGAGAAAGAAATCGCGCCAGGTTCGTCCGGGTGCCATTTATAAATACCTGCCGGTCGGATTTCGCTTTTTCCACCGACGATCGTTAATTCGCGACTCGATTACGACGAACGGAGGAGGCTTCGAGGTTGCGACACCGTCGTGTCCTTAATCACCACGTATAAGTGCCGGCCGCAGAAAGAGGAAATTCTCCCTCGGCGTCGGAGCATGGATTAATGACGATTACACGGGCATTCGTGTATCTCGGCGCTTTCCCAGCGTCGAGACGACGAGATAACGCGCGAGAGGCTAACGCTACTACGACCGATGCCCGATGGGACAATAACGTTCCGATATAGTTGAGCGGCGGCTGTGCGTCGCACAAGTTGCATCGCGCATCTGTTTAACGTGGGCGACGCCGCCGCGCACGTGATGCAATTTCTGGACCACCGTGGCAGCCGTTTGATCTCGCGGAGTTTATGCGAAAGACAAATATTCATGACACGAGACACGTGTAGAGCCCCGCGCTAGCCGTCTCTCTCCTTCTCCCTCTTTTCTCTCTCGCTCTCCCTTTCGCTCTTTCTCCCTTCTTCTCTAATGCGGTATGAAGACCTTCAACGCCATATGCACAAATAATGTCGGCGAAGCTACGCGTGTGCCTCGCAGTTTTTCACCCGAGCGCGGGAAATTCCGTCAGAAAAAAGAAAGAATATAAGAATGTACGGCGGCAGTACGGTTTCGTTTGATGTGGAAAATAAAGCAACGGCAAGGGACATTGTCACGGGACGAGATTCTTAATGCATTTGTATTTTTATCTTTATTGTATTAATAAAATGAATTTCGACCTATTACTCGTGTTAGTTATTTGAAAAAGACCTTTTAATAATTATTTTATTTTTATTCATTTTATTTAAGCTCATATCTCTCTTAACAAAATAATTCAATATTTTTAATTGATATAAATAATTCTTATATTTTTCAAGCATAATAATTAAATAATATTGCGATGACGAATATTCAATTATAAAAAATAAAAATTACGTGCATATATATATCTACATTACGTATATATATGAAATAATATCCGAATTACAATTATTTATGCGATAATCGTTAATCATCAAATAAATAATCGGGCTATTGCACACATTAAATTGTACGCATTTCCATCCATTTTATTCTCGCTTGCGGTATCATTTAATAACGAAGTTAATTCAAAACGCGGGAGCTTCGACGGCGGATTACTATGAAATTGAAATAAAATGACTCCGAGACGAGTGCCTCCCAGCAAACGCGCGTACATGTTTCTTCTACGGTAACACGCGCGCGTACATACGTGGACGGTCGCGGCGCATTTAATCCGTGAGAAATGGACGCGCGGCGTCGTGGCGCGCGAAAGGAACACGCGAAAATAAGAGCGAGCACCGTCCTTCCTCCAACTGGCCGATCTTTCCCCGCCGCGCCGCCGTGCCCTGGCATTGCGCGCGTTATTGCTGCAATTTGCGGGCGAGGGGGGCATCGCATGACGGTTATGCATTACGCGGGGCGTATATGATGAACATGTCCGAATGTTGGATGCGCGACCAGTTTTTTATTGGAGCGGTGGCTCGAGTCCCCGACCTCCCCCCCTTTTTCCGCGCGGTTAATTACGCGCGCGAGATGGCTACAAATTGCTCCGGGTACTTTTAATGAGATTAATTAAGTTCCCGCGCGAGAACTTATACCTGCGCGTCTGGGTTACGGGTCGGCTGTTTTGCGCTTTAAATCCACGGCGGGCCCCCCCTTGCAGAATCGATCGCGTTCCCTCAGCGCGTCATTTTTCGCGGCGGAAGGAAGTTCCTCGAGAAAAAGTCTCGAAACGCTAGCGTTTGAATTTTCTGTTTCACGAAAGCGTTAATCCAGATAATCGAGATACAAATGCTATTCATATCTTCGAGAAATTACATTTTCGAAAATGTTAGAACGTTGTCCGGACGTAAAGGATCTCAATATGTAAAGTAAATCTTAAGTGAGTCTTTCTGTAGCTTGAACGTTAATAAAAACGTGTTTAGCGATTATATTCTTATTTTCTGATTACATAAGTTAACTAAATATCGTTTCTGGAAGTGAAGAAGGGAAGCACGTATAGCGAACTATACACTTGCCAATCTCGAAGGCATTTTGTCGGTCGAGGAGGAACGAACAACACTGGGTTAAAGGGTTAATTAGCCGCCACTGGAGCAAAGTGCCTATATACAGCGAGAGGAGGAGAGGGAGGGGCCCCCCCTCCGCTCGTAGGAACTACGGGTGGGTAGTCGTCCTAACCTCGTGAGCCAACAGCAGCAAGTCCAAGGTTGATGGGGCTCTGATGCAACGCGAACGTCGGCCAGGCCGGTCTGCAGCTCGGTGCAATCATCGCGGTACGAAGAGCGAAGGGGGGGAGAGAGAGAGAGAGAGAGAGAGAACGCGCGGGAAAGTGGGGCGAAGAGGGGCACGCTGCATCGGGATTCCCTGCACGCCCAGCGTGCACCAGCCGTAGACCAGCAATCGACCTCGGCGTAAGCGCTCTGATAGCGAGAATGGCGACCTCGAGGTCGCTCGCCGATTCGCGGAAATTGGAGCGGAATTCCGCGCGGCCGCGAAAACTGGTCGCTGGGAGTTAAACAAAAATATGCGCATTGGAAATGCATTGGAAACTGTAATACGATACATAATAAGGCGTTCGTCAAAAAGTTAATTGAGTGAAATGAACGGAACTGAGGTGAAAAAAAATTCGGAGCAGAAATTAAAATGATACGAAACAGACCTCGTGGGTGTCTCGTTAACCTGGGAACGATCGCCTAATTCTTTTTTGCATAAATGAGAAGCATATTAAAATTACTAGTGATGGGAGCTTCATTTCTTTGATACTGCAGGGGTGTAAAAATTACTCCAGTCGCCCGTTCCCGGATTAATTGATGCGCGAGCTTGCTCGTCCGTGAGTCCCACTTAGGACGTTTGCTTGAATGTGTAAAAAGAGATTGTGACTTCGAGGGAAAGTATCGTACATCGCTTTTATCAGGCAAGTGTGTTAGGAGATCGAAATTCGGAGTAGATGTCTATATATAACTTGAAATATAGGTGTTAAGGTCCCCGCGAGACCCTCTCCTTCTCCTCCGCGACGTTACTTTCGATCGTTCCGCCGCGGTTAGCTCACGGGCTAAATTAGAAAGTCGATACAAGTTTTAATTGGATAAGTTACTTTGAGGATCTAACTTTCGTATCCGAGCCGTTTCGTAAAGCCGCCGCGAAGGAAAATGTTAACGAGATCTAGCGTTGTAATGAAATTCGGAGGCACGCCCGCGCGGCGTCGTGAATTTGTATAATATCGACGAGCAAGATGCCGAAAGTTCAACGATCAGTCATTATTATATCGCTCAATGGGAGGCCGATTATCCTAACGATTTCATTCGCTCTTTATATGCTTCCTTAATTTTTATTTATTTTCTATGGCAAACGTTCAAATTATAATTAGATATATATTTGAATGTAAAAGATCCCGGAATCTCTGTGCTTTATCCTCAATAGAGTCTATATATATGACGCGCAAATATTGCAGAAAATAATTTTCACGCTATCGCGTAACTATTACGCGTTAAATAATTCGTTTTGTCACGAGCGACGTTCTTCGGTAATTACGAAAGACGACAAATGTGCTCATTGACGGGGCGCGGACCGCCGCTGTCGTAACACGGCCGACATGCGTTGTTCACGACGGTGTTCCATGCATTCGCGCGAGCGGCTCGCGTGTTATTCGCATAAAAGTCATCGCAGATGTTTCTTCCTTTTCATAGCGACGCGCATTTTCGCGGACGCGCACGCAACGCGGCGGTTCGCCGCGACCGGGACCTGTTGCAGCTGCAACACGAAAGACGATACGCGGACCCGTTCTCGCGACGGCGACGGCCGACGTGCGGTGTGGAGGCTCTTTTACCTCTACTATCGTGTTTCCTCGCCTCGCGCGCGCGACGCCCTGGCGGTTACGTGTCCGCGTTGGTTCGTCGACATTTTTATTATTCCGCCGGCCGACGACGACGGTTCGACGCACCGCGCCAATTATGCAAACACGACGCCGCATTTGCAAGCTTTTTTTTACCACGTATGCACGCAAGAAAATAAAAAAGCGCGAGGAAGCATCCGTTAATAACTCTCGAGGATGCGTCGTCGCGCGCGAGTCAAAGTTCAGTGTCGGATTACCGAAGAATCGGTATCGTAACGCGAGACTCGAGAAATCCTTTTACACAGCAGATATTAGGTACCCGAGAACTTCCGAAATAGTAACCTCAGCCACGTTGCGTAACCCAGTATAAATAATTTGCAGCGATTGCACGTAATTAAACCGAAATATAACAAACTATATCTATATAACTTTGACGTTAGATTCCACGTGCATTTTCAATATTCAAATAGAATCATAGTCGTTAAATGTGATCGTAACTTCGCAGACGGTAACACGAAACACTTTGACGAGCGCGTGTATCCTCCCGCCCGAACAAGTTAATGCCACCAATCCCTCGAGTGAAGATACGAGACAGCCTCGAGACTTATCGAGCGTTAAATAATTTGAGGAAAGGTCGACGATTCTGCCTCGTCGACGTCGTGCTCGAGCGCTGTGTTTCGTCGGCAGAAATGCCTCCGTAAAAATTTCCCCGCTGCTCGTCCAGCCACTCGATTTTATTATTCGGAATCGTGTAACTTACTTTTGCGAGGTTGCAGCGCAGGTCGAAGGGTAGCGATAATTGGAAAAAACAAAGCATTTATCGGCGATGCTTTATCCAACTTTATCGTGTCGCGCCGCTGTATAGGTGACGCGGCCTGACGGCATAATAAACCGGCCCGCTTATTATTATTGTATTCTCGGTGAGCCGTCGGTGGACGGATTATTCACCGTTCTCCCTGTTAACGAGGGTCAGGATTATCAAGCAAATCCGAAGGACCTTGAACCGCGCTCTCTCGCGACGGAAAAATCATCCGGCGCAACGCAAGTATACAACGACGGCAAATTCATATTCATAGGCGCATCTCTTTTTCCTCTTTTTTTTTCTCTCGAATAAATCGTGGGGCCTTTATCGTTCGCGTGCTCGCTTCCTTCTCGGAGAAATGCAGCGGAGAAGAGCGCGGTAATTATTTTTGCAGTTGGCCAGCCGCCGCGAAACGACGGACGCACGATGAGATGCACAAGGGGAATATTCAAACGAGTTTGTTGAAGTCACCTATTGAAGTCGCCGCTCGAGAGATTCAGCCGCAATCGAAACGCCGATTACCCGCGAGCGCGTACATTTCTTGAATAAAATCGCCGCGCGCGCCGTCAAGGATCAAATTTGCATGACAAATGCGAGCGGGGTACGAGAGAGATGGGGGGGAGCGGGGGGTATTCGTTAGACTTCTATCGGATACATACTTCCTAACGTATAACTTTGAACCGGCATTTTCTAAGGATATTCACGGTGGATAGCGCAAATTGTTCCTCAACCCTTCACAGAAACTCCTCCGCTTGAAAATGAAAGGCAAGGAGGAATAGTGAGTGGAAGTCAAGAAGATTATCGAGGTTTCGTTCGACCGAGAAGTATCGTTTGTGCTAACGAGTTGCGTTGCGTAATACGACAATACGGAAACGATTATAAAAACTTACCTGTAAACGCCGTAGTGTTTGCCACTCGCACGGTCGCCGCAGATCGAGCACAGATGTTTGCTGCCCGACAGAGGATGATTAGGCGGGTAAGGGGTGACCGTTTTGCTCTGACCGCTGGGCGATGTACTCAGGAGGTTGCTGTGACAACCAGCATTGAAGGGTCTTTACATGCAAAGCAGAGAACGATCGTCTGAGATCTACGCCGCTACAACCGTAGCATGCACATTTCGAAAACGCCCGGCGCTAAATTTATAGATCGCGAAGTATGCGCTCTTAAAATCTCTGGAAATCGCAACGAACGGTTATATCCTTATCGCGGTAACTCTTAGTTTTTTTTTTTAATATCGCTAAACCGAGAGAAAATTCTCTTTAGGTCACTCAAACAAATCTGCCATTGAGTCTAGTTCTGTATTAATATTCACGAAGCATAAATTGAAGTGTTACAAGAATATTTACCCTGGACTGTTGGGACCCGATGGGCTAAAGTTCCCCGAATTGATAAGGGCCGTGTCGGGCTTCATGTCGAGAGGACTCTGCGGCCCCACCGACGACATCGACATATTGCTGTTGTCTAAACTCAGCCCTGAAACACACAAGCAAATCGAGTTTATTTTATCAGAATTTCACTTCGCGCTCCATATTAATTTTATTAAAATTCCCTGTAAATTTCGTCATTTATTGCATATCCCCGCAGGGTTCGCAATCTACTACCAACACTATCCTTCTCCTCTCACTTTAACCCTTTGGACCAACGGCTTAACGTCTCTTTCCGAAAGACGGAGCCCAGTTTTCTCCGCACAAGAGCCTATCTTGCACGGAGGGCGCAGCTATCGGAAAAACATTCCATGCTTCATGGCTCTAGTGGACTCGAACCTGGTTCCTCAGATTACGAGTCTGGCGCTCTACCACTAAACCACACTGCCGCCCTATTATATTAATATTAATATTAATAAAATTAATTTTAATTTTATTAATATTCATATATATATATATATATATATATATATATATATATATATATATATATTCGTTTCATATTCGACGCTACGTACACGCGCGTGTCGTTCTTCCGTTTCGAAATCTTTTTCAGATGACGAGCGATCGCGCGCGATAAAGAGAAAGAAGCGCCTCCGATGCAAATTGCAACCAATTCCCGATGTTGCGTGAGAAGCGCATTTATTATGCGATCGGTGCTTCGCGGCAGGTATCCTTTCTAAAAGCGGTGAAAGGGCGAGGATCAGCAAGCCAGGCGCCTTTTCCGCATCTTCCGCGTCCTTCGGCATTCCTCTCGCGCGAAGACGACGACGGCGCCTTTCGATAACGAACGCACACGTCGACGATTTACAGTTATACGGGTAAATCCGAGATGTGAATCGCGGATGTCCGCGATTGTTCGGAGATCGACGCTTTTTCCTCGAGAAGAAAGTTCAACGTGAGAGAAAGAGACGGGAGCGGTTCTGCTCTCGAAGGTCGAGCCGAATTACGCGATCGCGAGACAAGTGTGCGAGGTGGCCAATGGGTTGCAGGTGCGAAAGCACTTATTTCAGCCGTAACGTGTTGAATTTTGTCCGCCTCGAAGTAGACTCTCATTATCCGAGAATTCTGTCTCGAAGGGGACTTCTCTCCTTCGGCATCGCGTGAAGGTGAATTCCTTCTCTCGCCGCGAAGAGATTGCACTTTACGTGCCGATAATATCTCCGGTATTACCAAGCGTAGCGATACACCACTTAATCGATAAATTGTATATTTATTCTCTTATTTAATTGAGGGAAACTAAGAATTTGTGAGTTTAAAAGTAGCGACCGGCGACTCTCGGATATAAGGAGTGTCTAGTGGAATGAAGATTGCACGCTTGCACGGTTAGTATATAGAAGAATTTGTTGAACCCAAGAATCCGAGATAGCATGAACTGAGAACCGAGTCGCCCGAATACTCGTAGCATTCATAATTCATAAACGCAAAACTATAGAAGGCAAAATTATAGATTTAGAAGTCTGCCAAATTCTTCAAGATCCGCGTGACATTTATGGCTTTAAATGTCTGGAGGGATTCGTGTCCGCAGAAACCCTCGAAAGTGAGAGTCGATGGAAACAAATGCCCCGAGGGGGGCAAAAAACCCACACAGAGAGCGAGGGTTCGGCTGTGAAAGTGGTCTTCTACATAAAAGAGGGCTCGGTGGTTTCACGCGACTGAGAATACGCGCGCTGTTACACCGACGTTTGTATTGGGGGCTCATTTCGTCGGCACCGGGCGCGAGATTGCCCGGATAAACGAGTCTATATAACAAAGTCCGAGGAAATACGAATCGGAGTAGTCGGGGATGAATGGGAGACGCGAGAGTTTGCTTCTCCCATCGGCTATACGAGGCTACTAACGCTAATTTACACGTCCATTGTATCGTCAATTTTGGCATGAAAAAGTCCCTTGGAATTACACGGAGTATTGATCCTCGCGATATACGTTTTCCTCCGTGCGGGGCCCCCCCTTAAGTGTTTATCAGCCGTCTCGGCGGTCGTCTCCTCCTTCTTTACCCTTCACGGCGTAGATTCATTCTCTCTGGAGGGAGAGAAAGGTCCTTCTCCGTAGCACAAAAAACCAATCCATTCTTGCGCGCCCAGCGCTTATTCCCTTTAACGGCGGCGAAGTGATCGATGGAGGTTTACGTTTCGCAAAAAAAAAAAAAAAAAAACTCCTTCCCGTAGAGAACTCTCGTTTATTAGTAAGAATCCTTTCAGACGTCAAGCAATTCTGAAATTATCCCTTGTGGCACGGATATCGGGAACGAGAAGGTGGAAAATTAATTACATCGGAAATAATGTCTTCTAATATTGGTTGTAAGCTGATCAGTAATGCAGCAGTTACTAATACTCCGCATCATCAATCGTATATATAAATTGCTAATCGCGCTCTATCGCTTTATATAGACGTTGGCGGCAAGATTAATCGCCGTCCATCTAAAATCGTCGCTCTATCGAGCGCGAAGCAACGCCTTCGCGCCTTATTATTGTACAATCCTCATTCACCAGTAGTAATCGTCTAGCGTCGATCGAATAGGTCGTCTCTCCCCGACGACCTTGTCTGACCACCATTCGCCGGGCATTTTTCACTTTCTACATTCAGGCGACCCGGCCCATTATTGCCCGACGATGACGAGACCCCAGACCTCCGGACCTCGCACCTCCGGGCTCGCGTTTTCTCCGCACCGTGGGAGTTAGGGTGGAACGTCCGGGAAGATAAACGACATTTTAATCGACTCCAGACACGACCGCCGAGGGACGCGATGTTGACGAATGTTCGCGAGACGACGAAGGAAAGAGGCGGTATTAGGCTCCGTCTGGACGATCCATAATTCGCTGACAGAACTCAGGACAGAATTTCTTATCCGGTGATATCATGGACCGAACTGTAGATACAATCTGCAGAGAGAAACCTCGCGCTAATTCCACCGTCGCGCAAATTTCCTCTCCTGAATTTTTATCTCTTTTTTTTTTAAGATAAATATTAACGAGTTTATTAAATGGTTTGCGCAGCTTTATAACCCGCAATTTTAATCTCTTTATGAAAGACGAATTTAGCATCGCAGATTTTAAATCGTCTAAAATGGGCTTTATAGGAGGTGGCCGGAGCAACGAGCGATCGTTCGGACGATTCGCCGTTGAGGACGCGTCAAGTGCATCGGTAATTGCATGCCTGACGTCATTCCATCACTCTATATATCTCTCTTTGTCCTTCTACGCTCTTTCTCGGTTTCTCTCCGATCCATTCGGCCGACCCGCTCGCTCGGAAGCGCATCACTAACCGACAAATGCGCAGCAGACAGACAGATTGGGATTTATAGCGGTGAAACACTGCATCAGGGATGACCGCCAAGAAAGCCATTGATGATCACTAATCAGCATCGAAGATGGCATCGACTTTTTTTCATAACGAGTAGCGAGAAACCCCGAAATCTAACGATTAACGAATATAACGTTCCACGACATTACAACATTTTACTGTATGTGAATTATCAAGTGCCAGATGTAATCATAATAATTATAATTTGGTAATATATCTAATTACACAATTATAAAAAAAAAATGATTAAAAAAGTTCTGTCCCATTACCGATATCTGTCTTTATCGAAGCTGCGCTCGGTCGACGACACACTTGGATAATATCGATTCATTTTCCAAGACGGCAAACGCCGCGCCACGCCACCCCGGCGATTATTTTTAGGCCAATGCAACGGCCAGCGAGTGACCGATGCGCATTACATGCCGCCGGGAGTTCGTGGACCGAGAGAAGGAGCGAGGCGTTCGATCAGGAGAGGCCGCGAGCCGAGCCGAGCCGAGAGCCGGTGGAACGGGGCCACCACGTGGTCGCTCCGGTGACCCACAAAATGATTTATGCGGTCGATCCGAGAGACCGTGGAGAGTTCGCGCTGGAATTATTCCTCGGGTGCTCGGCTCGCGCGCCGGTAATCCGCGATAACGACCCCGAGGATCGAAATAGCACCAAGGGAGATCATCCCACCTCCGCCCAATATACATATCGGGTTTAGCACTTTCGCGCTCCGTTTATCGCTCTCGCGATAAAAAGAAAGATAAATTGTCGGATAGATCGTCTAGCGAGACCAGCGAGAGTTGCATTCTTTTCAAGCCCATCGAGGATCAAACTAACAATAAGTGGTGAACGATACTCGGTCATCTCAGATAATCTAAGTTCGACGAATCGACACGCATCTCGCCATCTATCTCTCGCGCGTTTCCACGAACGTTTTTCCTTACCGCCCCGATTATGACGGGATCGTTATAACGAGAGGCGCACGATCGCTCCCCCCAACTCTAGGAAGTTTCCTCGATCAATCTCGCGGGCGATCATTGTCGTCGTCGTCGTTACGTACACACGTCCGAGCGATGATCTCGGTGCATTCGCTCTCGGCCGTGCGTCAGCGATTCGCCGCGCGCGCGTCCGCGCGTTCGGAGATGAGTTATACATCGAGGTCGTAGCTCTCGCTCTTCTCGCGGCTGATTTCTATTTCGAGTGCCGGGTCGTCGTCGTCGTCGTCGTCGTCGCTCGCATGCCACTCATCACTCTCATTTATTAAGCTCCGCGCCGCTGGTTTAATTACGCAACCGGTCGACCGGCCGGCCGGCAAAGTGACGGACCGAAGGTCGTCGACAGTCCGCGAGACTCCGAGGAAGTGCGCGTTGCAGCACGCGAGATAGTCGCATCGCGATCGGCGCAGTCATTGCCTGACACGAGCTCGTATGTATGTATCGCTCACTTACGTATCAGAACTCCGAAAACCTGATACTTTTTTACCTTTGGACGAGCACACCGTCTACGAGGACATCCATTCCCGGATAAATTTTATAACGATATATATCGAAAGTCGTTCGTGATATCGGCTGTCAGAAATCGCAGGTGCGCGTGGAAATTGTGTAATACCGGCGGGGGAGGACGGTGGATTCCCCTCGCGCGCTCCCGGAGTCGCGGGAAAAGTCGTGGAATCGCCATACATTTCCACGTTGGGGATAACGGCCGCGGTGGGCGATCCGGTGTCGCGGCGGGGCGGCAATGCGATTCAGCCAGGTACGCGGCCGGAGTCGGCAATTAAAATTTCCTCGGGACGACGACGCGCGATATTCATTCCCCGAGCGAGCGCGGGGCCGAGACCGCGCATTAAGTAATTACACATGAGCGAGCGTAGCTGGGTCGTAAACGCGACTTGAAGCGTATCGGCGCATGCAGAGAGGGTGGGACGAGGACACGAGAGTGGTCACAAGGCCAAGCGCTACCAGTGTGTGATGGTATACATTATAACGCGCGCGCATACGCGTGCACTTTTACACACACGCACACACGTGCGCGTACATGTGGCGTGCACATCTATATATGTACCGGCGGTGTCGGGCACCTTGACCAGACGCAAACACGACAGTGCAACGTTCGAAGACAGAGACGCGCGCACGCACACACACGCGCGTCGAGCGTATCTGTAGCGCGTAAATTTCACGTGCGTCCGCAACGAGATAGACGATGCTGCGGAAAGGAAAGGTATAGAGCCCAACGCCTCGAGAATCGTTCCAAACAACGCGGATCATCGAACAGCTTGATGCGCGTACACAATGCTCACCGCTTTTAGCGGTCTTTAAATATTCATCGGGAGAGAGAGAGAAAAAGTGGTCGTCCGACCTACACCAACGATGATTCCGAAGTGTCTGCGTCTCTGAATCTTTTAAATCCGTATTTTAAGGTCGACCGCGCGCGCGTTCGGGAGAGATCTCGGAGCTCGCGCAAATTTTCCTAGATGTTAGTACATTTTCGGAATCAAGGTCGAGGCGCGGAGTGAAAATTAGCGGTTTTGCCGCTCGTGACGCTCGTGTTCGAAGCTTCCGAGACGTTTTCGCGACGTGTGCACATCCACACGTGCGGTGAACGGAAACTCGATAGCACGCCCGTGAAACGTAAAACTCGCCAAAGATCCGTCCGCGTTACTGTCGCGGTATATCGCGGCTTCGTAATTACGAGACGAGAAGAAAATTAATATGCTAATTCGCGATCGCGGAACGTGCACGGCAAAATGACCTTAAAATCATGGAAAATAGATTGACGTCAACTCCTGCGACGTTGCAAAGACAAAGGCGGAATTTTTGCGGAGAAAACGCGTCCTCGTTTCCATCCAGGAGCTCTCAAACCCGTCGCCGATTGCGTTGTCGCAAATTTTGGCGTCTCGTTTGCCCGTAACGCGATACACCTCGGGATGTGCAGCAGCACAGCCCGTCGTTATCAGTGACGGCCGGTGACATGCGCGCGTTCCGAAACTATTCTCGGACGTGGGAGGAGGATGAATATTTATGCGCTGTGTGTGAGAAGAAGCGTCGGCAACCTTGAAAACGGCGATAAACCGTTCGGCTGCACCGCTTCATTGCATTCCGTGTCGCCAGGCGCGTCGAGCGCCGGGGAGAGGGGCAATGGCACCTCGGCAATAAATTCAACTGATGATAATGAAAGTGGAGTTGCAGATAAGTCAAGTTGCGCAGATATATGAATGCCGCTCGTAAAATAGATGACGCGTGCGTATCAACGCGTTGATATTTAGGTGCATTAATAAGCGTGACGCCGCGCCGCGCCGCGCCGACGTGAAAGCCGAATGCGCTCGGCGCGGTCCATTAAGGAATTGAAATGTAATACCCAATTAATTCGAACTTAGACAGTCTCGTTTAATAGGAATGCCTCTGTGATGTATATAAGCGCGGGCTTATAATACACGCTGAAGCTCGCATGATAAATTAGCGTCAATTCGTGGGCTGTGTGAGCCGCCGTCGGTCGCCGCCCGCGGAACCAGTCCATTAGCGGATCGAGGCATTAAAAGCACGAATTTCTTTTTTCCTGTTTTCTGCTCAAGCCGCTCCCCCATCAGCTCGCCGTTTTGTTTCCCGCGAGAGAGAGAAAGAGCCGCGGCTTTTAAAGCTGTCTATCCATTCCGTTTTTGTTAAAAAGCGGACGCGTCGATAGGAGCCGCGTGGAAAGTCAGAGACGGAAGGAAAAAAAAAGGAAAGGAAGAACAATCGGTACAATCGTCGAGAATGCGGGGCATTGTGCAACTACGATTGACGTGTGCATTATCAATGTGCAACACATTTGATAATTACAATACGTCTATGGGTACGATAAAGGAAAGTTAGAAATTTCAAATGCTTTCGGGGTATAATAATCGTGGATGAAATCTAGAAGGATACGTATCATCTCGTATAATGTAACGATAGCGCAGCGGTAGTGACGTAGGGTCATAATTGATAATTAACGTCGCGCTAATTTGCCGCGTCGAGTCCTTGCATCCGAACTCACGGCCGAGCCACACGACCGCGAGAAATGGGTTCGGAGAGGCCGCGTTTAATCTACTTTGCCGGAATTTTCTTCGCACGCGTCTGTATACGACGCGGCGCGGCACTCGGCGATGACATTGAGCTCGTACAGCAGCCTCAAATGAGTAATAGGAAAGCGCACGAACGTTCGTCATTCCGCGCTAACTTTAGACCCGCGTTAAAGCCGCCCCGGTGTGCAGAAGCGCTGAATTAAGCGAATATTCGGACACGCGCGGTTTACGTTACGTTTATATATAACGGGGTTGCGTCCCATTTCTACCTTGTTCTTTTGTCACGACTCCACGGCCAATTTCGACACGATTTTTCGTCGGGGAGACACATCGAGACACTTTGTACACTTTCCAAGTGACCGGTAGGGAAAAGCGAGAAGGCTCTCTAGCGGAGCGAATCGAGACAAATTCGTGTTCCTCAATTAAATTCGAGCGAGCGCGCTTGTTCGACGGAATATTAAGATTCTAGACTAGGGCGTGTAATGTTTAAAAATTGGAAAGTTGCTAAGAGACACGACGATCCTCGTCGACAGGTTTACGCTAAGGAAAAATCGTCTCCGAATCGACTCGAGAAAATGCGGTTAGACGAACATCCGGTGCGATCTCGTATATAGGACACTTTGTATATGTACGTGCATTTGAGATTGCGGCGACGACACGAGGAGTCGTTCTCCTTTTCACATTATGCTGAATCGCGGCGGATATGCGCGTGTAAACGCGACGCGACGCGACGCGATGCGCGCGCGTGACGCCCAGCGTCGTCGTACCGGTTACTCATCGCGCGGATATGCAATTCAGCGAATTTCGACGGCGGATGTACTGATAAACAATGCCGACGCGCGTCCGCTCGGCCTTTGTTGGCTCACGAGATAACGTTACCGGGACTCCGTGATTCTCGCGGAGATAAGTAAACTAGATTTAACACCGTCGCGTACGAATATAAACGCAGCAAAAACGATCGCGAAGTTCACGTGCCTAACGTCCATTATCTTTATCGCGCGTTTCCCTTTCCGATAATTGCGCCTCGTCTCTCCTCTCATCCCTCGACGACTCGGAGATATACACGTCAGCGGACGTGTAATCTAACGTCGCGCGGACGCCGCGGATACAGCGACGTTAATTATCCCATTCCGAATGTTTATGTCCGTAACTCTCTTCGCGGAGATCTCTGCGCGATTATGCTCCGCGCGCGATTACGTCGCGACGTCGATATCACGTCGTGACGAACCGATCCGTCGCGGACGGCGAGGCCAATCTTCTCTTCTCTCTGCGCCTCGCCGTCGGCGGTTAATCGTCGCCGCGGAATAGCGCAGACGGAGGAGCACAGCGCGATAAACGATCGCGGTCTCACCCGCGGGGGAGAAGAACTCTCCGTTCGAAAGCGGGAGGAAAAGGGGAGAGAAGAGGGCATTTTTCAGTCGCAATTATTATACCGGGGGTCTCTGACGGAGGCCTTTACGACGGTGACGTCACCGTCTGACAATTTGCGCGCTCTTCCGAAACTGAAAACCAGTTTCCCGCCGCGCGACCTCCGTACGCCTCGCGCCTGATGTGTGCCTTTAGGCGGCATCGGCGCGCCGCTGCAACCGCGACGCTGCTGCACCGATGATCTCGGCCCGGCCCGGCCCCGGTTCATCTCTAACGCGGAGCTTCGCTCGCACGCGAGAGAGCGGGGGCTGCCCGAGATCGTAAATTCACTATATAAATTCCGCTCGTTGTTGGCCGACTCGGCCGTAAATCGTCGAACGTCCGCCGATACGAATGTATACATACTATACATTCATAACGCGGGCGCGCGCGAGAGGAAGAGAGAGACTCTCATGATAAATCCACTGCCCGGCTTCTGGCGACCGCGATGTAATTCCGTGGGACAGCGGCGCGCTTCATATACATAGATCTGCCCGCGATGCAAAAGTTGATGATCTCGAATCGAAATAAAGCGGAGCTCGAGCTCTCGCGCACAGAGGGGTTCCTTCTCGGTCTTTCCACGTGCTCGCGTCGCCGCACGTTTTATCAGTTAAGGCGAAATATTTCGTCGTACCTCGCAAAGAGGCGCGCCGTTATCGGGGAAAATTATCGTTCCTCCCCGACGGCGGTGTGTAAAGTAAATTAAAAATCAGCAGGTATATAACTCGTATACACATTGTGGAACGGACTGGATGTGTAGCACACGCCGCCACATGCCACGCATAACCCGCGCGATTAACGATTTCTTCGCACGCTAGTTCGAGTTCGTCGCGAAAAGCCGGGAGAAAGAGGAAAAAAAAAGAAAGGAAGGAGACGAAAGGAGAATAAGTTTTAGACGACATGCACGAAAGACAGATAGAGAGAAGGAGAACGAGAGAAAGAGAGAGAGAGAGAGTTTTTAACAGTTTCCTGCACGCAGCTGCGACCGGATGCCGCTCCCACACCAGGCCAGCGGCGTTATAACGTTGCACATGCGACCCACGCAATTGTGCATGTGCACGTATACGACCGTACGAAAATAGTGCCGCGTCCCTGACGTTAGTCCTTGAACCCGCGAAAAAAAGTCGTCGGATTTAACGACATCCCCCCGCGGGGCTGATTTACGCCGCTGCAGAGAATGCGACCGCGCGGAGCGCGCAGCCGTGTGGGGGTCTCCCTGCGATCGGCTTCGCTTCGATCCATTTCCAATGGAAGCGCGCGCCCGATAGAATTAATTAACGAGATACCGTGCGTTAATCCATTCCATTTCCTCCGAATAAAGGGCTAACAATTCATCTATTTTTCGCGCTGTAGTTATATTTTCCGAACTGTATGTTGATGATTGTATCTCCGAGACTTTTAGAGAAAAGGATTTTTAAACGTCATCCCCGTCGTCCTCTCTCTCTCTCTCTCACACAAAGTTTCCCTCTATTCGCGAGAGATTAAGCTCGCTCTCGCCGTATTAATACACGACACGGCGTAAAGCGAGATTCATCGGGCGATTTCGCATGGCACATGGCAGCGCACGTGTTAACACGCGGGGCACCTTACGGCGTCTAAATTTACGTAGAATTCTAGCAATCAGCATGGGAAACTAGATATGGCGCGTACACAGGAACTCCATTATGAGCGCAGAACAGGGCGCGTTTCATACGACCTCGACACTTTCCCGTGTTGTATCGCAATAAATATTTGGACAAGTCCGTGTGTACAAGTCCGAAAAAGATAAGGCGTTATGATTCTCGTATTCCCTTCTTCCACGGCCGCGTCTCGCCTTGATTTTTTAGCGCGCCGTAAATCTTCGGCGCGGACATAAAACAGACGTTTCCAGCATTATTTGCGAAAGCTCGCTGCCCCCCTGCCCCCCCGTCGGTCGGTCCTTTCGCCAAGGAAACGCATCCGCCCGAAAAATCCCGGCTTGGGCGAGGCGATATCTACGGCGGCGCCGGGGAAAAATCTTGACGCGCGCGCAGTAAGTCGGACCGAGACGACGTCTCGGAACGTACACTGCAATTTCTACGATCGCCGCGAGCGAAAATATCTCTCCGCGCGATTCTTTTCATAACGCGTGTAGATTCACGAGATATTGCCGCTCGTAAACGCCGCGCGAATGCCGTTCTCATGATCATTCGCGAAAATAAGATCGCGCGTTAGATAGGCGGTGCCGCGCGAGTCGCGTCACGCATATCAGGTCAGACGAATGTGTATACGTACATCCTCCGTGCGCGGTATTTCCACGCAAAGTCGAAATATCATGCATCTGGAACGTACGTCTGAATAACGCGGGGAGATTGCACGCGCGTGCAGCGCAACCGCGCCGCATACTCATGCATAAATATGTCTTGTGTCGAATCGTCTCGCAAACCGCAGTCATCTCGAGCGATGGCTCTCACATTCGGGGGAGAGACGTGACGACAAGATCGGACGGCACGGTTGGAATAATCTCGCGCGCGCGTGACGAGCTGTATTTTCGGAGCTATAAATTTTTAAAAGCTGAATTCCAAGGATTTTAACATCCCGACAGTTTTTTATGTCCTCAGATTTTTTTGCCACTTCGAACTTTTGAATCCCCTGAAGCTGCTACTCGAGCATCCGCATTGCGATGTGCGTAATCGCGCGAGATTTACATTGACCTTATTTTTAATGAGCTCGTAAAAGCGAAAAACAGATTGGCTTTCTCTTCGGACTTCGTTACGTGCGAAAAAAAAAAAAGACGAGCGGTCTTTTGTCGAGAGAGCGCGTAATCTGATAACAAAACGAGTCTAAACAAGTCTAAAGTTCACGATGTTAAGTACGCGCCGTTGGCCGTCGCGAAACTCGCCGACACATACGGTAGGTATATAGAGAAAGGCGAGGCGATCGATGAAGCGAATGCACAGTGGCGACCGCGTCGCTGCGTACGCCCCTGACAGCGCAGGAGAGAGAGAGAAAGAGAGAGAGAGAAGAGGAGAGGAGAGGAGAGGAGAGAAAGAGAGAGAGAGAGGTCGAGCGAGATCTATATGCAGCCGCACTTTATATAGCGCAGCGTGCCACGTGCAGGGCAACTCGGTACCTGGGTCACCGGGAGAAGGTCACGGGGTCGCGATTTCAGCCTAGGTGCACGGACTCCCGGCCCTCGAGTGGGTGTGCTTGCAGCTGCGAGCCCGTGTCCTCGCAGGTGCAACAACACACGTCGCGCTATGCCCCGCGAACGAACGCCCGCGCCGCGCCGTCGCGGCGTCGAACCGTGCGGGGTGAATCACCGGTTAAAAAAAAAAAAAGTCATTGGACTATTACAACATTCCGAATAAATTAATTTACGTTTCTTACTTCTTGAATGTCAATGTCTCGCCGTCTCCCAGCTTTGGATTGGACTCAATGAACGCGAAAAGAACGATATTGTTTAGGAATTTAAATAGAAGAATATTAAACAATTCCACGTGAATTAATAAATCCCACGTGAATTGAACACGATCGCGATCAGTAAGTATTTTTTTTATCATCCTACGTGAATGAGCGTCGTAGGATAATAATGACGCTGTGAAAAAAAATCCTGACCGTCACACGTCGTGCGAGAGAGCTTCGCTCTCGCGGAGATATTATTATAAAATACGGTCTTCGTTATTTTAACCACTTATTATTTAATCGCGCCTCTGGCATTACCGTAGGTCGTAGTACAAGCAACCGAGTGACCTTTTAATTAAATTTCACAGTGTCGGTGTATGATGTCACCTAGGCCTTCCAGTTCGCGTCTTCATTACACAATTTTTTAAATTACATCTTCTCGTAGCGTAAACAACGTAATAATATAAAAATGGACGTCCAGTGATCGGTTATCGGTTCAATTAACGACCGACCTCCTTCGTAATTTAATTAGAACTCTCGAGTAATTTTCCACCAGGCGTGTGGGAAAGGGGAGGGGGGGTGAGGAGCGAAAGATTTTAAATTCTGCAAATACGATATAGGCGGCGATTATCGTTATTTCAGTCGCGACTAAACTCGAGCTGTACTTACAACTACATGCACTGACGAAAGCCATTACCGGGCGCGAGGAGTGCCGAGGAATATTGCCGCGAGATCCTTCGATTTTAGCGTACGTGCGTGCAACCGCGACGTATGAATAAGAATGTGTGGAGCGCGACGAAGGTGGCCTTGTACGTGAATATCACGGCGAAGGTCACGGGGTCGCGATTTCAACCGGGTAAACGAGCCGCGCGCGTACACATGGAGAACGCGTACATACACCCGTATATACACGCTCTCCCCGTTGTCGCAGGTGCAACGAGGCGTATCGCGCGCCGCTCCGCGCGATGTACAGAATGCACAAAAAGTCCGCGGGTACCCGCGGGTATAAATTAATCGCAGTTAACATACTTTGTTTAACGAGACGCTCAAGGTAGGCAACGCGATCCGATCGTACGTGCGCATTCCAGAACGTTTTCCTTATTGACGGATCATAAAAGACAGATTTCACGTTTCTATACGATGTTTTACATTTACAGACCGGGATCAGAACTGATCGATCTTAATGTGGCGAATGTAAATAACTTGTCGGATTAAAAAAAATGTGCACGAGAGACTCACTTCAAACATCTGTTTAAAATTTAATTGCAATTAATACTGCGATTATTTTGACACGTTCTACGACGATATATGGACGAGAGCTCGTCCGAGAACTCGTTCGCGTGATATCTGGAGCGAGATCGGCGACGCGCGACAATTAACCCCTCGCAGTGGAAAATATTTTCTCCCGGCGGGTAATAAAAATATAACTCGCTGCAGCGACGTACCATTGAAGCTTTAAATAGCCTTAAATATCGTTACGCCTCGCGAAGGCAAGGATGATCGCCCTTAAAATATTGCCCCGGCTGGTAAACAAGGTGTTGTCGAGTAAATAGCCCGTCAATGAGCGCGCGTTCCGAGTGGCAGTTAATTCGCTGGACTTAACACGGGCGGCGATATGTCGCGCGCGTAATTACGCAATCGAAATAATTGTCAGTAAGTACGTTATTTCGCAATATAACAAATACAAGGAAAATGTATAACGCTATATAGGTGATAAAAATAGATGGAAGTCAAGGTAGGCCGCGTATGGACGCTCTTTATCCCAGCCGTCTTGGCAGCCCCCTTGAAATTAACGTTCGTAACAGCGGCGACGACGCGGGGCAATTTTTAGCGGCGATTAAAGATGAAGCCGCGCAAAAATACACCGTAACGAATGTCAGTTTCAAGGTTCGCGCGGCGGCTACACGTTCTCTCTCCTCTCGCTCGCCTCTCGCCTTCGCTGACACTGCGCTGCAGGCCCTCCGCTCCTCTCCCCGCTCCCCGCCTCCTCCTTCTCTTCCTCCTTCGTCGTCGTTCTCCTCCTCGCGGAATGCTCTCTTCAACGGCGAGCGAGTGCCCGCGATGGTTCCGCGCTAACCACGTTAACCGGCGCGGCGCGCGGCTTACGTAATCAGCGCTGCTCGTTCGAAGGTAAGAAAGAAGGTAAGAAGGTCATCAGTCACGAGTCACGAGGCGAACCTTCTCGTCCTCGCTTTTATCCTCGAAGGCGCCCATTGTCTTCGGAGCGTACGCTTCGCGTGGCGCGACACCGTGTTAATGAAAGCCCGCTAATTGTTTCGGAATTATGGCGAGAGACCATTTGTCCGAGGGAATAATAGTAGGAGCATTTGTGTATAATGAATGCCTGTTATCACGGTGTGTCACGAGATTCTTACGGGTTACGGGAGACAAATATCGAGATATTTCGCATTTCAAGATTTTCGCATGCCTGAAGAATGCGTTTTACACTTTCAGCAATTTGTACCTTTAATTGCAGCAGTCTTTTCCCTTTCAACTAACTCGTATCTTCTCTTTCCTACTTTTTTTGTGAATAATATTGTCGAAGGAGAGTATCGATCGTCTCTCTGTCGCGAATGTCTCAGTCACTTGGCAGTCACAGAGCGAACGGAACTTGTCGACGGTATCGACAGCGACGAGCACGCGTTTCGATTGGTCAAACGACGGACGGCAACGTTTTGTTTGCAGCTGCAACGTGCCCGACACGCGCCTGACAGCGCAATCAACGTTTGTTCCTCTATATCGATTTCGCGTTTTCGCTATTTTTCCTCCCTTCCGGCTGTCGGTCGGTGGGTTTGTTGAACGTCCCGAACTCGGAAGATCGCTTTCAAGCGGCACCATATGCGACCGCGAGCGAAACGGCAATGAAAGAAATAAATAGAAATAAAAAGACACGCTTTTTTTTCTTCTTCTTACGTTAAAAAAAAATGTTATTTGCTTCGTAAAGTAAGTTATTTGCAATTAAAAAGAAGGCTAAGCGATAATTTATGGAGTTTCTAAGAAGCTCGGTAAAAAAAGCGAAGAAAAATACTAGAAAAGAAGGAAAGAACGTGCGAAAACAAATTTCGCAAACAAACCGGAATAAATCCAGCTTTATTTACTATCGCCAGTTACTCTCGGAGTAACTGAACTCGAGTTGTTATGTGAGATTCGCGTTTACGATCTGTGTACTCTCCCCCCCCCACCCCGTTCCAGATTTAATCTTTATTAGTCGTTCGCTCAGCGTAACGATGAACGACATATATTCCGCGACGTACACGAGCTGCGAGCGAGTGCGACTCGAGATCCGCGCGGCAAAGGATCGCTCGAGCTATGACTAATTTGCAAGATCGGCGATCGAGAGTAATCTCGTGAGCAGGAAAAACGCGCGCATTTTAATGAAGCTGACGTGTGCGAGCACACGCCTCTGTCATCGTGCAGGGCGTGTCTTTTTAGCCGCGCTCACGTTCCGCACCACCACGCCACGTGCAAAAAAAAATTACTGTACGAGGCACCACACGGGACGGGCAACGGGCATACACCCGACGCAATGCACCTCGTATTAGTATCTTCGCTTGCTATTCGCCGCGGGTGCTATTTCGACGCCTATCTCTCTCTTCCCGCGTCCCAGTATTCCGAGTGGCATGGATTTAGAAATTTGGGACGCCTTCGGACACCCGATGCTATAGGTCGCTGACTGACAATGAAAGTGCGACAGTACTAATTTTAAACGAAGAAGAAAAAAGAAAGATACTTCTCCGCCGTCTGCAGAATGATCGGGCAAATTCACGGGCGAGTGTGCGATAGTATTAATAATAACGCCGTAAAATATTCCCCTCCCCCTATTAATTAAATACACGCGCGTATATAATGCCGGCCACCGGTGGAATATTAAGCGCACGAGTGTGCGCCGCTGGTATATACGTGACATCAGAAACATCTATTCGGTCAGTAGCCACACCGCGAGAAACCTGCCAACGTGACTATAATAAACGATCGCTTCCTTCTGCACGACGCCGTCGTTTCGTGCTCGCGCGGAGCGACGAGGGACTTCCGCCGATCGCAATCGTCACGCGACGTTTGTACGGGGAGCGAAAAAATATAACTTTAGAATTTAACGCCTTTTTGCGCAACGCGCCTGAACAAACTAACGATCGCGCTATACGTCGGTCGTTCTCGTGGAAGGAAATAATTCTGAGGAACGCGCTCTCGCTCTTATCCGAGTTCCGCGTTCGATCGCGCGTATTTGCGTTTCGGATCGCGGTAAAAAGATTACGGTCGGAGATCGCCCAAATAGGAAGGGGGGGCTTCTTCCCGTCCGAATGAAGCGTCTGCAAACACACGGCGCGCCGTAGAAAAAAAAACCCAGATAACGTCCCGCACCCGCACACACAGCGAATCTGATTCAATAGAGGAGGCGGTTGTACGCGACGAGCGCGCGCGTACACGTGTACACATATACGCGATACGCGCGATAGCAGGACCTGCTCTTCACGGCTCGTTCCCATCGGTGCCAAGGTTGCATCGCACCCGTGTACATTAGCTGCACTAGAGCAGGCCCGAGGCCTCTGCGTGCGGAGCGGAGAGCCTCGCGTGATGCTTATACGCTCGGAGCTTATCGCGTACGTATATGCGTGTGCGTGGCACAGTCACGCGTACGTAAACCGCGTGTGCGATAATGTGGAAACGACGACGACGACGACAACAGCGACGGCGACGACGGTCTAGGCTAAACAAACGCAGCCGCGGGGTTTGCAGAAAGCGAGAGAGAGAAAGAAAGAGAGATAGAGAAGCGAGAGCAATTCCCTATGAATCGCTCTTATCTATATGTATCATCTGGCTGTAAGCGTTGCGCAAGCCGTTGCCCGGATTCTCATGCACTTCTCGAGCGCGAGATTAGCGATAGATTTATATACGGAAATTCGGGACACATCGCCGAGGGATCGCGATGTAAGACGTATGTAAAAATGTTCCATGAGCCTAACGTCGTAAAAAAAAAAACCGGACAAATTAAAAAGACCAGACAAAAGGCTTTTATTTACATAATCCACCTACCATTATTTTCAACATGTACGAGACTCATGGCGCATCCTGCATAATTAGCTTCTCGTATTTCGAAATGCAAAATATGTTCAATCTTACAATAAAAATAGCGCGTTATCGGCGACGATCGCGATGCGTGATACTTTTATCGAGCAGATATTCATTAACGTGATATAATATTCGCCGACGTTAAACGTGCACGCTAATTAATGCTATGCCGCGTAATGAGTATATATATCGCGAGAACGGAACTACGCGCCGTATATCTATATATTTAATTATGGAATCAAATGTATCGCGACGTGCGTCGCGACGCTCTCACGAGCGTTATGCAAATCCGAAATGAGAAATCGCGAGTAAGCATATTTCTGTTCGTGGCCGGGTGATACCGGTTATCCTCGCGAACAATGCGGCGCCGATTATCTCCAGAATATGGAATGAGCGATGGCGATAAATGCGCCCGCGATAAAACGCAACGTGTGCGCGCGCGCATATCGGTTGTACAAAAGAGCATCGCAAAGCCGCAGCCCACCCTCGTCGATTCTAGGACGACGCGACGTCCCGGCACTGAAATCATCCTCAAGATGCCCGCGATGCAATCGCATCTCCACGACCGACCATATTGGAACTATGCCACTCGTGGGCGGCGCGGCCGCGGTTACGTCGCGATAAATAGTAAACGTCACATATAATCGTGCCCGATCGCGAGGATGCAATTAGCTCCCTCGTCCGTCCTAAACGGCGCGATTCGCGACATCAGATCGATGGTAATCGTCGGCTATAGCTCAAACGCCGTCAAGGTAAGGCAAACGTCATCATAAATGTTAACGCCCATCGTCGACGGGACGAAACGAGGACGATTTGCCTCGCGTTATATTAGACGAGATCGCGAAGGAATGTCGCGATGTCCCACAGGCTTTTAAAAGAGAAACGAGTCGGGGCCGCGGGAAATCAAGCGTGTAACTTCGGCGGACGCGTCGCATTCGTAATCTGACGTGACGGCGCGGATACGATGATGATGATTGATCGACGTTTCGACGCGATACGGCGCGCATTGACCGGCTGATAATGCACGCGATATCTCCTCGTTCCGCGTATTATTATCGTGCTCTTTTTTTTTTATCTTTCCGCGAGGTATTACCTGGTGCATCGTGAACGATAAGGAAAAAGAGCGCGGTGTCTTATCCGATAAAGCCGACGACGCAGACAGACGTGTAGAGCAATTTCGCGCCGTTCGGCAAACAGACGAGCTCTCGTCTAAATGTGAGACGAGCGGCTGTCAACGGCATGATCGATCGCGATCAGATCCGCGACCATGAATTTCGTCGGCTGGGGTGGAAGAATTATCTGATCCTGCGACTACTTTATCCAACCGAATCGTCGACGATTCGTACGATCATGGCGTTGACAATAATAGGGAGAAAATAATCAGATAAAAAAATAAATGAGTAATCCAATAATAATGAACGAATGGTATAAGAATAATGCTTCAAAATTCTCGCAGCAATCTTGATCTGCTTTTGGAGCAGAGTGTCCGGATGGAAAAAGAGAGAGAGAGAGAGAGAGAGAGAGAGAGAGAAAAAAATGTTATCAGGGAACCAGTGCAACGAGACTTCGTCGCCGCGACGTTGACTTGGTCAGTTCTCGGGGCGGTATCAATTTTTCCCGGGGCATCGATCTCCATACCGGTCCCGCCGAGCCGATGTTTACGTTTCGTGCGAAAAGTTTCCCGTGTTCGCGTGCTGCTGCCGATTCCGGCGGCCGAGAACGCAACGCGCGTCCGCGAAGGAACGAGACGCGCGCGCGTGTTGCGCGGCAATAGGGACACATATGCGATAAGGCTCGAAAACGCGGCTCGTAAATCGCGTCCGTGGGCGCCTGATAACGGGGCGCATTCGCGTGACCTTCCTCCGCTCGCTCGCGTTCGCGAGCTTTAAAGCCCGCTCTAAGGCCGCTTTTAGAAGCGGCTGACTGATAACGAGCGCTCCGCTCGCTCGCTCGCTCGCTACCGCCGCGCGCCGCCGCCGTCGCGGTCGCAGCCGCAAATTGCGCCATTCACGTCTCAATAGCCGACCTTCACCCCGTACATTTAGCATCTACATACGATGTATATGCGTCGGCCGTGCGGCGCGTATCGGTCGCTTCGGTGTAGGACGGCAGGCTATCGCACGAACCGGGTGACTCACTTCGCTCGAGAGCAACGCGTCGCGACGGATACGACACGCTAATTCAAGAGCGGTACGAATTGTGTGTACGCTCGACTCGATAGAAACAGAATCCAAAATCTCCGTTCTCTTTTAATACGCATCTCGTATCCAGCGACTTTTAAACTGTAATAAACATTTCCAGCCCTAATTGAGTATCGTAAGCCGCGGTAATAATTTTTAGGAAGACAAAGACATTTTATTTCGATCTATTTGTTCGCCGCAATAGGAACTACATAGAATTAAGAGTTTGCGCAAATATCGTTTTGGATTTTACGCGGAGAAAAATAACGTTTCAAACCGACGAGCGGGTTTGTCGATTATGATGGAGCAAAACTGAACCTTGAGATCGTGCTAATCGGCAGTCTAGCACCGACACGCTAATTATTATTCGTAGGATAGTCCATCTCGTTTAGGTACTCTTAAAGTTACAATTCAGCACCGGTACTTTGGAGGTCATAAAGCGTTAATTAGCACGGCCATGATAGCCCGCGAAAAAAAAACTATAATACATCTCATTTCGGTTCGCTTCAATGCATTTAATGACTCTATTATAAAAAGTTCGTTATGTAAAATCGTATATAGTCGAAATAACATTACCCCGCTTTCTTCGTTGCAGAGATACGATTTTCCTCCCGAGGTAACAATCGCGCGAGGTCAATCGCATTCGCAATCCAGAAAGCGCTAATGAAACGCGGAATTTTTATCAATTTAAATCACGTATTATGCGAGAAAAATATACGGCTGACTCATCAACGTCAGCGATCTCTCATTGTCGGTGATCTCATCAATATTAAATTACTTTTAATGAGCGTGTCGTCGTCCAAGCAACGTACTTATATATCACACGCAATTATACCTGGAATTTCGCTAAATAATTCGAAATATCTAACAAAAGTTTTCCCTTGCCTGAAACTTGCACGTATATACCTTCACAAAAATCCGTGCCTTGACTCTCCTTGTCCCGGTTTCATCCGCACGACTCATTTGCTGATCTTAATTAAAAATAGAGATCTAACGATCGCTCATATAACTATAATACGTAACAAGTGCCGTGTAATTTCATTATAGGCTCATATTATACGTTCTTGAGACGATATTAAATATTCTTGAGCGATATATTCTCTTAAAGACTAATGGCCGCGCGTAAATAATTCACAAACGTGCCTTCAAATAATGATAGTAATTTAGCGGGTTTTTTTTCCCCCATCCGGATCGCGGTATCGTCTGCCGCGATCCGTAAAGTTAATGCTCGACGATCGATCGACGTCAAACATCAATTACATAGAATGTTAACGTATATACGTACAGGAGGCGTTGCCACGTGCCCAGTGTTGGGCTCCCTGAGTCCCCTGGATGATGGCCGTCACCGACATCATCGGCTTCTCCTTCTTCATCATCTTGCCCGGCTGCCTGCCCGATCTACTTTCACTCGTCACCGTGGACCGATTTATTTTGCCGACCTTTTCACACGCACGCACACCACCACCACCCCTCCTCCCCCCGTGGCACACACCGCCACCCCGCGATTCGAACCCTTTCGTTTTCTTTTCAGACGGAACCCTCGCCTCGTCCGCACCGCGTCATCTCGCGAAAAGAAGTCCTGCCTCTTCCACCTTGTCCTTCCCTCCCTCGCTCGAGCTCTAAACTCCTTCTTTTGGTATCGATTTGGTATGGTTGCTCACTGCACTTCTTTGGTTCGTTCGTGATCGACCGCGCGACCGGTTGCTTAACTATTCTACAGCAGAAAGAGAAGAGCGGTTTTCAAGGAGTAGGAAGGGATAACGACGAACGTGAACCGACGAAAAAATCTTTCACCGAATCGTACTGCGACCTTGAATCCCACGGCATTCACCGACAAGTAGCTCATGTTCCCTTCTAGTGAAGGGCTTGAGGTAACAGCGCATTAAGTCACATTCTTAATTACGGCCCCAATCCAAACTTGCTTTCACATTCTTTTTAATCCATATAAATTCAGATTATATCTTTTATTATAAGATATATTTTTTATGTCACCATGAAGGATGTAAATTGTATGAAAAGTGGCTAGAATATTTCGTCGTCAAGAATATTTTAAAATAAGTGACAAAAAAAAATGGAAAGAGAACAAACACCGTATCAGCCAGAAAGAAAAATATCACATTTTAACAAAGCCGTCAATCTGGAGAAACATTTACGCGGAATATATTTCATAGCGCATTTAACTTAGCTTATTATTATTAATGCACATAACAAGTTATTTTTTTTACCGCGATAAACGTCCACGATATTATCATATTGCAATCTTTTATATAGGCTGACTTATTCATGATCCCAATTTCGAATGCGCGACGTTATCTGTTCGATTCTATCACCGATCAAAAAGTTGGACCGTCATTACCGCGCAGCTACCTGTATGATTAATCGCAGCAGGATCCAACTGCGAAACGTTAAATCGCGAAACAATTTTCTCTGCTAACGTAAACAATTATTTTCCCTGCTATCGAATATTTTGCAGCAAATAATTTAAAAATATTTTTCTCCACAAATAACAAGATTATAAGCGCCTCGACGATCGACGGTAATTTCGGTACGCTTCTTCGGAACACGATGAAACGAGGATTCGAGAAAAATCGCTTTAAGTGTGCCAGCCGTGACGCGTGCAATTAGTCACGGGTTTAAGCAGCGCTTTAATTTTTACCGTGGCCCGGATTGCAAAACAACCGAGCGTGGCCGTCTCTCGACTGAGAGGCGTCCTTTCTCTGTCGTTCGTCAAATTATCCTGTTACCGCGCGGAGAACGGATCGGATAGGACGCGAGTGCCGAAGGAGGAGAAGCTGGAGACGTAACACCGCGCGGTACTCATGACCAATTGAATTGGATTGTATCGGATACGATTCGGTACATTGCCGTTCGATCGCTCGGAAACGTCGGAATATTATATTCGGAGTATTCCAAATCGATTAAAACTTGCTCCGAGTTGGGCAAAGCGGATAACTCCGTGTAATTCGAATGTCTGATTATTCGACGAGCTGCGAGAGGTGAGCGAGAAGAAGCAACGTTGAAGTTAACCGTCGAGACCAAAGACCCGTCGGCGCAGACAACCGTATTTTACGCTTTTTGCGCGTTTAAGAAGAATCCGAAAAGAAAGCCCCGACCCAAAGAGCGAGACAGAGAGACGGAGAAGGGCGAAAGAGAGAACTTTTGCCCTCCCGAGGTCGCCGCCGGTCGAGAAACCGCCCTGCCGGGGATTCGCGAGGCGGCAGTCCCTCCCTCGAGAATCTCCTCTCCCGCGGGATATCTCGCGGAGTAGCGCGAAGACGAATTATGCTGACTCCCGTACCCGACCCGACCCGACGCTGGCCGGCCTTCGCTCGCGAGGAAAAAGCGCCCGTCGAAGAGACCGCGCAAAAAGTGCGCGGCGTGTCGGTGACTTCGCCGACGTGTCCCTCCGGTCGAAGCGTCCCCCACTGTCGCTTTCGTTCGTACGCGAGAGAGGATAATGCCGGATTGGGGCATAAATCTCGCTTTTTTCGATAATTTATTTCGCTTTCCTCTCACGATTGTAAAACAAAGGACAAAAAAAGAGAGGGGGGGGAGGGAAAAGAGGGACGGACGGACGGAGATGAATGCGCGCTACGTGAAAGCTGAGGAGGACCTCGAACAACGTTTACGCGCGACGCACCGTGTCGCGCATGTTCGTGGGCGAACGGTATTCTCTAAAATATGCGCTCGATCGTTATCTGACCGTGAAAATCTGACCGCGCGGAAGCGATACCGCCATCGGGAATAATTAGCATGAAATTACGCGCGACGTGTGTACGAGACGAGAAACTCGATATTAAATAATCAAGTGATGCTATCGAAGTCGCGTTACGAGATTGTAAAAAAAAATTATAAAAAAATGCGTCGGTGGTCTCTCTAGACGGCTAAAAAATACGCCTGTCCTCTCGACACGACGCGAGAGCCTCTAAAAATATTTATCATCGGCTTTTATGCAGTTACTCTTTCGCGCCGCGCGGCAATCTCGAAATAACAGCCCGGCGTTCTTTCGCGCGGCGATCGGCGCGATCCGCACGCACACGCTCGCGACCTTGACACACACGCACGCAGGAAATGCGATTGTCTTGTCTCGCGATCGACGCCGGCTCGCTAACTCTCGGGAGATAGAGGGAGAAAGAGAGAGACAGGACGCGACAGACCGCGACTTACGTAATGCATCAGGCAATTACACGAAATGCACATGCACGGACCGACACGTGCGTGTGTGTGTGTTCATGTGCGTGCGGTTAGAGCCGTTGTCGTTGCACTTGTCATGCGGCAAGGTTGCCGGGCATGTCAATTGGCCACGGGAGTGCCTTAACAGATAGATCAATATCGCGAGGCAAAGTTGGAGTAAGTCCGTATAATACGTTGGTTTTATGGTAGCCCTCAATCGTGTGAGAATTCTCATATCAAACTCGTGAGATTTTGACGTGGAAACCGTCGGATCGAAAATATCAATTTAATGCGGAAGACCCGAATTTAACGGAGCTTCTAATTTCCGATTGACTTCTTATCTAGATACTCCGATCTGACTGATTAATCGTCTAACGAGTCTAACCAGATACCAGATCTCCCTCGCGCGTCCCGGACTCGTTTGTTCCGCGTTCTACCGGCGTCGCTCGATTGTTCTCAATCATACAGCAGAATCGATCATCCGCATCGATCGTGGGTGGATCGCGATACGGCGAGCGCGACTCCCGTGACCGATCGCTAATGTCGAGGTTGAAGTTCAAGGTTACCGCCAAGACTGCGCCCCGGGCTACGCTATAGCGGAAAGGCAGATCGATATGTACCGGGTGCTGTACGGATTCGTAGGCGAGAATCGCCCGATCCGAATCGTGTCGTGACTCGAGCGAGGTAAAACGAAGCTTTACGATATTATTCTTGGCGCGTGTATACGATGTACAAAATTAGTTTCCAAAAATCCTAAAGAATCTGGATCGGAGCGGAGTGACTTAAATGCGTTACAGATGCAACGAAGTTCACTATCAACTCGAACGAACACCTGAGATTCAAGCTCGCAGATAAATCCGAGAGATCTTATATGTTTTGCGACTTCGCATAATCTTGAGGAAGTGACCGGGTAAGGAATACGGATGATCGTGAAAAGGTCACGTATGAACGGAAGTATCTGAAAATGTCGAGGGCGCGAGGAGCCAATCTTCTTTATGCATGTGTGCGAGCGTTGCGCGATTATATTTCTTCGCTCGAGCGTCAGGCAACACAATAAAATAGAGAGTCGATACACCTTTTCGCGTCATAGTCAGGAGTGACGTGTTATATGCATTATCAATAGAAGCGATATTTTCCCGAAGCCGGTGATAGGCTCTGACGTAATTAAAAGGCGGAGATGATCGATAATGTTATTATAAAACCGTGCGAGAAGGCGCGCGCGCGCGAGCGGTATATCGTCCTGCGAAACAATCGATCGGCCACGTTAATTCTGGTATCCTGCACAGGTCAACGGCAAAAATATGCCGGTTGGTTATAGAGAGGAGTATATTTTATCCATGGCACGCGATAGACGCAATCTCTCTTTCATGCGCCGCCAATGGGAATGCAGATTTGGCTGCTCGATTGAATCCGCCCCGGTTTTAGCGAGTACCGAGAGAATTATGTTACTGCGAATAATGTATATGTTACAGCTATAAAATCCTCCTTTGTGAAAATTTTCTATTTTAAAACGAATGTAATGTGAGATATTCTTCTCTACGTTACGTACTGTATAGCTATTTAAAACATTGGATTGGATTTTTCAAACAAATTTGTTTCTAAAGTGGCAGAACAAGTCTCTAATAAAAAACGTCTTTATCTCTATTGATTGTAATTTAGATCGCGACACACACATACGCATAAATTTTGACTACCTCGCGGAATCGAGCCGCGCAAAAGTGATGCTCCGTTTTCACTTGGACACGTGGAAAAGGACGTTGACATGAAAGGGATGTCGTCGGCTTTTTTTCCCCTCGGGAAACACGAGGCAGCCGTTATCAATTAGACCCGAGTCGGGTTTTCGCTGTGATACAATAGAGAATGGATTTTCCGCTGCGGTTTATCCACCTAAAAAACGAAACCGTCTATCGTGATCGCGTCGGCGGTCGCGATTCATTTAAACGTAAAATGCAAGAACGTAAGTTCATACTCGCGGATACTGACGAGCAATATACCGTACACTATTACGAGTGTCTAAATGTCGTGACATTTAGGGTCACGCGCTGAAAACGAGGCTTTTACAGAAGACGACGACGACGACGTTACGTTCGCGATTCGTGCGGCAGTTCGGCTTTGTGCGTGTATGCAACACGACGCGCTGTGAATGTCATCTCGAAGCATTGATTTTCCACAATACGAGCCCGCGCGCGCTGTCTGCAGGACAGCTTATTGAATTTTCAACAATTGCGATATGTATAGCGCCCGTGTAGGAGACGACGCGTACGACAGTGCGCGGCGAGAAGTCATCGGGCTATGGTTGTCAAGTAGATTCAGGTATAACACTCACGCACACACACAAAGCCATACACATGTACGCTTGTGTCTGACAGATTCACCAAGTCGTTCGAAAAGCGCAATGATAAAACGACGACGTTGTACAGCACGTGCCGTATCTATCGTGTTTTTTTAATAAATTTGAAATATAATGTCGAGCTCAATATCCAACGTTTTTCTAATTTGTTCTTAACCCTAGGTTATTACCATCGGGTCTGGGAGACCCGAGCAAAAACCCTCAGAGTTTGGCCGTACAAAAATTCTCCTTTAATTTAAGTTTCTATATAACTTTTTTTATGGTTCGATAAAATAAAACTTATAAGCAGTTAGCTTAAACGGACTTTGGCGTTCTCATTAAAACACAGGGATAAAAAAGTATTAACCCTTAAATGCCACACCTCTCAAGAATCTCGTAAGTTCACTGAGGGGTCTAAAAGACCCCAGCATGAAAAATGTCTCCTTACTCATTGATTTTTTGATCTTTAGTTATGACAATTTTTTTCAATGTTGTTCAAGGTCTAGAGAAGAGTATATAAAATGCTAATATTGTTAAAATTTCAATTTCGACATAGTATAAAAAATTAAGTAAACTGAGTACTGCTAAGTGTACACACGGGTAGGTCAATCACTCAACTATCATCAATGGGAGCATGAGCTCCATTTTTGGCAAGAACATTTGAAAACATTTCATTCTAAAGGGTCTGGGGTCCGCTGGACCCCACTGGTCATTTAAGGGTTAATGTTTGCCTTTGAAATTTTAATGTAACAGTGCTCTTAGCAAGTAACATAGTAGTAACAATTTTATTTTTAATTGTAAGCTCTCAGTAGCCAATTTTTATTCGCTTTAAACTAAAGATGAAATAAATTTTATTATAATCTTTTGGACGCTTTCGATTGTTTTAGAAAATAAAGTTTGACTATAAATAATCTTTCCATCTCACTTTCTGTCGTCTCACTGGAGAATACGAAGACGCAAGGCCAATAAGCGGCGCAAAGTTGAATCTAATGCGCGGATCGCAGACGAATTTAACGCGCGAGGAACAACGTGTCGAACGGAGTGTAAAATTTCGCGAAGCACGTGCGCGCGCGCGCGTTCAGCAGCCGCGGCGGGATTCGCGGCGCGATACGCGGCTAGAGAAGTCATTGCGCCTGTCGTTACTCCGCACGGGTTCAAGTATAGCACGTGACGACACGCGTTCAGATCATCGAGGCGCGCTCAAAAGCGCGACGGTGACGACTCGCGTTTCTGGCTTCGACGGCTGGTGGGTTTCTTGGCACGGCGAAATAAACGGCGAGGCTAATGGCAAGGATTTGAAACGCGCCCCCCGATGGCCTGCGACGATTATTATCAGTGGACACGGGAGACTCCGAGCGACGCTGGTATTCAACCGTATTTTTTTTCACCTCCTTTTTATAGACACTAAAATTCGCGAAAATAATCCACGCCGACGGCTATACCCGTAATAACTTTAGACAAGTAACAGACCAGTTCGCGTTTCTCATCCCTCCGCGGGTTGCCGCCTATATTTTGGTGGCCATCGGCCGATCGTTCCCCGCTGTTAAATTTAGTCGAGGGATTATTTCGAGATTACTTCCGCGTGCCCGCGATGAACGTGCCGTGATCGAAGAAAGAGAGAAAGAGAAAGAGAGAGAGATAGAGACAGAAAGGGTTCACCGTCTCTCGCGTTAAGCCGCGCGTTTCGCGCGCGGCCCGTCGACCCAGGCAAGGCCACCGTGCGGCTGTAGCCGCCGTTTATCGATCTCTGGCGACGCCGTCGAGGGCGGTTACCGCCGCCACCGCCACCGCCACGACCGCCACCACCGCCTCCGTCGCTGCCGCCGTCGAAATGCAGCTTTCGCGCGATCACTCGCGAAGGTCGCGAAAACGTTCCCGAAGGACGGGACCGGGATATATGCACTCTCGCTCTCCCGCGGCTGCCGCGATCGACTGGCGTGTAAACAGAACGTCGACGGCCGGTGCAGCGGTGCAGGGAAACCCATTGGCACACTGTGGCGACTTGGCGCGCTATCGATCGCGACAACCGACGCGCCTCGTGGCTCCGATAATCGTACACGTCGGACGCGCCGCGGTTAACCCTTTAAACAGTTGCAGATTCACGCGATTCGGAAAGCTTCTCGCGGAGCTAACAGAAAAGGAGTCGAGCTTTTGATCTACGAGAGGGATGAACAGCGACGAAAGATTGCTCTTTGAATAAAAATGTAATTAATGAAAAGTGAGACTGTTTTTTTCACTTTGGCTTTGTTACGTTTCTGTCTTTACTGTCTTCACTCCGATCACCTAATAGTATCTACTAATATTTCGAGAAATAAGTTACTCGCAACGATTAATCCCAAGTGCTTAGAAATTTTTAATCAAAACTTGGAAGGATCTCTTCGCCAACTGACCGATCGTTTCTTGATCCTAAACTCGGCAAAAATAAAAGAAGCACTCGTGAAAATATATCACGAAGAGAAATATGAAGAAATAAAATGTGATAAAACTCGGCGCGAAAAAAATTGTAATTTTTTAAAATGACATTCTCATAAGACTTGATTTATAAAATTATAATTATACAATAACAATAACAGAGTGATGCAAAAATTTGATTTACACCGTTCTCTCGAGAATTCAGAAACACATTGACCATGAAATTACAGCGACAGAAATTCCACAAAAAGACTTTGCCAAGTTTAGTATCAAGAATTTACTTGCCGTGTCAACCGCGAACTTCTCTGGCGTGCAGCAACAGAAGGGTTAACCAACTTAACGAAGCCTTCGCCTTGCGGCGTGCATACGCGCCGCGTCGTCAGCGACGAAAATAAGCAACACGAAACGTGCAACGTCCGAGCGAGCGAGCGAGTTCGTGGCCAGCGCGAGATTTGGCAGCGCGAGAAGCTAGCGCAGAGAGTCCCCGCGCGAGTTTCGAGTCATGCACATCCGCTCGCCTCTCGCCTCGCCTCGCTCCGTCCGGCACGCTCGCGCGCGGAGCAACAACAAATCGCGTTCGCTGCACCGAGAGAAAGAGAGATGTGGAGAGAGAGTGAGCGGTCTTCTCGAATTTCGGGAGCGTGGGCACAAATGCGCGTCCATTCCGGAGGTTTTTCCCACCAGCGGGGCAGCGGCGACGGCAGTTTCTAACACCATTGCGCTTTTTCCAGACATATTACACACACAGCATGCATCCACTTTTCCGTCCGATCTTCGAGTCCGAGAGACCTGAAGGCTTCGAACGTGAACTCCCTCACGCGAAACCGATCGTCGAACCCGCCGGAACGGCACGCTCAGCGCGCGCGTTCCTTCCCTGGCGCGCTCCGTTCTCTCGCCGACGCGCCGCACGAGAACGCGGAAAGTAAACGTCGCGCACTGGACGATGCACTCTCGGAGGAGAGGACGAGGGAGAGAGAGGAGAAGAGAAGAGAATCCGTGACGCATCGGACGCGGACGCGCGACCCGGTCACCGGCGCGAGCGAAGGGGGCTCCGAGTGAAAAGAGGGAAAGGGGAGAAGAAAGAGGCACGGCGAAGAAACGGGTAAACGAGGAGAAAGGTAAGAATGAGAGGAGAGAGAGAAAGAGAAAGAGCGAGGTGAGAGTAAAGTGTGTAGTTACATACGGTATATCGAGGAGAGAGCGAAAGAGAAAGAGGGAGGAGATAGAGAGAAAGAGAGAACGGTGATACCTTTCGCGCGTACCCGAGCGACCCGATTCACCGACTGACTGACTCAATGACTGACTGACTGACTGACTGACTCGGAGATGCACGGCGCTAAAGGCGACTGAGTGCCAGCCGGCCGGTCTGGCTCTCGTTGCATGTGAGCGTGCAGTCTCGGGACGAGAGGGGGAGACTGGGACGGGCGGTGAGTGGCCAGGAGAGTAGAGGGGTCAGAGGAACGGCGAGAGGACGCGAGGAGGAGTCGGCGAACGAGCGAGCGGACGAGGAGGGGGAGCGAAAAGAGGGGCCAGGGGAGAAGGAGTGCAACAAAGTCCCGCCCGGCGGCTAACGCTCCGCTTCTTCCACTTGCACTTTTGTTGCCCGCTACGAGGGAGAACGAGAGAGAACGCGAACGAACGAATGTTCGTTCGTTCGGTCGATCGTTCCTTTCGGACGGCCTCGGCAGCTGCGGGATTCTTTATCGATAATTATAATGCGAGAGCATCGCGGTTCTCGATATCGCGGAAGCCGATTCCGTGCGGTCGTGGTCGCGATCGCGATCGAACGAAATTTCGGCCGAGGGACGAAAGGAGGAGACGGTGGAGGCTCTCATTTTTTCGCGAACAATTTAAAGGAAGTTAAAACTTTTGGATAATGGAATATATGGGAAGTTCGCGGCAATTTTTGGAGGCGCGCACGTAATAGAGTCACGCGAGGAGTAATTTCTGCATAAGAGGCGGATATTCCCATTCTCTTCGGGTAACCGCAAAGCAATTTTTGAGAGCATCGAAAGACGGAACTATCGGCTTTTCCTTTCACTGCCGGCGTGTATATGCTGACGCGACTCATTAGACGCAAGACCACGGTGGTTATTATCGCAAACGACAGACGGTCGTAATGACTTTATTGAACGTGACTCGTGCACAGAGATCCCAGCTGACGATCGCGACGAAATAAACAAAATAAATAAATAAAAAGCCACAGTCGCCGCGACGGAATCCAACTAGAGACTCCAACCGAAGTTCTCCTCTCTCTCTTTCTCTCTTTTTACCGAGAAATCGCGACGGATTTACGAGCCAAGTCATTCGCGTTCGTCGTAACTCGTCGGCCGTCGCGAATCGATGAAAACGTGCACCGCGACGTCGACGACGGCGACGGCGGCGGCGGCGTCGACGATGATGGAAACACAACCGCGCCGCTCGAGACCTCGCCAAGTGAGTCTCGTGTGCCGCTGCCGGAGGACGGAGAGGGATAAAAGAATTCGATGGAACGAAAGGCGGGAGAAGGACGGGAGAGAAGGAGACAGTAAAAGAGAAAGATTACCAGACGATGGCGAGAAAGAGAGAGAGTGAGGGACGGACGAAGCGAGCGGAAAGAAGCCACCGATAGAGCTTGTGCCGCCACTGCGAGAAGCTTAGGAGTCAAGTTCTAGTGCACGGCCGAAACGGGAGAGTCGACCGCTTCCCCTCTCTCGGGCTCCCTCTGCCCGTCCCCCCTCCACACCGAGAGGCCGCTCGGTCGGGGGTCCGGGAGTGGAGGAAACACCCGTGAGATGGTGGGAAACAGGGGAAACAACGAGGAAGGGGAGGCAGACGGACGGGAGCCTTGCACGGCGCGCTGTGCAATGTCGAGCGTGCGCGAGCCACCGAAGGCCCTCTCTCTCTCTCTCCCTCTCTCTCTCTCTCTCTTTCTCTTCTCTCTCTTGCGTGGGGATTCTACCAGGTGTGACCGAAATTTGCGCCGTCGGAGCGAGCGTGCGGGTAATAGGGAATCCGATAAGGGGGACGCGCGGGAAGGCGGGAGGATCGCGGGCGAACGCGCAAGCGTGTGTACGCGCGTACTCGTGCACGAGGGGGGCACCACACGCGTGCGTGTGAGGGAACGTTCGATCGGAGTCAGGGAGATGTTTTTCGCCCTCCCCCTTCCCTCCCCACCCCGCCGCTACCCACCTCCCGCTCTCTCCCTCGGGCGGGCGGTAGACGGCCTGGTGAACGTGAACGTGAACGATTAGAGCGTTGCGCGTGCGGATGCGTTTCGCGAAATAATTTTTTGGCGAACGCGCGCCCGCGCGCGCACGATCGCGGACAACCGCGCTTTTATCGGGGACGTGTAAGGTCCGCGTCGCGGGGCGAGAAGTTCGGGGCGGATGCGGCGTTACGGAGTAATTTTAGACCGTCGTTGCGAATAGTCTCGGGCGATCGATGAAAATAGCCGAGGAGAGGAGATTCGCGTAATGAGATTCGGGTCGATGCGGGTGAGCATCGCGAAACACGATGGACTTACTCCTCTCCTCGGGGCCTACGCGCCTTAATCGGCCGAATATCGGCCCGATCGCGGAGCTTTAATCTCGTCGGCGCGCCCTCAATCTGCGCCGTGCGCAATATTTAGATACGCGGGTAACGCGTTATTAGCTACGCGAGCGTGTGTGCTCACGTGCGCGCATACGGGTTACCTACCATCGCGCGCACGGCGGGACGTGACGCGCCGTAGAGATTGCGGTCGCGGACGAAAAAAAAGAAAAGGGAGGTTTTCAAGATCATTGCGCCGGCGAGTTGCGAAACGCGATGTTCTATTAGCGGATTATTCGGAAGCGGGATGCGGGCTCGCGCGCCGAGACGGCGCGTATTGCGTATACTTATCTCTACGCGGAATAATCTAGGATAAATGTGTGCCGCGTTCCGTCCGATTCGGACTAATTTTCGCTACAGAAATAAACCGAATGCGCAACTCTCCCCCTTCCCGCGCCTCTTTCTCACGCCCGCCCACGTGCTGCAAAAAGGAAAATTTTATAAATAACCATTTCTTCTCTAATAACACGCCTGCTTCAGAAATACGGCCATTCATACCGGCACATCCAGACTGAACATAAATAAATTCTTGGAAAGAAAAAAAGCAACTCGCGCACACTCGTTCTCGGACATTCTCTTTACGCTCGTACCTTTACAAGAGCAAGTGGCAAATATCCTTTAACATGCAAATGCCGCGCTATATCTTCGCCGGATCGTTCATGTTTCTTTAAAATCCTCTGAACTTAGTAGTAACAGTTTTACATCTTTACAAAAGCGCGACTGGTTCTCCCAACAATGACTAGAAAAAAAAAAACATGTATGCCCGGGATTTTTTTTTCCCCAGTCGCATATGCTTATGCAATTTGCCGTTTTCTTTACAATTCCGATATATGTCCGGTTGTTTACGAAAGCTCGGCAAACATCGATAAGGAACTCGGCTCGCTCGCGCTGTTACTTCTGTCTTAACGTTGGAATATTTTCGCGCTCATTCGACAAGGGAGACGCGCTCGCAGATGTGGACCGCGTCGGCAGCGAACAACCTGCGCCGCACCTGTTTCGATGCCGTCGATAGGTTCGCCATGGCAACATCCTAGGCACGCCCGCTGTCCTCCCGGCGAGAGAGCCCGTTTTTTGAGGAAGCTCCCGATGCCGCTGCAACGCGCCCGATGGAAACCTGTATTCGCGAGTAAGCGCGCGCACCGGCCCGGCGACGGATTATCTATACGTTATTTGCATAAAAAACAGTTCGGCGAACCGCCGTGATACGCAGGAAATCGAGATAACCCGTGAGCGAGACTCTCCGAGAACCTCGTACTCGAAACGAGCTTAAGGGAGCAGACAACCGTGGGAATTTGATGAATGAAAAAATTCTCATCGTTGAGAACATTTATAAGCGTCGAGTCGTCTAAACGAATATCCGAGACAGCATGGACAGATTGTAAATTTAAACTAATTATCGATGTTGATTACTGCATGTTGATTACAGAGAGACATTGACCGCGAGCAACTAATAATCTCTCAACAAATCAGATAACAATATTCGCCGCAGGTTTCCGAGATACGACGCTTCTTCGTAAAAGCGTCCGCGTGACAGTCTCGTATTTAATTCGACGAGGCAAGTGCATGTTATGATACTCCGAAGGCACGCCGGGGCCGTGAAGGGTTGAGGAAGTTGGTTCGGTTTTTGCATCGTCGATGGCAGGCCAGTGTGCCTTTGGCCCATATGCCTGGCAAACCGGCCGACCAACCACACCACGACACATCTACTATACGGCCATCACGCGAGGAAACGCACATCCCGGCATTCAGCCGTCGCCGCCGCCGCCACCACTACCACCGCGCATCATCGGGCACGTTTATTTGTGCACGTATACGCGCGTATACATGTAAGCTCGCTTGCGAGTGGTCGTCAAGGTTAGCCACCTACTCGCCGCTTGTGGGCCCCTGCACTCTCCGATGCATGCGAGCCGTCTTTCCAGCTTTAAAGTTTATTACGTGTTCGCGACGAACATCGGAGCTCTCTGTCGTCGTCGTTGCCGTCGTCGTACGTAGTCGTATGGCTTTATAAAGGCAGACCGTCGCGCGCGAGATTATATATAACGCGTGTATACACCAGCCAAGTTGTTGTTCCGCGTGCGTCGACCTTGTTTTTACGAAATTCTGGGTCGCCATCTCTCCGCGCTGCGGCGCGCGGCGGCTCCCTTATCTGCCGATACGCGCGGCATTACGCTGATTACGCACGGCTCGTTATCGCGAGGAGAAATGTTAACGCTCAAGTAGCGAAGGTCAAACTGATTTTCGGTTTATCGTATGCCATTTAATTTAGGCATTGTTCTCCACCTAATTACCGTTTCGTTAAATTTCGCCCCTGCGGAATGAACATCAGGACCTTCGTAAGAGTTTCGAATTGATTTTCGATTACGACCGATAATTTTATCACGAGCGATAACTTTAAAGGGATCAAGAACCGTCCGAAAAATTTAAGAATTTCAGATTTCTTATATCATGTAATACATTGCATTTATAAGATGCGTTTGCAATTTAATTTTCTGATATAAATGCAACAAGTTGGTAACTATTAAAGGTAAGTTTCATTGTAAAATAGATGTAATTAGTTAAGGTGATTGTGTAGATGAAAACGTAAGCCTGTGGGGAAATCAATAAATATACATGTACATACAAACGCAAAACAAGCTTAATATTCCCTCCGACTCCTATATGCATTATCCCGATGCAGCGCGCGTGATTTTCGGTAGCAGCATCGCGCAGGCCGATTGATGCCCGGATCGTGAACTGCATACGCGAGAAAATGCATGCCGGTTCGCTGCCGGTTTTTTGCGAGCGCGCAGGCAGTAGGACGAGAAAAGGTTAACTGGACTCGCCGATATTCCGTTTACATTCTTCGTCGGGAACTGGTTTTCGCCGGGCGTCGTCGTTGTCGTCGTCGCGCGCGCCGCCAATTCTACATGGTTCCCTAGAGAGCGAGATCGGCCGAGAAACCGGCGCGAACAAAAGCGAAATCCGGGAATTCCGCACAGAGGCGGACAACGGTCTCCGGGCCGTGCAAAACGCGCTCTGAATGCATCCCGCGTTGCAGCAGCTCGTCGCCTCCTCGCCACCCTTATGCACTCCCGGGATTCGGATCGATATATTCAAATGACAGCGTGCTCTCTCTTCCCGATCGTCGCACACAATGAATCACGTCGGTATTAAAATATCATGGTCGGTCTGGATCATCGAGCCCCGCGGGGCTTTCACTCCGTGTTTCTTCCGATACATAGTTTATGCATTACGATACGTGCTATTGAGTGGCCGCGTCTCGCTACAAAATGCATAAACGAGTCTTCGCGCCTCGATGCACCACCGCCGCGCCGTCCGGAAACTCGCTTCAGAAAGGACGCACGACCGAGATCCTTTGTTACCAAGGATTGTACGAGGATTGGTACGGACATCCGGATTTTTCTTTCTTGCGTTTTGATCTCGAACAAACTCTCGACTCTCGAGTGAAGGTTTTCAGGCGAAAGCGTGAGGGAGAATATTATAATTTATCGGTATTCTCTACATAGATGAAGCTCGTAATTCTCAACGAAGAAGTTACGTGCCTCGTAGAAACTCGCAATATCACGTAATGAATCGCGCAGATGCGGCCGATAGCGTGCAGCGCGAGTTCCTCGCGAGGATCGGCCGCCGAGCAGACGCCTCCGAGCCGAGATCGACGGGGATCGCTCTACTTTTTATCCCGCAGATTTAGACTTCCTGCATTTATGTATACCGCGTCTCGGCCGTTCGCCGTATGCTAGGCCCCGGACACACAAAGCAGCGTGGCCGACCGGAATCCCGAAACTACCGAAACGTTACTCGGGGCGACGAAAACGGCGCGGCGCGGCGGCGATGACGATGACGGAGAGGACCGTCGAAGGAAGAAAAAGAGGAAGGGAGGGAAAGAGAAAAAGGTGAGAGCCTGGGCGAAGAAGACGGAAGACGAGCGTGGACGAAGCAGCTGTTTCGTCTGGTCTCGCCCATGTACAATGCAAAATTCGGCCTCTAATTCTAAAGCGGTTCGCCAATCAGCCGCGTCATTGTTCGCCCGTTGTGAAAGCTCGCGATTTTTTAGGGGGGGCTAATCGTTCCCTGAATCCTAATGAGCGACTTCGAGCGAGGAAAAGAGAGAAAACAAGAAAGGAATTCGCAGAGCGAGAACAACGCCGAAAGGGATATTCAATGGGCTCGAACAGTGGATCGCCACGGTGCCCCCGGGATCCCTCGATGGCACACGGGGGCACCGACACAAGCGATCGTAATTACAAAAATGAGTAATATACGATTGTATTACCGCGAGTCATTAATTCGAGGCGGAAATTCGCACGTTACTCGAGCTCTAGCTAGCTTGAGATGGAATCGACTCGATTAATCCTCCAAGGAAACATACGATCGTGCTGTCGAGAGCCTATGCGTTTATCAGACGCACGATTCCGGGCGTCAAAAACAGTCATCTCGTGCGAAATGGTCTCGAGAATCCACGTACAACACTGATCGCGTTAACGCGACCACGTTACGACGCATGTAGCTGCCACGCTATAAATAATGCCCATCCACGAGAAGCGACAGAACGGATGATCAATCGGGTGTAGGTGTGGAAAGGAGAGGCGGGCACGAGAGGGAGGAGAGAAGAGCGAGAAGGGAGATAACGATAGTGCACGCGAGAGGGAAAGAGACAGAAGGAGGGAGAAGGAAAAGGAAGAGGAGGAGGAAAGGAGATGAGGAGGAGGAGGAGGAGGAAAGAGCAGTCAAGGACATTGTACGTGACCACTGCATTGCGACGGCGGATTCTGTCGAGGATCCTGAGATTCCTCAACTGTGCGCTACGGACGCGAAAAGATGCCCGGTTGTCGTCTTTGTATAGGCGATGTATAAATAGTACGTTCACCCGAATCGCTCTCCTCTCGACCGATCCGGAACGTGTTTATTTCGCGCCGGGGCGCGCCTCCTCTTTTACGCGGCTGCGGATACGAGAGAAATAATATCGCGCACGTGGACCAGCTCTCGACGCGTCCACTCTCTTTTTTAAATTCGGACTAACTTCTGTATCGATTTACGGTCGCTGCGACGGCATTAAACTTGATTGCGGCTACAGACTAGTGTTGTGCGACACTTCGGAAAGGCGGGCGCGTCTTCGTTCATTGATACTTTTGTATCTCGTATAGCTTTTATCGGGTACACTCTAAATAATGAAACATTAACCCTCCGTAGTCACACTGGGTCAATTTGAGCCGAGCCTCAACTTTGCACGTAAATATCTTGCGCGTAACTTGAAAATTGGCGGGCATGACGCCCTCTAGCTGTAGTTAAAAAAAAATTAAAACAAATTTTTCGCGAATTTTTTTTATGTGTTAAAATTCCTGAGGCACTTCTTTTTTTATAGCAATCAATTTAGCAAAATCGCAAGTGCATTTCAGAATTTTTTCAACACAATCGGTGGATAAATGGTCAAATGACGATCAAAGTTCGTCTCGGGTCAAAATAACCCAGAGTGACTTCCTTGTTTGAAAAAATAGGTGTGACTACGGAGGGTTAAAATAAGCTGAAAGTAAATCTACGGCACGTCGACACGATAAATTCGGGTGGCGCGTTGACAGGCCGTTTTGTGATGGGAATATCGATTTCCATCGCGATCCAGCCGGATGACCCGCATTTAATTACGCAAAACATATGGCTGCGTGTACGGGTACGGGGAGTGTTGTGTATTCATTATCGCGAGATGCGACGCACTTGGCAATTTTTAGGCTAAAAATAGTGAAGCGGTTATCTCTGTGCAAGCACGTGCGTTTTTGTATGCTCGTGCGTGTTGTCACGATATTATAACATTGTACGAGGTGTAATCGAAATGCAAACGGCGGTGTAATGAGGCCGAGATAAAGGCCGTCACTCTATTTGCTTGAACCTTTCCTCTTTTTTTTTTTTGAGAGAGAGCGATAGCCGGGGAAAAATGCGTAATTGCTGACGCTGTAGACGCTTGGCTTTTGTACACACAGTGGTTCAAGGTAATCAAGTCGCACAAAGAGAGAACGATATTTTTATCGATGTAACGGTATCCTAATGCAGAATCAATTCATCTTGGGAAAACCTTCCGGACAACAATAAGGTCCGATAGCACCCGTCGGAATTTTGTGCCGAGATGCTTTATACACTCCTCTGAAGCACCGTTTTTCTCAATCGCCGTTCGATAAAGCGTATCCGCGTGGATATCGCATTTTCCGGACGACCGAGAAAGACAACGCGCGCTTTCTCCTCCTCATCTTATCCGGTAGTTTCCCGACGGGCCACGAAGGGAACCTTGACCGAGTTAAGGATGGTAGTTCGGTAAAGCAGTCGAAGCGCGGGAGAATGTGTATGCGCAATTTCGAGGGAACAAATTATACCATTCGGCATCCTCGTTTCTCCTGAACGGAAATAATATATCGTTCCGAAACGTGTAAGGACGTGATAAAAATCACCACAAGCTTGATTCTCTTTTTTTCTCTCTCTCTAATTTAAATATACGACCCTACAGCTTTCTGCGCAAGAATTAGAACGAAGATATGGATTTATATGTGGCGAAAGTAGGCGCTATAAACTATTTTGATACGAGAAGCTTATAAAGAAGCGGATTGCGCGCATTTCCTTTTCGCGGGGAGCACAGTAAATTTTTATTAAGCCCACGGCTAATCGCTGCACGTGGTTGCTGGAGATGGTACGATTATGAAGTCCTAGAGGTATCACGAAAACATGTAAATCACCATAAAAGCGGCTACTTACGTGACGAAGGAGTATAACACGAACGAGCGAGGTAGGACTGGTTCATGATAACCGATACAGATATCGTGGTACTCACCTGCAATAAAACCAAAAGAAACAAATGTTAGTAACAAGCTTGGCGATAAGTAAAAGCGTGCTGCAACGTAGTTGTTTACGAGCGTAATTCAAAATACACGTCGTATCGCTATTATAATTACATAGCATGTATACGGTGCATATATATATAAAACTAGGGACGTCAAAAAGGAATCTAAAAGATTTCTTTTTCGATGACGATGTGTGTGTGTGTGTTTCAGTATATTTATTCTTATAATTAATTCCCCTTAATGTTCTAGCTTTACACTCGACCACGTATATACGACGTAGAGCTAAAAATATTTGATCATAGATTCATTTCTGTAATCCATCTTATAGCCGTGTGTCATTCTCCAACAGCGGCATAACTGTCCTCGACAAATCCGAAGGATGGTCCTTGCCCTGCTCCTTGCGTCACGCTTACCCGCACTTGACCCAATTTCGGGCACGCGCGCGCGCGCGCGATTTCCTTTTCGCCTCTCCCGGGCGAAAAAGCGAAGTCTCCCCCCTTCTCCCTCTCGAGCTACGCCAGAGCAGTTGCACTTGGACTGAAAATTGCATCGCGCGCGACTGGCAGGCTGGCCTTGACATTCCCGCCGCGTGATCGGTAAATGAAGCTATACGTCACGTAAAACCGCGGCTGGTGGCGTATAAACGATGAGAGAGGCGACCGATGCTGTCGACGGAGAGCAGCCTCGTAAAGTTCGTCGCCTTCTAAATATACACGGTGTCTTTATACTGCTAAGCAACGTGCCGCTATTATTACGTCGGAGCGCGGATCGGTTTTACCTTCGATTCGCCTCGGGGCACTCCCCCAATTAGCGAGCAAGCGTGAAACGCGCGATACCTCGAGGCGATAAGTAAAGCGAGCATTTACATGGCGCGCACCCGATTAAATCGACAATCGGTGTTGTCCGGCGAGCGAGGCCGCCGCACCTGAGATCGCGCGCATCGATCGTCGTCCCCGTACACGCTGTTAAACTCGCGCGAAATTGCAGCACGGTGAAACCGAATTCTCCAGGCGTGTTTTATCCGTTCGTATCACAACGAGAAGTTATCGAGTTCCCTGAGGCACGATCGAATGTCGTTCTTAATTGATTGACGGACATTCGGCGATTCTGGAGCACTCTACGTATACAAATCTTTCGCTTCCGATCTATTTTCGTTACAACGCAAATCCGTCTTGAAATCCAATGTTTATTCGCCATTCGCCATTCGCTGGACGTCTTTCGAAATTAGATTTCGGTTGTTTTTCCACGAAACGATTCGCATAAACGATTTGTGTTGTATCGTAATCGACACTTAATGTCAAATAATTTATATAGACGAGTCGCTAAATTCAAATTATCTAGGTTCTCTCTAGTTCTTAAACATTCTCTAAAAAATAGCGAGAAACATTTCTTTTATTAATATTACTACTGTTACTTGTGTTATTGTATCATCCAGCCGAGTGCGAGCGCGATAAAAATGTGTTAATATAAATATGTCGACGCTTAACGACGCTTAACACACGTTCTGCGGGGGCGAGATGTAAATCACGGTGAGAGAGGAAGAGAGGGAGAGCGCGCGGGGAGAGAGGCTGAATCGGGCCAATGATGCCAAAGAGGACGACCTGTTGGATGAAAGCACGAGGGGAATATAGGTCATCCGATCGGGATTTGCGGGACGACCCACGCTCTTTCTTTATGCACCTCGCATCGCTGAAATTTTTCCGCTCCGGAAACGTCCGGATGACGAAATGCACCTGTGTGCGCCCCAATGCAAGTGCGTTGCATCTCGGAAGACAGCGCCATAAATAGAACGCGGAGGTTACCACCGCGAGTGAATTGCAAAGCGACGGTTCTGCGACGCGCCGCTCGCGCAATTCTCGACGCAGCTTTTTATTAAAGCGAAGTGCAGTGCTATTTGTTTTGTCTGCTCGTAATTTTAGCAAATATACGTCTGTACAAAAATAAAACCAATGGAGGATTTATTACACTTGTGTACACGACGGGAACATATACATGGGTAAATTGCAGAATTAATATTGCAAGCGACACTGAGATCGTATCGCGATATTAATCGTATCACATTCGTATATAATATACCGCGGACCATAATTAATCGGCTACGATGACACGAATGTTGACCATAATTTCTACGACGCCCGAATACTGATATCGCGTCGCCGGCCGACCGCGTTATCGGCGCGGGTCATCGTTTTTAGCGCGCGTGCCGCTGGAATTGCGAGGTCCGCGCGAACGCGCGGGCGAATAATGTATTTCTCCGTCGGACCGGACGGGGCTGACACCGGGGAAGTGCAAAACGCGGATGCGACGCCCGCAAACGGGAAGCCGGGATATGGGTACTACGTACGCTGGTCAGGGTACGCAAAAGGAGGAGGCAAGTAGGTCAGTAGGTGACTCGTGCTAAACAGTGCACCAGGAGTGTCCCGACATTGACCTATATGTCTACTTCGTATGTGCACCCGCCCGCCCCCTCCCGTGACCCTTCCTCCTCTCTGTCCTTCTCCCGTGTTCTCTCTCTCTTCTCGCTGCCTCTCTTCCAGCATCCCCTCCAGCGATGCACTTTCCAGCCAATTGCATATAGGGTCTGCTTGCAGTGTGCCGGAGTGCACTTGCCCCACTCTATCCAGACGACACCCCGGCGCCGAACCACCGCCCCCGCTCCTCAACCCCCCTCTCTCTCTCTCTCTCTCTCCCGGGCTGCCAGCGGGCGATGGCGCGATCGATGCCCTACACCGGGTGACGAAACCCGAGGCCAAACGTAAGGCTCTAAAGTACCCTCCCGAGCTTCTTAATGTATCCTCGTATGTATCGCAGGCTGGTCTCTTTTTTTCCCCCCTTTTCCGGTGTGCGCACGTGGTGACCGACTTTTCGTAAACGCGGCCGACGCAGCGGGAGAAAAAAATCACGGGAGGGTTCTTCGCCGACGTTCGTTCAGCAAAGAAGTTCTCTAGGGTCCCTAATACGATAATGAAACTAATCTAATTCTTTACAACAAGGGAAACGTCTATTGAATCGATAGCACTCAACCTACCGAGATCGAAGCGTGAGAATAAGACAAGTAAAATGAAATCATCAAAATCACAGAGTATCTCGTCTTATTTAGACGCTTATCAGTTGCGAGCTAAACGCGATCTTCGGATTGGAATGTGAGGCGTTCAGAGGGAAGAGTCGTCTCGAAGGCTATAGTTAGTAAAATTCGCTTTGGACACGAATTCGTCTATTTAGCATATTATGAACCTGACCATTCTGGCCCTGAATGCCCCACGCTTTCAATTGGAACCTCGACCTCGTAGAGACTCCATCCTGATACGATCCCGAGGGCGCCATCCCGGTCCCTCCTAGCTTCTCCGCGGAACAGCTGCAGAGCCGAGCAGCGCGTCCGCCACCAATCACCATCGCGATCTCACCTGTCGGTGTTCCGCGCGAGGTGCGTTCGTCGTCGTCGCCGACCTTGGGGGGGACAGTGCGATAATAAATCGTTTCGTAACGCAATCTGCGTGCGCGGGTGCGTGGCGCGTCGAGGCACAGTCTTGCGGAAATATAAATGACGCGCCTGGTGGCACGCAGGAAGGACAGAGACGGGAGAGACGCGAGGAGGGGGGGGAGGGGAGGAAAGGAAAAGAAAATAAAAATCAGAGTCAAAGTTGCGCGAGTCCAATCGACACTCGACGCGTTTTTCTCACGCCTAATGCGGAACGCACAGCCTCCCTGTCTCCTCCTCCCCTAATCCTCCTGCGCGAGGAGTGCGTGCCCTCGAGATAAAGTCAGCAAAGGGGGCATCGCGCCCCCTTCCTCCGCACCCACACGCGAATTGCGTAACGCGCTCGCACCATTGCGCCGCCGTCGGTCGTGTGGGAAGTCCTGCGTTTTATTCCGCCACGAAACGGTATCGCTATACGATGGCGTATATGATGAATATCGTATGTTACATGTTCCGACCGTGGTGGTGGCCTTTTGTCGACGCTCTCGACGGCGACGGTAATTATATTATGGAAATGATGCAGTCACGGGGACGTGGTTAATGGCCATAGGGAGAAACATCGTTGAGGCGACATTTTTTTTTACTTTGACGCTACTGCAAATTGAGATGACGGAAGACGTGCAAAAAAATGTGCTTTTTAACACGTTACTCGCGATCTCATAATTTTGTAAAAATAATAATTATACGGAAAACTTTTAAGCTCGAATTAGATGAGCCTTATATTAGAAGACAATAATTTTATATATAAAGCACGTTTGTGGATGCGACGTTTTCGTAATAATTTTCCAACTCGCGACGCTCGAAGGCAGAAAGAGAAATCAATATATGAAACAAACGGCGAGGAATGGTAATTTCGCCGTTGTTGGCTGGACGTGCGGAGAAGCTGATGGCAGATAAAAAATTTCCGCTGAAAACAAGCTGTAATATCTTCTGCACGCGGATCTTTTCTCTCGCCTCTTTCCTTCCGAAAGAGCAAAGACTAAAGACGAGGATAATGTTTTGAAAAAAAAGTACTCCGTTACGAATAATACTCCTTTTTACAATCGACCATTTTATCGAGTCCGCTTTACGAGTCCGCGGTTATATACATATAGAAAAGAGTATTGGCGCAACTTCATTATCGTCGGAAACGCGGCGTCCTTATCGCATTTATCGTATTTAAAAGTTTTACATATCTACTCCGTTGCGCTGGTCATGCACGCGGCTCTCAATATTTTTTTTCCTTTCTTAAGTTCGTCGTGATGCTATTAACGTCGCGAAGTAAATCAAATACGTCACGTCTCGCGACTGATAAAGTCTCGAAGAGCGACTCGGTCAGCTGAAAACAGTAAAAACCCGGTGTTTCGTAACGCAAAGGTTTCGACACTTGCGTTCGTAAAGAAAAGAACAATTTAATCAATTGTAATAATTCTTAATTTAAGACTCCCCAATTCCCTAATTCCCCGTTGATGTTCTCCGACCGGAAGTACAGTATATTTTTTCCCGGTATCGTCTGCGTGTGTTGTGCGCGAGTGGCACGCGCCGTGCCGTCATTGTTCCACGATCGACGAGCAATCGAGCGACGCGAGCGCATCGCCGCGCGCCGATCCGCTCGTGCGTGTTCGTCGCAATTGGCTAAAATTGCGCCCGGTCGTGCCGCAATACTATCAATTCGTGCTGCAATACTATCAATTCCGCATCGATCGCCGCGTAAGAAGTTCGCGCGTCGCGCGTCCAACGCGTCGAGGATCCAACAACGGTGAAATTCGCACGAGACGCGCGAGACGGTCCTTGAGAGGAGCGTAATAGAAATCGAAACACGCGCGAGCGCGATCGCGCAACCGCGGGATATCTTAATTGCCTACCCGCATACGCGCGCGCGCGCAGCGGTGGCGGTCGCGGACATGGCACGCCGTGCAATCCCTGTAACTAAATTATCAGTACGTGTTTAATTAAGAGCGGGGGGCAACGCGCGCGCGGGGGCCCCGTGCAACGTTGCTCCCGGCCAAGGTCGGCCCGCAGCCGTGGCGAAATAATTGGCGAGAACCGACCGTGCCTCGGATATAATCGCCGCGGCCGTTGGGAATCGCCGCCGTTCGTGGCAAGACTCTAAAGTCGGGGAAAAGTGGACGACAGAGGCGTAGCGGCGCGTTAAGGAACCCCACGAAACTTATGATCCTTATGATTCTCGTAAAAGGAGTAAAAGGAGAAGCGCGCGGTCGCGCGCTCTTTTATTTCCACGAGCTTGAACGGATATCCTCGGTCGTATCCCCGTGGCCAGTCCTCGTAATCTGAAAAAGTCATCGAGTCGCTCGAGTCGCTCGATCGCTGGCGGCAATGCCGCTGAATTATTCAGATAATTTACGGCAAGCAGCGAATAATTACTATATATTTACGTGAATTATTTATAGACAGTTATGCGACATATGTACTTTGTACAACGCACGATGCTGCGCAACATCGTTAATACCGTTAATTGCGATAATAATCGACCGACAAACGGCATGCGGTGTAGGGAACAAAAACGCCGACGATCTATTTTTCAAATGATCACTCGGTCGTGCGTAAAACGGCGATTAATTCGATTTCCACGAGCTTCGCGGATAACAATTATCCACTTAAAATCCGATTCCACTTCGGGGCGAAAATTAATGCGATATGAATTATGCGCGTTATCGCGATCGTTACCGAATGCTCATCGCGTGCAACGCATATGCCGCTTGATATCGGAAAAAACACGCTCCGCTTCCGCGGAGTTATTTTCCCATTGTAACACACTGAATTGCGCGATACGCAGTTTCAAGCGGTAATCGAGTGGCGTCACGATTGCGAGGCTAACTTCGACGAGGTGCTCTAAATAAAATGCAATCCACTTTGTTTACCGGGCGATAGGAAATTAATTTTCCCTTTGTCGTTTACTTATCAGCTATTTATCGTAGATCGTTGTGTGTTACCGTGTCAGGGACGATAATTTATGTAGCCATTAAACGCGAGCGCGCGTATAGAAGGCGCGCTTTTTCACAGGCCGGCCGACGACGGGCAGGCCTAAAAAAAAAAACCTGTCAATGACGTGAATGGCAAACGTATTTTCTGCGTGCTAAATAGGCAGCAGTCAGGTTTCTCTTTTTTTTTCATCGCCACGTCGAACGGAACGTATATCTCGCAAAGTGTCGATTATGCGTGGTCATTAACAATCTCCATATCGCCGGATGATCACGCTAGGAAGCACGAACAGTTAAGAAGGCAGATCCAAGCGCGATTCGCACGCGAGAAGAAAACCGCGGGAGGCTTAGCGATGCGTGAACAAATCGCGTCGCGGCCTTCGTTCGTGGCTCGCGCTACCATGGAGTAGGTGTGTCCTGTTTCCGCGGTGGGCAACGCCAATGTCACTGGGTCGACCAGGCGCATTCTGCACCACTCGCCTCGCCATGAGAAGACGGCAACAATGCGCCGTGCAACAATTGCGTAACGCGATTGCATAATTGCGCTCCGCTCGAGCACACGGTGCAGCGCAGCGCTGCGCCGCGCCGCTCCTCCCGGATCGCGTGCTGCAACGATCAATAAACTCGTCGCGAGTGTGTACGTACCTATATACGCGTCTAGAAGCGTGCATCAGACGTCGATTCGTCGCGCCGATTCTCCGTTCGATCGTTAAAATAAAAAAAAATCGAACGGTCTCTCTCGCTGACAGTACGACTGTGCAAATGTAATAAATTTGACGATTATTTCTCCGCGATTTGTATCTGAAATACACGGAGATAATTTATTGTTATATTTTACCCTTAAATTCACTACAAACTTGAGACAACTTGGCAACTAAGGAATTTTTAAAATATACAAAAGACATTTTACAAACAACGTGATAAAAGTTACCAAGCAGATTGGTAAATTTTGAAAAATTATTGAAATTTCCTAGATATATTTTAGTAAAATTAATCAAACATAATATTTTATATTTTAATGTATATATATATATATATATATATATATATATATATATATATATAATAGATATTAATATCTTTTATTATAGTAGATATTAATCAGAATAGCTCGCATAAAGTTCTTGGTGGTACATGTTGTCCCACAACTACCATGATTTCAGGGTAAATTTCAAGAGAAAATTCTCTCCGTGATATAGGGGAGCGAGAAAAGCAGCGGCTTTTTAACGGCTCGCCCGAAATTTGTTCAAAGCGCGACGGAATGTCTGATGACGCACGAGGCACGTTTTCACTTTCGACGCATTTACTCGCGATTATCGGCATTACGTCGAAAACAAACAAGTCGCGTCGAAATTTCTCGCCCACGCCCGAGATCTCTCCTCGCCCTTGCCATTCAGGAAAACGCTTGTACACCCGCAGGACGTCCTGGCCGTGCGCGATATGGCAAACCGAATATCTAAATAGCGAATGTGCATGTCGTGCGCCCACGCTCGCGAAATTCTATCGCATTAATTGGCGCGAAATCCAAGCGCGAGCGAGCGAGCGAAGAGAAGAGGGAGAGAGGAGGAGGAATTAAGAAGCATCTCGTCCCGCGTTTCGTTACCAACGACGGTGCATCTGCAATTAGATACGGTGCACGCCGCTTCTGAGAAACGACATACCGCACCTGAGAACTCCCGCCTTAATGACGGCTAACGACGGCCGTTTGCTGGATATTTTTCCATCTTCGCAATCTTGCCGATGACGCGCGCGCGCGCGCGGGAGACGTTGAAAATAGCGAATCGCGGAAACACCTTCTGCATTACATCATAATCGTATTTTCTTCTTTTTTTCCCCCCGAGAGGTTTTGTTCGCGACGTGCCCTTTTCGCAATTTTGCATCGCTTCTAAGAAAGCCACGTACGAGCGTACACAGGGCCTACTACAGTTTGGCGCAACCGAGATGACGCCAACAGATGTCCGGCTGGCCTGCCATGGCGATCGACCTGCTCGTCGGAGTTCAAACGCTAACGTTGGATCCGAAAAAAAGGGGAAAAAAGAAAAAAAAAAGAAAAAAAGAATAAATTCAAAAGACAGGCAAGAACACACAGTTCGCATCAGGCTTGCATAAGTTCCTCGAAAAACGCAATGCTTGAAAATCGATTAATCATTCCCTTCGTTTGATTTTTATACCTGAGATGCGCACGAGTCTTTGAAAAAGTGAAAGATGGCTCGACGTGTTTCGGACACCCTGTATAGCTGAGAAGTCTAGGATAGCCTGCGGTATAAAACCTTGTTGCACTTTGAGATTTCGCGTCGCGCCTGCTGTGTTAGCTCGCCCTCTCTCTCTCTCTCTCCCTTCTTCTCCGCAGAAATCGCGATGCTCGCTTTGGAAGACCCTGAACTATGCTGAACGCTGAAGCAAAAGAGTATGGAAGCTAGAAGAATAACAGGAGCAGCGTATAAGGCGTCGTCTGATGCGCTGCATGGTGCAGGAGGACGGCGTTGCGAACGAGAGGAAGCGGGAGCGAGCGAGGGAGGGAGAAAGAGATCGAAGAAGGAGCGAGGAGGACGAAGAGAACGAGAGAGCGGGAAGGAAGAGAGAGAGAAAGAGAGAGAAACAGCGTGATGGAGGGAGAAGTACACGTAGCAGCGCGGCTCGTCCTTGGACTTATATAACGAGGAAGAGACCAACAGGGAGAGGAGAAAGAGAGAAAGAGAGAGGTGGCTCGCGAAAGAGAACAAAACGCCGCGTGGATGGTGTACGCGGATTAAAAATGAAGGATAAAGGGCGACGCTGGTTGGAACACGCCGCGCCTGCAGTCCTGCGTCGAGGACAAAGAAATCCCCCGGAATTTTGTGGATCCTCTTAGGATGGCCGGCAGGTCAGAAAACTCAAAGATGCACTTTTGTCGGTGCACACGCCTTTTCCGCTTTCCGTCATCCCTTTTTGGGACGCTGACAGCATTTTCGTTTCAACCGCAAAAACCAACCAGCTTCCACGAATATATACTTTTTTCCATCGACCCGGAGGTTTTCCATTGAGCAGGTCGAGCTGAAATTTTCGCATCTCCTAATCTCTTCTCGACGCGTGTAATATTTTAAGCGACAGGTATATGCCAGAAAAGAATGACTCAAGTCTTCGATAAACGCATAGCGCATGCATTCTTTCGTAAATTCAAAAACGATGATCTCTTCGTGTTTTCTTCTTTCGTTTCTCCGGCAGATTTGGTCGCGCATTAAAATTCACGTGGCACGAACGAACGTGGTCCTGTCCAATTGACCGCGGATTATCCCACAAGACACGGACCGCCGTGCTTGAACGCTCGAAGCGCACGACGTCTTGAAAAGCGAGAGGAAAGCAACGGCGGAGGCAACGAAGGCGACGAGGTATGCGAAGGAAAGAGCAGCGAGAAGCGGGAACGAAACGAGGAGTCGTGGCCGTGATCTCGCGGGGACCGGAATGAATGCAGAAAGGTCGTCGGTTGGGTCGCACGCCGCCGCCGCCGCCATCCACCGCGCCAAACTTAGAAGCGAGACGCGCGCTCCCGCGAGCGCGATCTTACTCCACGCGCGCGTATATTCGCGGCTTCTTATCGCGCTTCCCTTTTCTCTAGCCTACCCAAAAAAATCATGATATTTGAACCGCTCAAAAACCAAACTGTGTGGCCATTTGATCACGGAGATGCCCGATTTTATTGGAAATCGCAAGATCCGCGAAATAAATATAAAGAAAGCCAAAAAGAGATTACAGACTAATCGTGTTTTTAATTTCCAAAATTGAAAGATTTACGGAGTTGGGTTCAATTTGGTTTTCGAGAGAGACTTGTTTGTTATTCGCGCGTGAATCTGTATCGCGCCAGATTCGTCGCTGAAATGATCGGCGTGAATCACGGGACTAATGAACAATTAGAGCGAATATGAAACCCACGCATAATCGGATGGTATGATAGATCAATTGTACAAACTCCGGGTTGCGATAAAATTGCTCGGATTGCGTAGCGATCGTTTCCGCGTGACGAAACATCAAATTAACGAACGAATCGTTTGATTCGACAGTCTCGATCGCGCGCTAATAACCGCAATTAAATCACCGAAATATCGGATTAACTGCGATTTGTTCGGTTCGAATGAATTGTTCGACGCTTCAGTTTTGTTCATCCAAGGCAAGTTTACTATTTGGTGCTGATTACTTTGAATTTTGTGCACAGAAAAAAAGTGTCAAATTCGTATACGCAACAATCTATGAATCTTCTAATGAGAATTTCAACTTTACTTTTTAACTAAACATATAAAATGACTTTATTATACAAGCAAGTTTTCTTCGCTTTTATTGCAACAAATTCCATTTCAAGATTTCCACATTAAAACTAAAATTACTAAAAACATCATCAAATTAAGAATATTCTTTTTTTTCTGTGCAGTAACTCCGAAAAATCGTTTGCCAATAAAATATCCGAAACAATTCGGCTCGCAACAGTAACACGTTATTCAAACACAGAATGAATAGGAATTCGTGACGACCCCTGCAACCTGCATCTCGATCCACTCAATCATCCCCCTAAGGGGGGCTTTCGGGTAAGGCAATATACAGGACAAAAATATCCGTTCTAACCTTGCGGTCGTTTTTCCCCATGACAGGTTACTCCATCGAGGGTGACAACATTTTCCCCGTCTCGATTCATGATCGAAGGGAACCACCACCGGGCGTGCAACCGGGGGAGGGAGGGTTGAACGGCGACGACGCGGGAGGGTTAATTCGCGTTGGCTTGAGGTAGGGCGCGCACGAGCGGTCGGCAGGTGTCGCCACGTCGCGACGCGACGAAGCGCGGCGAGGTACAACGGCGCGGGGGACGCGCGCGCGGGGGGGCGCGAAGGGAAAGGGGGACACGCGGGCCGCTGGCCGATGAACGGGGAGGGGAAATCGCTCGGTCAGGCGATAATAATTCTCACGTGTGTGCGGCCCGTGCGCGCCGTTGTCAAACGACACCGTGACTCTGATTCGCCGCGCGCGCCGCGCCGGGGCCTCCTATGTAGGTTAAAGACACGCAGTTACGGCCGCGGCGGCAGTTGCGCAACGCGGAACGCCCGTGCCAGCCGTGCACTCTCTCACGGGTTACGGCTCCCTGGTGGCGGCGTGCACGATCGCTGGCGAGCGAGCGAGCGAGCGGGGAAATGTCGCCGCGCGTCCGTCGTTTTCTCGCCGGCGAGAGAATTGCGCGCGCGCGCCCGCGCGCGGGCGGATCGCCGTCTCGGATTTCTCGTTCGACGGCGTCCGTTCCACCACGTGCCCGTGAGCGATCCGCAGGATGATGCCCTGGAGGCGTAGCGCGCGCGCGCGACTCTCTTCTCTCTCTCTCCCTCTCCATCCCGGTCAAGATGCGGACGAGGCGCGCGAGCGAGACGGCGAGAACGCGGGGGAGGCGAGGGAGCGCGAGAGAGAGAGAGGAAGGAAAGAGGCGGAGGAGAAAAGAGAGAGGACGACGCGTTGGTACAGTCTTGGCCAAAAGCGCGCCGCGTGACATAGATTCGATCGGCGACGGCGATTTACGCGAGAGCTCGGAGCGGTCGACGGTCCGCCGCGACCTCGACTGCCAGGAGGTCGGCCGTCAACCGGAGGGGGGGGGGAGGGGGTCGTCGAAACGTCGTCGCGCGGACGACCCCGCGCGACTCTTAACGCGGTCACTGAACCAGTTCCGTTTCGACCCTGACACTGCCATTGCCCCCCCCCGCGGGGGGCAGCGCGTCCGCGTCAAGATTGGCACAATATTGGCCGCCGCCGTTTTTTTCCCACGCGGGTGTCGTTATCCTCGTCGCGCGCCAGGCGAGACTTACCCCTGTCGGAGGACTCCATCGTCGTCGGCTCCTCGGCGAACGCTGCGCGCTGCGGTCCCGCGACGGCCTCCTGGGGCACGGGGCTGGTACGCGCGGCGCGGCGGGGATCGTCGCGCTTCCACGGCGCACGTGGAGATAGTCCCGCTCGTGGCTCGCGGCGGCGGCGGCGGCTGCACGGTCGGCGCACGGCTCGAAAATTTTCTCACCACGGTATAAACATGGCCGGCCCGCGCACGGCCGCACGGCTCCCTGGCCTGTCACAATCCACGATGGGGAGGGGGGGTCGTTGAACCTTATCGCGGGTGCGAGACGGCGTCGCGGTAGGGCACCGGCCGCGCGGACTTCTCTTTCCGGGCCTCTCCGGGGAAAAACGGTGCAGCACCGTGGACTACGGTGGGCGCGACCTAAAAATAGATCACCAATTCGGCGGATTGTTTTGACTAATAATGCGCTTCGCAACCTACTCGCCGGTGGCGCCACTGCGCGGCGAGGGCCCCACCGCAGCACCGGCGTCGGCCGCCGGTGCGCACTGCGCGCCACTGCGCGCCGCGTCGTCGCGGCGCGCACCTACTACCCCTCTACATATATATGCATATATACAGGCGCGCGCGCACATGATCGCTGTCAAACCGGTCAAACGCTGCAAATTGAGACGGTCGGAGACAATTTCCTTCGGTATTCGGCACGACAATTGCGTCCGCGTTACGCTACGATGTCCGGGAGCGACGTGAAGCAGATACTTAGAAAGCTGGACTTCCCTTACTGCGCCAGGGATGCTCTATGCAGAATCGGTACGAGTGGTACAGGTTATCTCGACGCCGCTGGTCTGTTTATTTTAGCTGTGCTCTCTGTGTATCTCGAAAATGTAGCGCGACACACTTGTCTTTAATAATTTTACAATCTTATCCAAATGTTATTTACAGCAACATTTAACGTACTATTTGTCTATGTTTCAATATTATGCAGCTAAAATGTACAGATCTACGTTACATTTTAATATATTATGACTCTCTCTCTTTCCCTCTTCGAATATTAAATTTTATTTGTTATTCGTTTGTCAAGAGGTACTCTGCTGCAGGCCGGGCAAGCAAGTGGACCTACAAATGGACTTGATATCGGAGTTTGTGTTCGGAGAGGTGGAGAAGCGGAAGAAACGCAACATGACAACGGCGATACACGAGCTGCAGCTGATAGACTGCATGAGCGACTTCTTCCAGAGCCCAGGCGGCACTCCCGCGGTGCGCAACGCTCTCTTCCTGTCGCTCTTCCCGGCGGACAGTCCCAGATACAAGATCCTAGGTAACCTGGTGTCGTTCGCGATCGCCACGCAAAACAAGGCGGTCCTAAACGCAGCTGGCATTTGGATGCAGCAGTTGGGCTCCACCTCGCCGCAGAGCGTAGGACTGGCGAGGCACGTGCTCAACGACTACTTCGTGCTCACTCCGAGATCCATCGACAAACTGAAGCAGCTACCCGTACTCGCGCCACATTTCACCGCCAACCTGCTGACGGCGATCGGTGAAGTGTACGAGGACAAAGATCCGCCTACCGAGCTGCTCAGATCGGTAGGCGAGTGGATCGACGAAAATCCGAGTTTACTGTTAACACCCCTGATGGACAATCCGGCGTTGCCCACCGGCGGGATTCCGATGACCCCGATAACACCAATAGCAGGCTTGTTCAGGTCATTTCCCATTCTATAACTTCGCACGCAAGATGACGAACAAAAGCACATTTAACATCGAACCGTTCTTTCTTTCATCTACAGATGGTGCATATTGAGTCCTCTGCGTAATGACACTACGGAAAGCACAGAGAGTCGGGAAGAGTCGCGAAAATTTTACTCGAAAGTTCAACAGTTACTCATGGACTCGGTGCTACGACTGAACAACAGCGACAGCAACAAGCACGCGATCTCGGCGCAGCATTTGGCGTCTACTACTCGGTTATTGACGGCGAATCTGCAAAATCGTCCGAACGTCGAAAAAGTCTCGCGTGACCTAGCTATGGAACGACTCGCGCAAGCCGTCAGCGCGGCCATGTCTGCGAACTGCATTTACGGAAATAAACGTGTGTATCTTATGCATATACGTATTTACAAAATGTATTCGCGCGTACATATTATAATTATATTACCAATTTTTATACATATCATTATTTTCGTTCGTTTCAGAGGAACTATTAGCCCTTTTGCAACCACTGTCGTATCAGCACTTCTTGATAGAATGGACATTACAAACTTATGCAACTAAGGCAGCTTGATACGAGTATGACGACGACGACAGCGACGGCAATGATGACAATGAATTAATTTAATCGACAATATTCTAATTGTTTTTGTACATAAAAAATAAAATCATTAGGCAATTATATTGTATATAACTTGTTTCGCAAAAAAAATAAAGATTCTAACGAATTATAACTGATTTTAATAATTTTACAATCATATCCTAGTTATTTACAACAACATTTAACGTACCTAAAATGGCTTAAACGTCCGTTTTTGTTTCAATTCCTGCAGTCTTTTTTTATCCAGTTCGAACTTTTTTCGCAGCTCCGCTAAATCTGAAAGCAAGATCGTACGGATTAAGCGCATTCTAAAAAAAAACCATCACTCTACGAAGAATTTTGTAATGCGCAATTGTACTTACTCTGCTTTTTCGTTTCGCGAATTTGGAAAGTATAGAAATTAATCAATTGCTTCTTCTTGTTGCGCTGTTCCTCCTTCTGTTGCACCTTGCTGATGGTAGATTCCTTCCTGGTCGGCGCGAATTGCCCTCTTTTCTTTCCACTCGTTACAGTTATCCAGCCTTCGTCCTTCTCTTCCGCAGCTTTCTCCCGTGCGATACGATTCTGTACTTGCTTGTCGTACAGAGTTACATATTCCTCGATGTCGGTTTTCATTAGTCGCTCGTCGTGCAACGTATTATTATACTCTGTACACCATTCTGTTTGAATAATCAAAAATAGAGATAGAGATATACTTAGATACAGATTATAAGAGACAAGTTGTGTCTACGACATTAAAAATACAAAATACTCACTTTCTAATCCTGTGAAGCACACACTTTTGTCACCGTTCAACGTAATGATGCAATCTTCCGAAAGTTCCATCGCCCTGTCCAGAGAGGCCTCCTTCTTGAAAACGATGTACGCAGTTTTAAACCCTTTCGCGTTTGACAACGTAACGGACCGTACATCGCTGCAGAGATCGGCGAACGCATGTTTCAGACAATCGGTGGTGGCGTACGGCGGTATATTCAATACAAAAAGAGTTCTGTTTCTGGGATACTCCGGTTCCTGATTTCTCACGGAGTGCTCCTTGAAAAACAGCTGGTGCTTGTCCGAGCTGTCGGCGTCGAAGCGAATCCATAGCGCTGTAATCCGAAATAACCTCGTTTAGAAACGATTCTCGGGATACATGTATTTTTACGGTATATACAGCAACGAGACTCACTTTTGAAGCTTCTCGGACTCTGTTTACTGGCTTTTGTAACCATCTTTAAAGCCTAACCTCACTGTTGTGCACGAATCTAAGATCTGTTTCTTACGGCTGAAAATGAAATATTGTACAGGTATATGTTTTGGCGGTTCCGTCTAATTTCTACAGGTAGGGAAAACGGAATCTAGGATTACTAAACAACGTTTGACAAACCGAAACTATACCTCGCGTCCGCGGCTCGACAACGTGCGTCGTGCGTCGTGCGCTATCACGTGACATGGAAAGAGAGAAATAGGTTATAAATGGGCGCGTTCAGCAGACCAAGCCGCTGAGTAGCAGTCGAACGTGATTGGCTCTTACTTTTAGAACCAACCAATCAACGCAGAGTGTTGATAAGACGAACTCAACAGTTGTGTCTGCTGAACGCGGCCAATCTGAATACGATTTCGCGGGTATATTTCTAATTTGTAATTATTGGCGTGCAATGAACTGAAAATAAAAGACTCGACTATTTGAAACCAGAAAACACACACTCCGACTTGTACGGAAACGCATAAGAAAAAAGTTAATTTAAAAAATCAGCAACTCTCCTTACAGAAAAGAACTATTAATAGGTACCCGACTTAGAACTTAATAGAATTCTTTTAATAAATGAAACAATACAATTTATTATTTAGATTGAGAAAAAAATATTCCAATTTATATAAGCTCGGAATAAATTTCTGATAACTCGGACGATTTATTTATTTATTTATTTATTTATTTATTTATTTATTTATTTATTGGATGACGATGAGCAATAACCACAACAGCACAATAAATATCAATCATTAGTATTATTATTAATAATTCTATTTTCCTGATTATATTTTTATTTCATAATTGTATTATTCTTTTAATTGTATTGTATTATTTTTTTAATAATTAATAAATATATTTAAATAACTTATCGGGAGAGCAAAGGTTTTAATCTGAATGTGATCTCTTTATTTTCGAGCAATTCTTTTAAATTCAATTTTTTCTATTCTTTGCACATTTGTCATCCTTTTATTTTTTAATACCTAAGCTTATCGCTTTCTCTCGTTTCTCTTGTATATATAAAAAAGTATATATTTGTTTAAAAAATCACTTTTTTTCTCTAAAGACAGTTAATAAAATAGCACGTTATATTACAGCGAGTGCATTTTGTTATTTCTTCGTCGTTGTATTGCAAGTAATCAATTCGATCAATCGTGGAGAACACGACGCATACACATGCATACTACATGCTGCGCAAGCGACATGCACGCAAATGTCAGGGACACGCGAGCAATCGGCGTACATACTGTACTCAAAAATATTTCTTTTCGTTCTTTTATCTACATTCTCTAACAGACAAATTTCGCTCTTCCTTTCTCTTCCTCGCTCTAAAATCTGACATCTACAATTGTCCCGTTTTACAAAAAGCGCTGAGTAATAAACAATCCAAATAATAAAGTAATTAGAGTAATTAAAGTAAGTTTTTAGCCCTGCTATTATTTTAATTATATTTCCTGCAGTCAAAACATATATGAGAAAGGAAACAAAAAAATTAGAGGAAAAACATATAGAAAGTAGGAACGCGCAGAAGGAGGAATCTATGATAGCGCGAAATTTCGAGTACGAAAGGGTTGTTCTCCCCTTTTCTTTTTTTCCTCTTTTACAACAGCAATTTCGCGAATGTCGACCCGTTTCGCGTGCGAATAATCAAATCGATATACGAGTCATGGCACCGGGAAATATTGATCAAAGCGGCCGCACGGCCGCTGACAGTATGCGTCCGTAGCGATTGCGGTAGTTATGTGCGGAGGAACGCTCGTCGCACGAGCGTCGCGCACTCGGAACTCGGTGAAGCTGGTCTTTCTGCTGCTGCTCTTCTCGATCGCGCACCTGCCGTTGCTCCGACACGCCGATGCCAAAATACTCGAGGGCGACCTGATAACACACGAAGTAACTACCAGGCTGGAATCGATTTTATGGAACATGAAATGGAAACGCGAGTCGTTTCAGCGGCGCGGCGTTTCGATCCATAGCTTCGCGCGGGCGGCTCTTGCATGATCAATATATATTGCGCGTACGTGTACGAGCAAAACCGAGTTTCCACCTGCCGTTAACGAAAAATAACCGAGTGGATTTTTATTAAGCGAGTGCGATTTGAAATAGAGCAGACGAGAGTTAACATTAAAGTAAGAACTCCGGGAGGATAAAGTCCTCATTATATTTTCGTTATTTATTGTTTTGACAATTTAACGTTCGAATATTTTAACATTTTAATGATTCGCAAATCGAAAAGACTGAAAGATTTATAATTGATATTTTTTTATAGTTATTGCGCGTGGTTTTGCAATTAATATTGTCTTGCATATCTTTACAATGGATAGGCAATTATATTTAGATGAAGGCAATAATACTGATCGATGCAGAAGCCGCTTTACAATGTTACCGTTTCGTAGAACGAGTTCTAATGACTCATAAAATCGCTCGAAGAAATAACATATGACAAATATCTGAATATCGTGATTTTTTCAGAACTGGGCATTCGTCGCGAGATTCTGTTTTCTAACAGAAAGCGGTACTTTTCGGTATCACTTTGAATTAGGAGGTGAAGAACGTAATCTAAACCTCCTGCTGTACTACGATGGAGCACACCAATGGCCCACCGTCTATCCTTCCAATAAGACATGCCGGGAGAAAGAGAGTATTCTCAACATCCACTACGGTCAAATAGTGCCGCTGAACACGTCGTGGCTATCGTCGGGATGCGTGGAGGACGACGACGGTGTCCGATGCGACAGCCAGAGGAGATTCATCTCGGCCCGGCCGAGATGGTGGTTCATAGTTTTAGCCGACTGCTCTTCCACGAAAGGCCTGAACGTCACGTACTGGATATCGCTGACCAACGCGGCGCCCGGCGCATTCTGGAAGGAACACTTCTCCGCAGACGAATTCTGCAAGTAATTTGACTTTCACGACAATCGGCGAGTCCCAGAGTAGCGTTTCCTTAATTGCGCCCGTTTCCCGGTTTCCAGACATACTGCCGCTGCTGATACCGATCGCCTGCATGTACCTGATATTCATCGTCCTTAGTTTCTACATAGCGCTGCAACTGCGCTCCAGGAGGCTGCTACATATATCCTACAAACTGTTCATCGCCTCCTTGCTGTGTCAATTATTAGGGGTGTCGTGCGAGCTTTACAGTTACGTCAATCTTGGCCTGAGAGGAATGCCAGCGATGAACGCTTATCTGTTGAGCCAGCTCTCGGAAGCGTGTTCCGAGACCCTGTACACAGTTCTCATGCTGCTGCTCGCTATCGGTTACACAGTTACCAAAAGTGTCCTTACATCGTCGCAAATCCGATGGCTTGCAGTATTCATCGGTAGTACTGCCATTTGTCAAATGTCGCTGTATATATATCAGTCTGAGGTATTCGATCCAGGAGTGGTATTATACATTTACGAGTCGCCACCGGGCTACGGTCTAATAGCGCTGAAATTGATCGCCTGGTTCGTGTTTGTCACTCGTTGCTTCAAGACTATCAGAAAATTGAATACAAAGCTCCACTTCTACACTTCGCTACTTCTCTTAGGATCCGTGTGGTTTCTCTTTCACCCATTAACGGTACGCATATATACTAACAATTATTTTTTTCTTGAAATAATTTTTAATTACACTTAAAATCTACATAATAAAAATATGCTGTAAAAATAAGACATCTTTTTTTTATTTTTACAGGTATTAATCAACACTATATTCGTGGATGAATGGGTGAGAGAGAGCATGGCCAAAGGAAGTTCCCTTTTCATTGTCTTCTTGGGTCACATAATGTTTTTATATGTAACTCGACCATCTGTGAACAATAAACGTTTTCCATTTCACATTAGGACATTCCAAGTTGTACCCATAGGTGGTCAAGGGCAGGATCACAGCTACGAGCCTGGTCCTCGAACTGCAGTTACCGCATTTACTATCACACGGACACCGGCTTACTTTAGTCAATCACTACGACAGGCGTAGATAGAAAAAATAGCGAATACCAAGGTGCAACCACAGGTGGAATGCACTATTATTAAAGTGACTATTGAAGAAAAGCAATGGATGGCTAGTGAAAAAAAAAAAAAGAAATTTTGTAATATCAGTATATTTTTTTATTATACATGATGCAGTGCAACAAATGTGCACTTTTTTGCATTGTACTTATCGAGATGGAAATCCCAATTTAGATAGTAGAATAATGTTAATAATAATACTGAATTGCCGTCGGCAAACATTTGTATATAAGTAGTTTCGAATCTATACGATTTTTCTCTTATCACAAAGATATTTATAATAAAGTGCATAATGCAATTTTATTCCCGTCTCTTATTTTGTAACTTCGGAATTTTATTCCCATCTCTTATAGTAGATTTACTATATTGTTCCAGGAAGAAAACAGAACTTGGAAAACCTTTTAAGTACATATATCGCTATTAATTTCATATTTCCTTATGTACACATCGTACCGTCGAGAATCTAAGAGCAATGTCCAATGAAAAAATCTACAACAATTATTTATACAATAATTCGTATTGTATTCAGGTCCCATTGTACATTCTAAAACTATTATTGCTACTTATCAATCGCAAGAACCATCCAGCCAACCGTCTCTCCACCTCTGATTTACTAGTTTACAATCAAATTCTGGTTTCCCGAGTTTCTTGTTGACTTCATTGTGAATTCTGCATAGCCATTGACTCAGTTTTTCCTGCGACCCGGTCTCCGGCGGCGTGTGTTTCAATTGCTCCTGCAGGTCCTCCGCGCATACGTTGCAAGGATAAAATTTGGAAAACGTGTGAAAGAAGCTGTTCATGTCAGACTTTTGTCTCTCGTTCGGTTGATCGGGATAGTACGCCGCCATGGTGTGCAAGAAGCCCCAGGTCTTCGAGCCCAACTCATCCTTGTCTAAAGGACAATCGTCTCGAGTACCACCGTTCCTGGCATTCGGTGTTTGGTCCTGTTTCTTCTGTGCTCCCTGATATAAAATATAATTTGTAAAATTTATATCGCAATAAATTTTCTTGCAAAACAGTGATAAAAAGCAAGAACAATTGTCGCGCAAGAATGTCTGACGAAATAAGACCGGACACTTGAGCAATAAGGCGACGAAATTCACGGCAATCGTCAACGAATTTGTCAATAAATTGCCGGCTCACCTTCTCCGAGTCGTAGACTTCCTTCTGGCGTTTCGCCCACGTCCGGAAGTCCATGCAAGCGCGACACGGCTTCTCGGACGACATCCTCTCGCGCTCAGTCCGTGAAGATCCTCAAGTGTCACCGCAGGCAAGTTAACGTAGCTCTCACGTGCCGCACGCGACATAACCTCCCGTTTCGCTCGCGAGACACGAAGGCCAACGAAGGCTCCGACGGCTCCGAGGGCTCTTATCCTTGCGTTCGCGCGATTAAATCACCCATTACGCAATCACGCAATCGAAACGAAATGCACTTGTGACAATAAACGGCATGTCTTCATAATACTGGAATTTTTACACGACTGCCGCTCTCGCAGCGGACGAGCCACTCCATAACGTAACCTAACCTGACCTAACCTAAGGCTGATGCAAACTTCGGAGCGCTAGTATACCGGGTGGCGCACGAAAATGTCGCGTCAATTAGTAATTTCCATTGGTGTCGAAAGACCGGCGATTGCTGTTGTATGTTACACGTGAGATTTTATTTCTTATTTTGTAGATTGTACTCTCCATAGGAAATGCAATGCCAATTACTTTTACAGGCAGCAAATCTTTTGTTACCGGCGTCAAGCTCGACTACATATTTATGCGCCACGTTGTATTTTTCGCGTAATTTCTGTGTTACGAGAGCATTATTAGAGCGTCGGGATAACACATAACCGGCACGTTTTGGATAAAAAAAATCAGCGCTTAATTGCTCTATGCGAATGACTATTTCGACGATATTTCCTCGTGACGTGCAAGCGCTGCCACAAACGTTTGGAATCATTCCGTTCGCTTTGATCGTAGAGGGTAAGTGTTTATAACCTCCACGGTGACCACGTGAAGGTGAACCTCGAGGTGAACTGATCTGACTTGACCGATGATGGAGATAGATACAAGTTGATTTTTAATTCCTCGTGCTTGTTAGACTGGACTTGTTTAAATCTTCAGCATATTCTGGAAATGTATTCCTTTTTCAGGGAGCAAATATAGACGGAATAAGGGGATATACACGAAGAAGCAATGTCAGGATCATTTCTAGTACTTTCTGGGCGAAGAACAACGTATAGCTGGTATATAACAATTATGTTATTTTGTTAAACTTTCACATAAATTACATTACATTTTCACATATTCCTCAATCTTAGTATTGCTAATTTGTCGTGGTTACTTAGCGATTGCTGAAAGAGATTTAGTTTCATTTGTGTACTAGCGTCGATGAAGCGGTTGGATTAAAGTTCCTAAAAATAGAATTTGTAATATTAATTTAAGTTGTAATGGATTGTTCATGTAATTTATGTATAAGAATAAATTAATAATTTTATTATAGGCTCCAACACTGCCGTGTGGCACATTTATATAAAAATGTGGTTAAAGACTCGCATATACACAGTGCAGCGCAGTACTGTGTTTCTGTGAAAGACAAAGATAAACATTTATCTCAGGTATGTTTAAAGATGCTAACTGTACGAGTATTTTGAGAATAATCTTCCCGAATAAAAATCTATTTTGTCATTTTAATATTGTAGGTGAAAGATTATACGTATAAAAATGTAGGAACTAAAAGTTTACATGCAAACGTTAATCTGGAAAAATTTACAGAGGTAAGCAGTTCATAATGAATCGTAAATATTACAAGTGCATTCAGAATAAAATTTCGATTATTAAAGAGAACAAAAATTTTCATAGCAAAGCCTTGATGAATTTGAAGACAAGCACGGTAGATCTCAGAGGATTAATAAGGAAGCTGTAATCCAAAAAAGTATGTATAAATCATTACAATCCAATACAAGATTATTTAAAATCTAGCGAATAGAAGCTAAATTAGAAATAATTTGCAATTGACGTACAGTGCAAGATTTATCTTTTATGTATATTAAATTTTATATTTGTCTTTCTTGACAAGTATATCTACATATATTAGTTATATCAAGTACAAAATATTTCTGTCGTGAATGTAACTTCAGAAGTAAATTTATTACACGATTATAATTTACTGCACAATTTATGTTCAGTCATTTTCATCAATTTGTTCTGCATAATAAAATTACTGAAAATTGCAGGAGTGGAACGCTTGTACCCAGATCCAAAATCTTCTTTGATATCTATTTATACAATACTAGGTCATGAACTTAACGACCAAACAGTTTTAACTACAAAGGCTAAAAAAGTTACTGTAAATAGATCTAATGTATGGGAAATTACTTTTAACGTCAAATGGCCAGAAGTTATGTCCTTTAAAGAAATTGCTAAAACCAAAGTACTCGCTTCCAAAAATGCAGCTTGGAAATGCTTGCAATGGTTAGAAACAAATGGCAAATTGAAAAACGGCAAACCGATTGTCTATAATGATGAGGAAATGAAGAATATACGATTAAAGCCTGTCGAATTAAGCGTTGCTCCCGAAATTTTAAACAATATGTCAGACTTGATCAAGACTTACGACACGGTAAAATGTTGCATTACAATTTTTAATGTATAACAATACAAGTTTATTAATATATTTAATATTTGACGATTTTAATATGTGCGATATTCAGGAAATACATAAGATAGCGGCCGAAAATACTTTCAATGCTCACAATGCACTGAGTCGGACTACGACTAACGTCCATCCAATAATAGGACTAGATGCTGTCAAGGATGGTTTCCTCCGTAATAAAACATTGAAAGACAGATTGGAAAAACGTACCGATCACACTGTCACTTTACCAATCCATGAGTTCAAGTATGAAAGATGCTTGTTTCATATTTTACATGTACATATATAATGTGCTTCATAATTTTCTAAGTATACGTTATTTATTTCGCAGGAATGAAATTCTCTCCAAACTGGAAAACAATCGAGTCCTATTAATAGAAGGCGATACAGGTTGCGGTAAAACTACACAAGTTCCTCAATTTATATTGGACACTTTCGCACAGAACGGGAATGCTACAGATTGCAATATATTGGTGTCGCAGCCACGTAGAATCTCGGCGATCTCTCTGGCAGATCGCGTCGCGTACGAAAGAAACGAGAGCGTCGGAGACGTTGTGGGTTTTCACGTGAGATTAGAATATTCATTGCCGAAGGAACTCGGTGCGATAGTTTTTTGCACCACCGGTATACTATTGAGAAAATTGCAGAGCAATCCTGGTTTACAAGGGTGCTCGCACGTGATTTTGGATGAGGCACACGAACGTCAGATCGATACCGATATGCTGATGATTCTGCTCAAGAGAGCTCTGAAGAAAAATCCCAATTTAAAAGTACTGATAATGTCGGCGACTATAAATGCGCACAAGTTTCAACAGTATTTCGATTGTCCCGCTGTACGAGTACCGGGTAGATTGTATTCTGTAAAAATGCATTTCTTGGAGGATATCGAACACCTACCAAATATCCAAAGATACAGAACATACGCGATGAAGGATCGCTATGACGATGAAGCTGAAAAACTTTCAGTTGATTTTGGGAAAGTAGTACAGATTATAAAATGGATCTCGTCGCATAAGCCGCCTGGTGCTATTTTGTGCTTCTTACCAGGATGGCATGAAATCACGAAGGTGCAGAGCCTGCTCGAGGATACATCGTCCTATAAAGAGAATCAATTGATTTTGCCGATGCATTCCAAAGTATCGCACAACGAACAGCGTAAAATCTTTCAGCCTACACCGGCGGGTGTGCGGAAAATTATCTTGGCCACGGACATTGCTGAAACAGGCATTACGGTTAGTGATGTGGTTTATGTTGTGGATTCTGCCATACGAAAAGAATCGCGATGGGACAATAACAAAGATTTACCTTACATAAGCAATCGTTGGATCTCTCGGGCGAACATTCTACAGAGGTAATTATCGAGACAAGTAAATATGTCGCACTGTTATAAAATTACGTTATTCCAATTTGAGGGAAGAAGCATAAATATTTAAAAAATTGCATTTAAATGTCATTTAAAAAAATATTTTACATTAAGATAACAATTTGTTATACAGGAAAGGGAGAGCTGGACGAGTTAAACCTGGCGAAAGTTATCACTTAATCTCAAAAGAAGAATACGAGAAATTGGAGGCGCATCCAGTACCGCAGTTGTTGTGCAATCCGTTGGAAAAAGTAATTCTTGACAGTAAAACATATACGGACGAGAAGGCGGAGGAATTTCTAGGTGGAATGCTGGAACCGCCTACACCAACCGCAATACGGAAGGCGGTAAGAACTTTAGTGGATCTCGGAGTTATGGATAATGAGGAGAATCTTACAGCTCTAGGTAAACGAATGGCACTATTCCCAATGTATCCCAAGTTTAGTAAAGCCATGGTATATTCTGCCATCTTCAAGTAAGTTTAAATAGCAATTTCAACATTAATTTGAATCAGTCATCTTCCGATTATTTGTCTATATTATAAGTGTTTTTGTTTCAACAATAGCTGCATACATCCTATGATAACGATAGCCAGTATTTTCTCTGGTGAAGATAGCTTGTTTTACAATGTACTGGATCAAAAGCTTCAAATCAGGGAAAATAAAAGATTATTCTCTCCAGCCAGCGATCATATCGCGATGGCTTGGATGTTTAAGCAATGGTTCACATATAGTGAAACAAGTCCGCACCTAATAACGAAATTTTGTAGAGATATGAGGCTCCGACCGCTCAGAATACAAATACTGAGTCGTAAGTAATATTATTGTACAATATAAGTTAATACTATATGCATTCAATCAAATTCTTTATTTCATCGATAGATCTTTTTTAAACCACATCATAATTTTGCAGAAATACGAAATACATATATCCAGCAGTTGATCGAATGTCGCCTATTGACCAAAGATACATTGCATTTCGATTGTAATAAATCCAACATTGTAGCAAATAAATTTGAAAGTAACGACGAACTAGTCCGAGCTGTATTGTATGGTGCTACGCAGCAATTGATAGAACATAAAGACATGGGATTTAAAAACGGAATCATGAGAAAGGGCGTTAACGAACTCCGAACACAGTAAGCGAATTTTGTGTAATCGCGGACGCAAATTATTTAGAAGAAATTTATAGTCATTTTATTTGTAATCACATTCTTACAGAGGTCGCGCTAAGGTTGTAATTTCGGGGGAAAGTGTTAATTACAAGCGAAAAATTTGGCCGAGTTCTTTCTTGACGTATTTTAATGCTGCACATTGCGAGATAAGACGTAGCACAGTAATTCGTGAAACAAGCATGATATCACCTTTGACAGTATTACTTTTTAATCAACGAAAGGCTCAATGTTATAAGGTAATTAAATAATTTAATCTCGTGATTAAGCACAGCAGCTTAGTGGAGCAACATTTATACAATTTATATTTCATGATTTTTAGCTGGATGATGACAAAACAGAAATTGTGATTAATGTTAATGCGCTACATACTTTAAGATTTGTTTGCAACAAAGAGTGAGTATTTCTGTATCTTTCTTTTTTTAATATATAGTATATAATAATCTGTGTGCTTAAATCTTTGTTTTTTTTTGTCTAGAACTGCTGATGTGCTTTTGAAATTTAGAGGCGTTATGTGGTCTGTAGTGCAGTACATGTTGGAGACACAAGGATACGTTGACGATAGAAATAATCTTAGTTCAAGACAAGTATTTGAGTACAAAGAGAAATTATTCAAAACTCTTGCAGAGCTCCTGAAAACGTCGGCTAAACCTATAGAAGATGCTGCAGAAAAAATCTCTTTAGCTTAAATATGTATAATATGATAAATGTACATAATAACAATAATCTTAAAATTGTAACACTATTTCACTCGATATAGCGTTATTTATGATTTATTATTATTATTATTATTAGGGACCTGTTGTATGTATATTTGTATACAAATTGACAGCATGTATATTTGATAGAGTTAAAAAATAAGTAATAAATTATGTAATTAATAAAAAAATGATGTTAAATTCTTTGCCGATAAGTATAACTCCTCTCCTCTATTTCCATTTCTCGGTGTCGCGTGCTCGATTTTCGCGATCAATCTATGAAAAATTGAAGTTACCAAAGTTGTTAAAAAAAAAGAGTATAATTAGTCAGGAGAATATAATTAGAGATGAGAGGTATCATTAATTGAAATTTCAAGAATTACAATTGCAAATCAAGACCCATGTATAAATGTTACGACTAATTATACTTATACATGAATACACTGATGAATTTTTATGACAGGAAGGATGTAGAATACACATGTTTGCAGGAGTAATACACGTTAAATACTGCATCTTTCCCATTAACAGTTTTTTTTTTATAAAATGGTAAGAATTTGTTACATATATATGTACAATCACAATGTGATGCTTTTCGTAACTAGAACAACAACGTCGCTTCGATTAAATGCTACGAGATGCTCAACAATGTTTTGTCACGCTATAAAAAAAGTCGGAATTGTCATTTGATATATTAATAGACATGCAGCTCTCAAATCTCTTCGATGAATATGAAATTTTCTTTTGTGCGAAGCGTTCGCTTGACGAACCCGAAACCTACCGACACCAACTCACGCCGAAGTGGCCGAGTATAATTATAAAAATTTGTTCCCATAATCTTTTATGCTACGTTACGATCGTTTTACGAGCATTTGGACAAGGTACAGAACCCGATTCGAAAATCTGGGCGATATTGATACTTGATTTTAAGAGCAATCTATTATTAACGATTTAGCAAATATAATCACATAATTTTGCTAAAATTGAAAAGTCATAACACAATAAATATTATCATGACTATCGTGTTTTCATTACATTTAAATAATTGTTAACACAATAAATTGATGCAGACCTAATATTAAATAAAAAATAAATTAATATAATATATATTAATCTTCCCTTGTTCATGTGCTCATGAAAGTATTTACGATCATAATGGCATATATGTATATTCCTGTGTATTATATTACTTCAACATTCCATAAAATATATGTATATTAAAACAGAATATCGCAAAATGATATTAAATAGTATATGTAAATGTAATTAACGGTATATATTAAGATCTAGCTCGATTATTTACATTTGGCAGGTACATGGAAGCGTGCGCTTCTATAATGTTAACAATTCTAAAAAGTAGATAGAAATATATTAATTTAAAATAATTATTAAATATTAAATATTAAACTTTTGCAAACAAAATAATAACTAATAACATGGAAAAATATATTATTTCGCTTTTATGTAAATCACTTGGAGTACTAGCGATAAATAAATCTTAAATACAATATTTATCATAAAATAAAATTATGAAGATAAGTTCACAAACTTTGCATATAATACATATTGTATGTATAATTCTTGTATTAATATTATACGCTATCTTATTTCAACCTGTATATTAATGTATATTAATTGACTATTCATTAATAAGAGACGGTGAAAATATTCCCCAGTTATGCTGGCGTATATTTCTTAATAACTGCACTGCTACTTAATCACCTAAAGTAATTTTGATAGCAATTGGAAATATGAGGAAATGAGAGGAGGAACAATAACAATAATTATCATAACATCTGTAATAATATCAGAAAAGTATATAAAATATTAATACCTTTTTGGCAAGATATCATTACTCTTGACTTACATATTTACATAAATTATTCTCCTGTCATTAACTTCTTCAAACAAGTAAATCTTCTTCAAAAACGCTGGTTTAAAAAAAATTCCAGAAAAAACGATGCTTAAAATCATTCATAATAGAAAAATAATATCTTAATAATAATTAATTAATTATTTTATCTTCGTGCTGTCGTACTCCTGTAGAAACAATCTTTGCGCATTTTGTGAATATATGACTCTATTCTAAATTTATCGTGCCTATTTACTTAATTTATGATTGGTGCAGTTTCTCTTTATTATGGACTAATATTGCACTTCCGGCCGATGATGCGTTCAACATATCATTTCGATTGCAGTAACTACGATAATTTCGATCATACTAACTGCAATCAATCAAGAAAAATGCATAAGCGTTTCCATCGTTGTCATCTATGATAAAAAACATTATCACTTTCTCCATGCAGTTATTCCACATGTCTTGTCTAACACATTAATTAATAAAAAGTAATAAATATAAATAAATACATAAATATATGTATGCAATTTGTAAAAAACTATTATATAAAAAAACTATTTTTAAAAAGTCTCTCTTTTATACATATCTTTTTAAACTATTTTCAAATAGATATCCGAGAACTAGTCATTTAATAATAATAATCTAGATGTGTTTCTCATAAATATCTTTTAAATTTCCGCACGTATAATTCAGCTTAAAAATATATTAATATAAAAAATAATTAAAGCACAGAAGTCTTTTAATTATTATTTTTCTAGATTGAGCGAAGAGAATATATCATTTACCCGCTTGATGAACTCTTAAGCACGCATGGCGCTTTGTGTTTAATTGTAATATTTATATAAAACTATCGTGATCGTGTAAGCTATCTAGTTTAATAATAAATTTCTAAATTACTTCCCTCCTATACTGGCCTTGAAACTTTTCTGAGAAGATATAAAATTTATCTAACGTTTCAATTTATTAGAATTTTTAATCTTTCGCGAATATATAAATCCTTCAAGATTCATTCTCGAAAATTTAATAGTGCACAAATGCACTCTGTTGTCTTATCAATAAACTGGACTTAATATTCTATACCCTATCTAGTACGATGGCAAATCGTATTTTGATTTCCACTTACGCTCTAAAAGTAGTGTTTACATTGCATCCTAACATTGCTACGGTGTAAATCTAGTACCGACAGAAAATATATTAGAAACAAATAATTTCAATAAGAAGCTGTTCTGCTTTTTACGATTTGACATTTCTATGTAAAATATTAACATATCACGATATGTACTCTTAACAATTCATTTATATTTTATCTTTGTGCCATCGTTACTCTTATAGAAATTATTGCGTATTGTGCGAGTATTTCGCAAAAGATGTTATAAATAATTTTCAAGTTTTTGTTTTTATATCAACGTTTTTACTGAGATTCGGTACCAATATACGTTGCCTACCGTACAGAACCTACCGGAGAATCCATGGTATGAAGAGATCATCTATTTCAATCAGATACTTCGGCATCGTTCATGATACCAACTTGTTGCACTGACCGCTACATGGAGGCAATACGGTGACGAGACTCTCGGTTTCGCTGTCGCTCGTGCTGAAATTCGCTCTCTCCAGAACTACCGCGGTCTCGGTCCTCGCGCCGAACAGTGGCTGGTAATACGACGGATTCTTCGCTCCCAGATCCACACCGGAATCGGCGCTTTTGGAAATTTCTGACAGTCTGCGAAAGTTGCCGAAGAACACGCTGTCGGTGCCGATGCTCTCGGCGCCGCTCTCGCTGGCGCCGTCGCATACCGACTCGGTCTCGTCAGTCTCCTCGGACACGCTGCTCACCTCGTGCTTCAGCAATCGTTTGTGCGAGCCGTTGCTGTCGGTGCTGCTGAGGTAGCCGCTGTCCTCGACCTTGACGTGACCACGCCGATTGTCCACCAACGGCGGCACGTTCGAGCTGGAATCGCAGCTCTTCGAGAAATCCTTCATCAGCTGTCTCGTTCTGGAGCAGTTCTGCGCTCTGCTGTTGTTGAGGAGTTTGTCCTCGTCCTCCTGGCGATGGTCGATGCTCCACGATCGCGTCCTGGAGCTCCTCGCGGAACTCCTGTGATGAGAGGAGCCCGTGACGGACCGTTTCTCTCGCGTTACCTTCGTTCCTCGCACCGAGACTTCCTCCTTGGAGGAAGCCACATGCCCGTAGAACCTGCACCTGTCCCCAGGAACTTCGATTTCGATCCGCGTCTCGCACGGGCAGTCCCTGCAGCCGTTCGTCACGGTACATTCGCCTAATCTCTCATTGAAGAACATCGTTCCCGTTAAGGGAACGACGTCTTCGCGATGCTCCTCGTTGTAAACCTCGTACTTGGTCGCGACGTCGACTTGAGTCTGCGACGCACAAAGACAGGTCTGGTCCCCTACACAGTATCCATCAGCTTTCGGGACAGGAGCGCCGTTGCTGGCCGTAGGGTCACCCGCTTCGACAGGACTCCCGTCCCAGGCGTTTTTTGGAGATAACGGCGGCAGTCTTGCGTCCTCGACGCGTCGCGGTGGCTTCGGCCGCTGATAGATCTCCTCGTCCGTGGGCGGCAACGGCACCACGTCTGGCTGATTGTGCGGCTGTCGTTGTCTCTTCGCTTGTCTGCTGTCCGGCGTCAAGTACCTGCACTTCTTCCACGAGGGAACACCGTCGGGCTCACCATTAATTTGGCATTCGGCGTCGTGGCCGTTCGTCAAGTGCGAGTCCTTCAAACTCGACTTAATCCTCGCCTCGTAGATCTCCCGTAAACTCCCGTGGCCGCGTTGCAGCGGGGAATTCTCATCGCGAAAACTGCCCCTGCTCTTGAGAAGGATCTGAGCCGGTCGTTCCAACGAATCCACGTAAATCTCGTTGGCAATTTCCCCTCGATTGTACTGCATATCGTCGTTGATCCGCAGCTTCATCGGTTTTCGGTCCAACGTGTCCGGCTCGTACTCGGACTCGTCGAGTTTCACATAGTTCTCCGGTGAGTCCTGGACTTTGATGGTCAAATGACCCGGATTTTCCGGCTCGTATTGGATCTCCGGGCCGCTGTCATCGCTGCAGGCCGGACTGGCGTAGCCGTCGTTCACGTAGACCTCGCTCACCAGCGAGTACGTCTCTGATCGCTGGCTGCTGATCAGCTCCGGCAGACTGTTGTAGCGATTCCTCTCGGCAAGAATCTGATTACTGAGCTTCGACATCGTCATCTCGCCGGTTCGCGTGTTGATCACGGCATTTTGCATCGTTAGCTCCTCGTCCATCGGCAACGCCGTAGACAAGGCCGGGCTTGATTGATTATCCGTCGATGACTGGTCTGGCGACGTCGACGATTTCCGACTGCACTTGGAACGCTCCAGACTGTCCACCTCGTAATCGCCGATCGCGGCAGTACGATCGGAGTGATGATGATCTAACGCCTTCACGTCCACCATCTCGCGTATCACGGCGTCCATGATGCGCTTCGCGGTGTTCTTCGCGCCGGGTAATTCATTGATCATATCCGGGAGTTCCTTCGACTGCGGTACGCACGGCGCCTTCGACTTTCTCGATCTCTTCGGCGCGGGATTGCTCTGCGATTGTTGAGATCGTGACTTTTCCGATTTGTCCGTGTTGCTGGACGATCTCTCCGTCTTCGCCGACTCGTCCTCACTCTTGCTGTTCCTGTCGTCTTTCACGCTCTCCTTCGTCTCGCTTTCCATGGCCGCGTTCTCCTCCATCTGCTTGATGAAAGAATTCTCGATGGCCTTGCGGACTTTCGCGTTTATCGCGTCGTCACCGGCGGCGAATTGGAACGGTCTACCGTTCGCCCGTTTACCGCGGTTGTAACGATCGTACTCGGTTCCCTCGAACATGGACCTGGTCGACCGTCTGGACACGCTGTGACGATCGTCGTTCTCCAAAATCTCGCTCCTAGCGGCGATATTCTGGAAGGTCCTCAGCATCGGCGGGTTATCTTTCCACGACGACACTGATTTGCCAATCAGATTCGCGTGATCGTCCGGATCGCCGAAATCGCGTCTAGCCAGCTGCTTCAGGTACTCGAGATTTCTAGCAAACGTTCGAGCGTTTTCCTGGAAATTCCTGCGCGTGTCCTCGGCGTCTCTCCAGCGACGCTGCGGTGGTCGTACGTCTTCTAACCAGGCGCGCACCTTACTCTCACCGTGGCTGGGTAGATCGGGTACAGGAAGAGCAGGAAGCTGTCGAGGAGACTCACTGCAGCCGGGACATCCGGTACACCGTTGGGATTTGCGCGATTTCGCGGCCGAGCCACCATGGACGGAGCTCGGGGTCGTTCTCTGTTGATGCCTGCTCGATTTTGCCGATTCGCATCGTTCGGAACCGCTCTCCTCTTCCGGAATACCTGCGTGTCAGATTTATCCCGCCGATGATGACGAAGCAAAAATTAATTATTCCTAATTATAGCGAGTGAAAGTCACTTTACTTTCGCGCGTTATAAAATGCTTCGCGTGCTTTCTATTGAACGCACGAAATCGCGTACCCGAGACCAAAGAAATAAAATAATTGGAAATCTGATATATAACACGCTAAGAACATTGAAAATGCGCGGAGGTTTAATAAAATTGAATTGTACTTTCACGATTTTCACCAATTTCTCTATTCCTCGCATGAACGAGAAGAAATATTGATTTATTACTTCATATACTACCACGCCTTTCAAATTACAAAAAACATTATATATCTCTTTCTCGTATTATTTGCTTCGTGAAGTTCATTCTGTCTCATTATTTATTTCGAGGAATTGATAATAATCTCTCTTCTGACGAAGAATACCGGACGCACTTACCGATGAGGGTAGGAACAAATCTCTTCGCGGCCATCTTGTGCTTGGCGATGGAGATGACTTCTCGGATTTTGAGCAGGAACTCGATGGCAGCCGGAGGTGGGGCCTAGGAAAACGCCGGGCTGTTTTCAAATTATCTTGTCGCTGGTCGAGTGTGTAAGAACGGTAGACGAATCGAACAGACGTCGAGGGTACGTCCATTAAAAGCATTCCAGACTTCGAAAACGTTCGCGGATGACTAGCGCGAATGGGAAATAAGCAACATTTTTCCCCTCCCTCCTCCGCCGCCCCGTTAAACAACTTACCAGCAATAGCTGTCGATCGAAGTACGCGGGATTGAAGTACAATTTCCTTCGTTGAGTACCTGGAAGAACCGGTACATCTTGCTGATGCGGATTGTCAGCCGTCTCCACGACCCGTACATCCTCTTCCGGTAGTCTCTCGCCCAGTATAGAACCCGCGGGGAAGGGCCCTTCCGATTGCTCCAGATATACGCAGTGCGGATGAACGATCGCGGACGTTACCTGCTGAAGAAACGTGCGACATCGTTGACCGGCAGACTCGAGAGCGATATTATTCCATAATTCGCAAAGTTGCACATCCGAACCGGACATTACGAATTATAAACAAATTACCTTCTTTCTTGCGCTGGACCCTTTAATCTTACTGGTTCTAATCAATATTTATTAATTAACGATATTATCACTGAGATTCTTCGGCACGAGACTAGATCGTACAAAGGCCTGACTTCTTCTGGCAGCGACGCGACTTACGCTCGCGCTGGTTTCAGCAAAGAAAAGAATTGCGCTATACGTGGAGACTGGAAGCAGTTCGCAGAACGCGCTGAAATCGCAGTGCGTGGTATTCTAACAACCGGTGTACGGCGTAAAAGTGGGATGTACCTCACCTACTTATAATGGTACGGACTAACGGAGCGCAAAACCAATGCGCTAATTGGATGCATTATTAAACGCGAGCGGTGGTCCCGGGAGAGAGAGACGAATAGCTTTCCGCACTAGAGATCTCGCGAATCGCGCGAAGAGATAACCGGGCAATTCCATTGCGTGGCGCCTTGCATTTGAATAATTACGTAACATCCTCGGTATGACGTAAAACTCGTCTAATTACGCGACAGAACAAATATATCTACAATCTGCTTCTGACAAATCAAAATTTCTCGGTAATCGTCCAGGAATAAATCTATTTATGTATAATATGTATAATGCGCGCGAAGTAACTCTTTTAGATAAAATTATTTAATTGAATTTAGAGAAAAGTTTGCTGGAAAATTGAACAATCGATTGAAAAGTAACAGTTCATACTGCACTTACATTTTCGAAGCCTTGCTCGTTATCGCTCGCGGGAAGATCCTCGCCTAAATCGCTCTCGGTGAGTCCGCTATTAGTGTCGCTCTCGAAGTGTCTCGAAGCGGCCAACAACGGATTACTCTTCACCAATCCGCCGCCGTCTCGACCGCCGTCGAGAGTGATGTTCGCTTCCTCGATGGATTTTCTCTTCGCCCTTCTGCTGTGCAAATATAACGATACGCTGGCCACGTATATGAGGGCTAAGATTACAGAGGAGAGACCGATGGCGGTGTATTCCGTAGCTGATAATCCTTGCGACACCTGGGACGTCGACGAGAACATTACTTCTCGTACGCCTATTGCGAGAAAGAAATATATATGTTTAACGAATCGTATATCTCTTTATGATGCCTGATACTCATTCTTTGGAACGTTCTCATTAGTAGATAATCCTACTATTTCCACATATTCACATGTAAAATTAAATCAGCATCCTAATTAAATTAAATTTCGTTGAAATAAAAGTAACACACGTAATAAAAATAATGAAATTAATCTAATTTTATAATAAATATATTCTAAAAGGCAAGTTCTTCTTTTTTATTTTCTTTAAATATATTATTATTCTCGCATTTCAATAGATATATTTTATATATTTGTTTAATCTGTATATTTTTATATACAATATATATTCTAGTCCTAAATTCTCTGAATTGTAAATTGGTGAAGCAAAACATTTATAAAATGTTATACACGTTCGCAGTGTTTCATAAATTAAAAATTATGAGGCTTGTAAAATTTGTTCAAGATATACATATAATATGGTAATCTCTTTCTTATCGTACGTACTGTTTTTTGATGACGAACCGGCCACTCTGAAGGCTACGCAAGGTGTAAAAACCCCAGAGAATGTTGACTTCGGTGATGCGTCTCTACAGACAAGCTTGGCTGTCACGACTCGTCCTTCCGCTGCGTCTTTCAGTCCAGCTTCGCCGATCCACTGAAATGATTGACAGATTGATGAAATGATCGATCGATTGATTGATGAGATAATTGACCATGCAATATTGTAATAAATTGCGATATGACAAACTTTGTTATATATTTACTAAAATACGAAACATTTGCCTTTCACATAGAAAGAGACGGCAAACAATAAATAACAATTACATCAAACGCCACAGTCCCACGGGCTGATTATTGGAAAAATATAGAGATAAACAAGCAAATAGCAATTGGATCAATTTAGCATTTATATATCGGTTCGATAATGCAAGAAAAGTGTTTCCTCGTTTACCTCGGCATCGCCGCGCGGGTTAATTACGGTAATCAAGAGCATCGTCGGTGTCGTTTAACTACAAAGTTGCGGCTTCAAAGATTTGTTTTTGTATCTCTCGAGTAAAGGTAATATGATCGAATGACCATGCAATTTTCGCGGCAAATCGGCGGTGCGTAAATATTTCTCCCGATCAATTCGGCCCGCTGCTACTTACGCTAATTGCGATCTTATACTCGCGTAATGACAGAGAGACATGGTACTTTTCTCTCTCTCTCTCTCTCTCTCTCTCTCTCTCTCTCTCTCTCACCAACCTGAAGGAACGTTCTGCCCTCGTCTCGGAACAGTCTGAAGGGCGGCTCGGCGTTGGAGAGGTTCCTCAACTCGGACCATCCCGTCCTTCCCAATTGCTGGGCACCGGCGATCCCGCATACAGGAGTGGTCACACCTAGTTTCGGAAGATAATTTATGTCCGTGTTAAGCGATCGTGCAAAAGAAACGAGGCAGGAGATAATGAGCGGAATAAACGCCGATGGGAATTTTGTTGGAGAGGCGCCGCGCCGGGTGAATTTTTATGAAGGCTGTGCGGTAAACTCACCGCATACTATTTCTTTATCCTGAGAAAAAGCAATCGCGATCGATTCATCTTTCTTGCTAATATAGGACTGTTTTGCTTCATGCGAAAATCTCAGTCCATTCTTACGTAACGAAAATAAGTGCCATTTTCATTGTTAATTTTTATTCAACGCTGCGAACTTACCTTCGAAACGAATCTCCGCGTGCGGATATATTATCTGCCCTTGCTGTGGTAAGAAGACATACGGTACTTTCTCCACGTGGCCGTTGCTGTTGACAAATCCAGCAACGTTGCACTCTGGACATAAAAATTATCGTATAAACTCGGTTTAAAAAAATACCTGTGCAAATTATAACAGACGTTTATATATAACATTCATTACGCTGATCATCAAAATTGATTATTGCATAAATATGTGGACGATGTATGAATATTTAACATGTAAATTAATTTATTCGATGAAAAAAGATGCAAATAAGTTGGTCAATATATTAAAAGAATTTATTAGATATTTTATATCACCGGATTATATCAAACCTAATTTTTCATTGATGAAGCTGTTGATAAAATTAATAAAATAATTTCTAATCAACACGTCGAGATACTTTGATACAGAGAAATAATCGCGGATTGTATAATATATAATTTCATATATATACAATATAAAAAAAGAAGCTACGGGAACCGTAAACTCTACAAATGAGCGTTTTTCAGGAAAACACTCAAAATTGAGGTGTCTTTGGCGACGGCGACTATTATAGTTTTTTCCGTGCAATCACACGTCCATTTTACCCAACAATTTCGAATGCGCAAGACAGCTTGTAATTTCGAGCAAAATATCGCCCTCGGCCAGCCCCGCTGTTTTGCCCACATTTGAATAAATTACGAGGATCCGGCTTACATCGAAAATCTCGAGAACCTCTGGGAAACGCGGCGAGTCTGCACGAATACGAACTCCGTGAGGAGTGCTCTGCAAAATCGGACAATTTCTCTTTTTTTTTTAACCATGGTTCGGAAAGCATAACGAGGTGTCTCTGAGAAAAGTGTACACATAATCATATGACAGGCTTATTACCGTATTTGTGAAGCGGCAGTTGCACGACATGAACGCGTCACGAATGTAATGTAACATATAATTTTTAAGTTGATAAAGAAAAGATTGTTATTCTTCTGCAACGCTTTACAAAAAATAATTAAATATTAACGTTCACATTCTTGAACAATGTTATTTGAGGTTTTTGACGACAATAACGTGACGATTAACATTTATTGTCAAAATGGCAATTATTTAATGTAAGTAATTAACAATTTGTTAGAGACAAAAGCTTGATCCTCTTTCTTTGTTACAATAAGTGTTTTAGTTGTTTGATACTTTGTAACAGTGTGAAGAATCGATAAGTAATTAAACTGATCGCCAAATTGAGTTACCCATTATTGTATTATATTTGAAGAGAAAAAAAAAGAGAGAAAGATATTTTTTATTTGTTTAAGGCCCGGTTGCGCCAACATCGCATAATATTTAACCTTAGCTTAACTTACTCTTCGTCTCTTTCTGTCCTCTTGAAGAAGCGAAGAATGAGTTAAGCTAAAGTTAAATATTATACGACGTTGGTGCAACCGGGCCTTATAATGTTAACATATCAATAATCAATTTATGTAATGATTAAAATATGCGTGTAATAAGAAAATTTTTATGCAATATTTATGCAACATTTATTAAAAATACATGTGCTGTGTACGCAGTATACTTTTTCTTCGAGATCGTGAATTAAACACGGCTTTAGTAAGGGAGATGTTAACCGAGAAGTATTTATATCGGTCTGGAAGCGTATGGAGTCCTCACAAATTTGGTTAACTGCATATTTGATTATGCAAACGCCTTCTTCGAATTAATTTTCGGCACTGATGCTCCCCGAACGGGCCGAATACAAAATTCCATACCCTCCAATTTTGCGCGGCGCGTAACGCTCGGCGCAAGGTGTACGCTTGCAATTTCTAATTTGTGCTGTACATTATTGGATAAAGAGCGCAATAAATCGGCAGTAGGGTCTATTGGATTTAATTACAGCGTGGCGCAGCGATGCGCAGAACCTGTTTGAACGTCGTCGAAGGAGTCCGTTTGGACGTCGCGAATTTACATTCTCCGTACTAAAGTTACCCCGCAATGGCCGTCGATCGTTTATAAATAATGCATCAGGACGCCCGCGAGATTCCTGCAGATGATGATGCACGAAAGTCGATATTCGAACGATAGTATCTTTTCGTTCTATGCGACCGTAGTCGACGTCATAATAACGGAAGTACTTATTTTACTTTGAGGATACATATAGAATATGTGCTTTCTTTAGATCTTTATCTACAGAGCTTGTCTGTAGATTCGCGAAATTAAACCGATTTCTTTTAATTTGCACAAAATTTTCATATCTAATTTTAAATTCTTTTATACACTTGAAGAATTATTGAAATGAACGACATTCGTGTACATACAATATGTACATATGATTCATGTAATATATATAAATAAGACTGTTTCTTAGACTATTATAAATATTTTTGAAAAAATAATTTGCGTTTTTAAGGAGTTATTGGCGATTTATGACAACTTGTCCATTCTGAAATTTTCGAGGTGGACGATCTTGGACGATTATTCGTCAAATTATCTCTTCGGCGACTCCCTTGAGAAAAACGAAAATCCTGCGAGAAAAAATGTACCAGTCTCTCGAACCGAACTTGCACCGTAAGAAACAATGTCCGGACCGATTTACATTTATCTATTATAGCCGGCGATAATTAACACCGTCGAGCGGTCGTCCGCTCGATTCTCGATTTACGTACGAGGATCGGCTTACTTACTCCCGTTGGCATCCCGGCTACGGGATCTGGGATCTGCGCGCGATTCAGCGTTGGATAACGACCGGCTGATTAACGATCGCCGAGCTCACCCCGGCGAAGCAAGAATCAGCGACAGTCCCGGCCGCGATTGAACTCTGACCCGCGTAAGACGACGACGATGACGACGACGACGATGAATCCACGAAACTAGAAGCGGCGTCCGGTTCTCTATGAGCCAGGTGATAGATAGTGTCATCTCGCTCGAAAGCTATTGCCGCGGCTTACGGTCGCGCGGGACTTCGATAAGCCTGATTGCTTGCAGTTAGGTACGCACCTCCTGCGCACTGCGTATTTCCTCGTATTTTTGCGACGATCGCGTGTTTCTCTACCGGTATTTAAATAACTGATTACGGACCGCCGTATATATGTCTGGCGAATTAATTAACTGCGATTACGTGAATTTGTATGCCGCACTTTTGCCCCAAGCGCACACCTGTGCTCGTAAATATATATATATATATATAAATTATAACAAATCTATTATTTAATATCTGAAATCAATAAATGCCTCTTTTTTTGTCTCTACAAAATTGTGTCTCAAATGTATACTTATCTGCAAAAATAATCTGTTATTTCTTACTAATTTCTATTAAAAGCTTGCGTATTTATGTTTCAAAGTTATTTCAAACTTTATTTAAAACGAGGATCGTATAACATACAAATTATTTTACGTCTACCGTAATTATAATCCCTGAAATCATGGAAGTACGTAATGCCTGGTTAGGAAACTGTGTAAATGTCATCTATCGCGAGGCAGATTTCATCACGGCGTTTCTTCGATGACACGCCGCGATAATCAGCAAATTAGTTTAACAAGTACTTGCTTAGCGTCCAACGAGCTGGGCGCTTCCTACTGCGATGATTGCGATGATTGCTAAACGTGGCGCACTACGCACGTGCATAACATCATCGATTATATCGATGACAGCAGTCGCAGCGCAAAAACACGCATGATTGAAACGCCGAGAAATTATAAGCGAACCGATCAATTTTTTAAAGCTTTAAGGTTTGTTGAAATCCTGACGCGTTCCGATGGGTTGTGTCTCGAGTTCAGCCAATTTTCACCGCGATGGTAGGCGCGATTTTACCATCGTAGACGTGAATTACTTCCGTCGGATCGATTTGATGGTACTTTGACGAAAGAATTAAGCGGCGACGGTAATCTCCACGCCGAACGTTGTCGATCCGCGTGAATAGACAAGATGGGCAGAGATTCGCGATGGGCATCGCGTTTTCAATTTGCGAACATCTCTGACGTATTCCGGCTTTTGACGCATTACGCGTCACGAAAGAATCCTAACTACGTAACTACATCAAATCATTATCATTCAACATCCGTTGCAGCGGCAGGCACCAGTCGAAGGCGCAACTTCCGGCTACCGGGCGGCGCGGCATATCGCGCGACTGGCCTTGACACCTGTCGCTGAGATTGACACACGAGGAGATTGCAGTGTCATTCGTTTGATTGGTCGTGAAATTAATATTGAAGTGTCAGTCGACGAAGTCTGAGTTGTAGGAAAAAATCCTTGCCGACTATCGTTGAAGGAAAAAAATGTGGAAACTGTCATCCGCGAAGATATCAAATAAAATTCTTATCTAAATATATAGAAAAAATGCTTGAATATCCAATAAATAATAATGATGACAAAATACTTCTTTTGAACATAAGAATTTCCAAAATTTTCCCTAATTAAGAACGTTACGTACATTAAAATTTGGGACTTGGAATTTTTCTAAACAAATTTTACATTTTATCTTTCGGTAATTCTGACACAAACCTACGATCAAGGATAAATACAATTAGATAAAAACGAAAGTTTTTGTATTCTACAATCAGATCAACAGAGTAAAAAGCTTCCTTTCGCAAACACGCCTAATGGATTTGAAGCAGAAGCCGGATCGTGTACCACGAGACCATCTGCCTTTCTCTTCGGAGGGAAATCAGCACCGCTGCACATTGCTTCTTGCGGTACTTCTTCTATCGCCGTGGCGCACCGATGCAAATGCCACGCTTGCTTTCTCGTTCTTCTGCCATTGGTGGCACAAGTTATCCTCGGGAATCGCTTATTTATTGGTTGCAAAACAGGCTCGCGCGTGGCCTTGGAAAGAGCCGTACAAGAGCCGTATACGCTTGACACGACCGCTTGGCCCCGAAGAGGCCAACGTGGTGTCTTCCACCTTGATTCTATCGATTCTGTACCTAGGTACCTAGGTACTACAGAACGCGCGGGAAACGTGTAATTCTCTAAAAAGGTGGCAAGAGCGCTGCGACATGCATTTCACAAAGCGCGTCGCAGTAGCTAGAGATTATCTTAACCCGTAAAAATCTTCCAGAGTAGAAATGTCTAGAGTGAATATCCTATTTGACTTCGCTCGAGACACCCAGAAACATTTCGATAATCAAACAAATCTCAAAACGTGAATAACTCGACGAAGAAGAAACTGACCGTTCGATTTCTTCCTAGAGACCCGTTTGTTATCGCAACGTCGAAGAAACATCGCCACGACGCGATAGTCAAGTGTGTTAATGGTGCCTCGTCTCACGGATTATGGCGTCAAAGGTATATCTTTCTGGACCGTCGCATTCAGGCGTGCGCGCACATTAGTCAAGTCAACAGCTTGGGAAAGGCTCACCGAGGGGTGCACCTATCTTGCGAACCTTGGTTTTCCGTAACGACCCCCCATCAATTATCGCGATTTTTCCAGACGCCGCGCCGCGGAGGAGTATTACTTGCATTACCGGTCGCGCGAAAACTGTGGCGCACCTCGTTCTGGAGGGTAGACGGGAAGACGAAAACGGATTTTAATGCATACGCGGTGACATCGAGTCATTAGGTAAAACGATGTTCTCTCGCGTTCCCATGAACATCAGTCGCACGGAATTTACGGTGCCGTGTATGCACATCACAAATCTTAATATTATTAATCTCTTTCCATGTTCATTAATTGCATAAAAGTCGTGTGTCCCATTAAAACCCAAATCGTTAATCATTAGAAACGTAAAGATACAGGTCCGACGACTTTATATCTTCTCTCTTTCTCTCCTACCGTTCTATTTTAATTTAAATAATATATTAATGTCGTTAAGATAATAAGATAGGGAGATAATTATGTGTGCAACAACTTTTTCTTGCAGTGAATCAGACCGAATCCGAGACATCGCGGTGTCTCCGAAACATCTGAAGTCATCCTTATTCATTCTGGTAGGATAAAAACTAAATGTAATGCAAGTTGTCTTCATGGTGTACGCGTTACAAGGATATATGTTTTACAGCGACGTTTGCTCGCGCATTCGTTGCCCCAACAGCCTGAGAACGAGAATTCCAGTGACCATTAGCCCCAAAGCTGAAATTCCAATTCACATCCTCATTTATTTATCGTAATTGCTTCCCGACGCGCTTATTCTTATTCTCGCACTACCTATTTGCAACAGTCAAACGATTTGTACACACATATATTTCATTTCCCCTACGAAAAAAAATCACACAAACCGTTATTCACACAATTGCTCAATTTCTTATGTCGATTAAAAATTTATTATTCAATAGAGCAATTAATACAGTGCGGCATGAGTAATAGCTCGTATCATCGAACGGAAAAATTAATGATGGTACTTTTCCTGAAATCAATACCATTCCCGTATTGCGGCAAAAACTCGTAATCTCCGAGATCTGGTCTCCGATAGCGCTGTGCACCGCTGCGCGATCCATCTTCGGAGTCAATACGACTCGCACAGTCATCGGGCCTGTCGTTTTAAGATAGCTATTTTCACGTTGTATTAACATCCCGATGATTTAAAGTCCCCCCACGATGCGCATCGGAACCCAGGAGATCCATCTTCGCTGGCACTCGTCGTGACACCGGACGTCGCACCGCGACCAAACGCTGTCATTATCGGCGCTAATTGCAATGCCGGTGACAGATTATATCGCGCGATTAATATTCATTGGGTGCAAATGCGCTCGCTTCTTGATCGACACAGTCGCCGATGTCGTTATAGTCGTCGTCGCAGTCATCAATGGCTGTGGTCCAGCGTGATATACCGACCATCTGCCGAGATGATCTCCACCTCGGCACGGACCAAGACGATAATTTACGAGCGATGCCGGACAAGCGAAGGCGCGCACGTTCGATATCTTTTATTTCGTTTATACATGTATTGCAATATTGCTTCCGTTATGTCGAATATTTCTTGCGCGTACCGCGGCGTGCGTTGAAACATGGAAACCGGATGGCTGACTAAAATGCTAAAACTATACAATTTGCGATCTTGCAATAATTGACTTGATCGCATGTGAGACAGAAAAGAGTCCAGATTGTGCAATTTGATGATAAATATGGTAATTAACTCGGTTTTAGTTAGAATCATATCAATAATCCAACTTGTTACTTGCAAATATATATAGTGTCCTCAATTTTTGAAATTAATTAATTTCCAGCTTAACGACGGTTAATAAAGTCATTTGGATATTTGCGTAATCGCCGATATTAATCTATAATATATATCAATATGTATAATTATACATATTGAATAAGTATACTTGAGTTAATAATCTTGTAAAAATCGTTCAATATTACGTTGTAGAAGGTCTAAAGAAATGCGATAAGAATGCTACGGACCAGATTTTTTATTCACGGAATTAACGATGTGCGTTTGCCATCGAAAACGCTATGTCGCGCAAGATCAAAGTGGGGAGTGTATCCGAGGGAAACATTTGAAACAGCGAACACTGACAATTCAAACTGGCAATACGTACGGCCGACCAAGGATATTCCTGATCCAAAAGCACTACCTTTACTTGGCAATAGCTTCAGATTTATGCCTTTTATAGATAACAATTATTTCGTCCATGTATATATGAAAAGATAAAATACCGTTAATCGTTCCTATTCAAATTCAAATTTATATCTAAAATTTCACCAAGAATAGTTGTATTCTATCCTTCGAAATAATGTAAGAATCGCTACAGAATCATAATAGATGATAAACAGATTCGAGTTACTTTACATGTTTAGAGTTTTTGTGTGTTGTTATTTAACATATGCAAACTTTTTTGGTTCTGACACATTGAAATAAAAATAAAAACAAAATATATTTACACTTTATATTTATCTATATTTTATAACTGGTCTATTAATTCTTATTAATTTATCTAAAATTATTCCAATATCGGATTCATTATTTTTAATGGAAGACTTAACAGAATATAATCTTAATTAGATCCGTTATCTAGTTATCTATGAAACAAATGTAAATTAAGTATTTAAATATATTTTTTCATTGATCTTTTATTTACATAAAAATCAATTATTGGCATAAACGATGCAGGTGAATACTATAATGTGAATGTTCCAACACTAATGCGGATGCTGCGTGATAAATATGGCAATATCGTCAAACTTGTCGGCCCAACATATCCAAAACAACCCCGCATCTTTCTATTCTTTCCAGAGTTATATGAGGAGATTATGAGTTGCAAGGCAAATGGCCATCGCGATTCTCCCTGGAGCCCTTGATGACAATTTACAAGCTGATATTATAGAGATATCAGCAGAAGAAAGAAATAGTGAAAGGGAAAAATTTTTTTTAAATTAAAAATTTATTTTCGACACATAAAATTAAAATTAAAAAAAATAAAAATGGAAAGATTGTTTGGCATCAATGCGTTATGGGTACAAAAGTTTCGTTATATTCTTCCTAATGATCGTTATCTGATCTTGTTATGAGGCCACACTGTCTGTATTACTTGTAGTAGATGTGTGGTCTGTTCATGCGATAGTATATCAATATATATCTACTACAGACAGTTTGACCTAATAACAGGGTCAGATATAGATCATCAGGAAGGATATAACGAAACTTTTGTATCCATAACGCACAAACAATCTTTCAATTTTAATTTTTCCAATTTTTTTTCCCCCACTATTTCTTTCTTCTGCTGATATCTCTATAATATCAGCTTGTAAATTGTCATCATCATCCTCAGTCCTATTACTCGTGCCCGAGCGTGGTGACTTTTCTTCATATACATGTGTTGCGCACGTAGATTATACACATTGTATATGGGACTTACAGTTTAACGCCGATTCCGAACGGCTATATTTTTTAGAGAAGTTTTCTTGGCGAGACATACTGTCGGTGGTTTGCCATTGCCTTCCGAGAGGAGAATGAGCGAATATAATTTTTCTAACTCTACCGGGAATCGAACCCGAAACCTTTGGCTCAATAGACCAGTGCGCTGTCTACTATATAGGCCACGCTCGTCCTCTTTATAAATTGTATATGATGTATTATTTGTAAATTGTATATGACGTATTAGTTTCTTTCTTGCTAAAAATAATTTTTTTCTACATTTTTTTAGTGAGAAAGATTTGTATATAAAAATATAATATACAAAAATACATATAAAATACATATATAAAAAATACGTTTACTATAATATAAATAAAATGTGTAATTATAATATTTTGTGCTTTTGTACTCGATTGTAATTTTTAATTATTTTGACGAGATTGAGATATCACATTAAGATTATACATATCAATGATTATTAATTTCTTTTATTAAATACTTATTGCAATAATAAAATAAATAAAAAAAGTATAAAATTATTTAGCGTATCGTATTAGCAATTGAATAAAAGTTTAATTTTGAGAAATAAACATTCATATGAAAAAATTTACGATCATTTAAATTAACTTCCTGTAATTTAATTTCTTTTAAATGCTTATTTTCTTGCATACTTATACCATATCATTTGAATACATTTGAACATAACATTATATAT